>NC_058376.1:118264573-118594573 GCF_018350175.1 Felis catus | reverse complement strand
TTAAGTCTGGAAAGTCAGAGGATGGGTTGCTGCGCTGGTACCATTAAGGAGGTGCATACACACTGGTTCAGAGACTGGAAACTGTAATTGTCTCTTCCTGTTGCAGTGAGATGCTAAAAAAAAAACAATGACTAAACAGGAAAGAACTCATTCACTCTGCCTCCTCTCATTCCCCATATTGTCAGAAGCTGTCAGAACATCAGCTCAAGAAGGAGAAATGTAGTTTGCTTAATAACCATTTCATTATCTAAGCAATATAATTGGGGACTTATAGGTGAGAATTGATAAATGGTCACATTAAAAATATGTGCAATTCCACTTGATCAGAAAAACTTTCAGTCTTTGAAACAAAATGAGATTAAAACATAAAATAAAATGAGATCGAATGTACATAGTGAATCTAGTGAAATTCATTCTTGATCGCAACGTGTCCTCAGTTCTGTTGAATTATTGACTTACTCTAGAGATGTCTATTCCCTTTATATTCATTAACCTATTGGATTATGTCAAGGATATTTTCAGCATCCTTACAGAAATCTAACTCTTAAAATTTAACATTTGTCATTTTAAAAAACAATAACGTTTATCTACCATCATCTCTTTCCAGTTGCCTCATTGCTTTCTCATAGTTAACCTTTCCTTGGTTCTAAATCAGTATTCATTTAGCTTTGACTCCAAGTATTTTTTTTCACTTTTATGAAGTATAGGAGTGATTTTATCCTGCCTTCTAAATATATTTTATTTAGCTAAATCCACTAGAGACAACTATAACTTTGTGTTTCTTATGCATCTTCTTTCAAAATATCTCAGCATACACTTGATGTGTTTACTAGTTTGAACATCTGTTTAAAGATTTCTCCTCTAAGCCAGAAATAATCTCTTCTGCCTCTGAAATCCTATAACATTTTATCTGTACCTCTATAATGGTATAAACATTTTCCAATCAGAGCTAAACTTATCTGTGTATATATGATTTTCTTTCCTATTCCACTTTTAAATTGGAACAGGGTCTTCCTGCAAGCATTATTATGTGACAAATAGTTCATTGGGTGTAACGAATGCAAATTTGAATAAAATAATTTTCTCTTATGGAAGTCATGGTCAGCCAAGAGTGATATGTAAACAAATAAATTATTAAATTATGTGCAATAATAGCAAAATATAAAAGATACAAAGAGAGCAAAAAGAAATGGTGATTCATTTTCCTGGGAGTGAGAGGATTGAAGGAAATTCCAGCTGCATCTTGAGTTGGCATTTGAATCGGTATGAATGCAACCGGTGGGGTTGGAGAGTCAAAGAATGACATTTTACATGGAAAACAAGGCACGAATGAAAATTCAAAGGTGCAAAAGTTCAAGGCATATTATAATAACTGCAGGGAATTTAGTATAACTTAAGATGGGATGAGAGGGAGCACTCTCATGGGTGTAGGTAGTGTTCAGATCATGGAGATGCTTGAGTGCAATGCAAAGCATTTCTACTCTGTTCAGTTGGAAGTGGAGGATTAATGACGTTTTGCAAGGAGAGGACACTCACAATCAGTTTTAGTGAAAACTGAAGATTAGACCAAAAAGATCAAATGAAGACAGAAAGTCTTTAGAATATTAGTTGAAGACATATAACCTCATGAAATGCTCTTGTGGAAAACATTGAATTTTGAGGAGGAGGCACAGAGAAAGCCAGAACCCTTTTGTAAATAAATCCAGTGATGGAAGCATCAATGCCTCCTGGCAGCAAACCCAAGGTTGCATAATGTTTAGTGTCAATGGTATAGTGAGGGAAGTAATGACATCCTGACTAATCTATTTCTTGCAATACCCAGGGGTGCAATTCTTGCTCTAATCCTAACGTGTTTCATTCTCATTCTCCAAGATTTCCTTCGGTTTTGTGAATTAAGTGGCCTACTTTCAATACATTTCTTTTCTCTTTAACTTAGCCAGAATTCTTTTCTATAGAATCCTAATTACCTTTCTATAGATCTGAAGCTTAACTACAAGTTGCTTTGCAAAACCTAAGAGAGTATCTTAAACACATAAGAGATGATATCAGTTTCAAAATATTCTTACTTTGAAAGCCTAAACCTGAATGCAATATAAAGATATTTTAAGGATACCTTGTTGAAAGTAATAGTGGAAAAAAAACAGATTTGACATGATAATTGCATTTCAAGACTAGAATTAATGATTAAATGAAATGCGTTTTTTCACAAGCCCATATGAACTATGCTAGAGTGCTAGGATAACATGTTTTATAATTGCAATGTGCTAATTTTTATTGACTTTTTTAATTTTCAAGAAAATGAAAAGAAGAAAAAAATAATTTATGCAGTATATTAGCATAGAGCAAGATGCTTTCCATTTTATAAATCTTCCTTCTGTTCTTTCCAATGTTTTTATGCCCTTATTTTGCCTTATGTAGTAACTACTTATTATATTCTGATAAATATTAACAAAATACTTCTACTAATTTGATCAAAACATTGAAAATTATTGTATTTGGTAAGAGAAGTTTATGTTTGGGGTGGCATTTGTTTTTTTAAAGGACACTTTATATACAGTAAAATTCACCCTTTGTAGTGTTTACACCATTGTCTTCTGTCACTCTATTGTCTTCTGATTTGCATAGTTTCTGCTGAGAAGTCTATGTGTAATTCTTAATTCATTCCTCATATTTTGTATCTTTTTTTCTAGTTGCTTTCAAAAAGTTTGTTTCAATATTTGGTTTTTAGCAGCTTGGATATTATGTGTCCTTGAATGTAAATGTGTGTGTGTGTGTGTGTGTGTGTACTTTGTGTTTTGAATTTATCCCCTTTGATGTTTTCTAAATGTCTTAGATCTTTGATTTCTTCTCTTAAATTAACTTTAGAAAATTCTCAACAATTATTTTTTTTCTGTAATTATCTCTCCCTTCTTGCATTCCAAATATATATATATATATATATATATATATATATATATATATAATTGTTTGATATTTTCCACAGCTCCTGGATGCAATGTTTTGGTTTTATTTTTATTTATTTTATTTTTTTTTTTGAACGTTTATTTATTTTTGAGACAGAGAGAGACAGAGCATGAACGGGGGAGGGGCAGAGAGAGAGGGAGACACAGAATCGGAAACAGGCTCCAGGCTCTGAGCCATCAGCCCAGAGCCCGAAGCCGGGCTCAAACTCACAGACCACGAGATCGTGACCTGAGCTGAAGTCGGACGCTTAACCGACTGCGCCACCCAGGCGCCCCTCTATTGGTTTATTTTTAAGAGCACTGACTCTTTAGCTTTATGAAGTTTACTTATGAGGCCATTGACAGGATTCTTTATCTCCATCACCATGTTTTGCATTTTTAGCATTTTAATCTGATTCTTTCTTAAGAGTTTCTATTTGTCAGCCGAAATTACTCATTTTTCTGCATGATGTCAACCTTTTCCACTGTACCTTTAATATATTATTTATAATTAGCTTAAATTCCCCATTTGATAATTACAATCTCTGTATTATACCTGAATCTCATTCTGTAGATTACTTTATCCCTTGACAGTGTTTTTTCTTCATCTCATAATTTTTGGTTAAAACCTAGATATGTTGGGTGGTATAGTAGAGACTGAGGTATATATTATTTATACCTGGAAATGGGCACATCTCTTCTTTTGCTTGGCTTTAATGTGAGGAGTTGAGTCAATCTTGTTAGGAATCACTATGGGCTTGGGTTTTGTTGTTGTTATATTTCATTTCCTTGGACAACATATTTCTAAATTCCTCTAGCATTAGTGTGTAAGCTATTTTGCTGGAGAGTTTTTCCTCAATGTCTGCTTCCCCCTCAGTTTTGGTCCTGTCTTTGCGCTTATACATCAGAGACGTTCTTGCTCCACAGTTTTGCCTGGCAACAGGAGTAAACTGCTGTTACTAGTCTCTCAAGACTTGCTACCTGCTGGTGTGGGGCCAAGGGCTGGGAAAGGGTGTTCTCTCTTATTTGTGTTCTGCTCCCTTTTAAGAAGGGGCTTTGTTGCTGGATCTCACAGGAAGAGTCTTCTCAGAGACCTTGTAACCACCCCCAGTGTTAGGGATTCTCTAATAGTCAAAAATATTTTTCTGAAAGACCCACAGAGAAAAGCATTTTCCTCTTTTCTTCCCCCATTAGCAATTTATCCCTGCCTTGCCCTGAGAGTGATAGAGTGTTCTGTCTTTTGTCCAGAGGCTTAAGGACAAAGGACAAAGGCTTAAGGCTCTTGTGTAGTACAAAACATAGTTGAGAGAAATTCACATGAGCTTTTTGTGCTTTCTCTATAGTGGCTACTGTTCCCTTGACCCAACCCTGCACTGCCAGGAGCAAGTTCTCTTTAGTCTCTCCCTTCCACAGTCCTTTGGATGAGTAATTTAGTAAAGACTTTGTCAAAGAACCTCTAAGAGGTGGTGGATTCTCCTGAATTTGCAGTTCCTTAGTGTTCTGTATTTTCAAGTTGGCCCACGTGTGCCCATTTGTATTTGTTAAAAGTCTTAGCTACATTATTCTTATCGGTTTGTATGGCATCATCAAGTATCTTCCCCATGAAAGACAGTTTTCAAGTCCATTTCTCCTTGTTTTTACTTTGGTTTCGAACTAGTGATTGTTCTGCAACCTCGGGTCTCTGATTACTTTAGCTTTCACTGTGTAAAGAGAAAAAGAAAAGCTTGAAAAATGGCAAAAGTGATGGAATGATCTGAGAGAGGGGATTATACTGAAGGTCCAGAAATTAAGATGGGAGAGTAGATGGTAGAAAGCAATTAAAAAGCTTCCTGCCTCTGTGGCTTTTCAGTCAAGTCAAACAAACAAGTGTACGACTAGTAAATCACTGCAAAAAGAAGATCCAGATTAAAAAAAAATGATGTCCTCAAAATCCCACTCAGGATAGAAGTGGTTGGTGATGAATGTTGTGATAAATGCTGCTACTGGACATTCACCTGGCTGTATTATGTCCCCACAGAAGCTCCTTGGCATCATTTATACCCGATAATCAGTCCTTTTTTGTCTCACAGTATCCTCCTTCCTTCCACATTATGCTTCTGTGGACATGCAGAGCCCAATGTAGGGCTTAATCTCATGAACCATGAAATCATAACCTGAGCTGAAACCAATAATAGGATGCTTCACCTACTGAGCAACCCAGCCTCCCTGATTCTTCCTTTCTTTAAGAATAGCACGTATTTACTGTTGAATAGCTCTACAATCAGTTCCTGTAGAATCTAAGAAGTCCAGCAGCCTTCCCTCATTTCACCCTTTCTCCATCTCCTTCACCTCAAACTGGCAGTATTTCTGCTTGTGTAAGCCCATAATCTCTTTCTCATTCGACAGTTTAGCCACACCTTTGTTGCTTTTTTCTGAATATGCTTTCGTATTTATTTATTTATTTTTTGTAATGTGAACAAATTGAGAATTTTCCAAATCTTTAAGTTCTGGTTCATTTTTGCTTAACAATTCCTTCTTCTCTTCCCACATTTTCACCATAAGTAGGAGGAACCAAGCTACTCTCTCAACACGTTGTCTAGAATTCTAGTCCGCTAAATATCCAATTTTATTACTTACGAGTTTTACCTCCACAAGATACTAGAACAGGAATGTAATTAGGCAAGTTCTTTGCCACTTCATACCAAAGGTTGCATTTCCTCTAGTTTCCAATGACACGTTACTCATTTCCATCTGGGACCTCATTAGAATAGCTTTTAACATCCCTATTTCTACCAGAATTCTGTTCGTGATTATATATGTATTCTCTAAGAAGATGGAAGCTTTCTCTGGAGCTCTCCTCTTTTCTTTCAGAGTCCTTATTAGAATTGCCTTTAACATTTGTATTTCTAGCATGCACCTCCTCCAACCTCTTCGATCACTCAATTCTAAAAGTGCTTCCAAATTTTTAGGTATTCATTACAACAGCATCGGCATTCTGAGTACTAAAATCTGTATTAGTCAGTTGGGCTACCAAAACAGAATATGGACTGGTAGCTTAAACAACAGAAATTCATTTTATCACAGTTTTGGAGTCTGAACACTCCAAGATCAGTTTCTGATGAGAGTTATCTTCCTGGCTTGCAGATTGCTGCTTTCCCTATGTGCTCGTATGGCCTTTCCTTGGTGCATACCCATGAATACAGCAAGGTCATGAGGGTAGGACCCTTATGGTGGGATTAGTGCCTTTATAAGAGATACTTATCAAAAATCAGTTAATATTATTAGATGACATGAAATCATATCCCAAGTTAAGATTGACACTATAAACATGTTTTCATAATGTAGACACAAACTTTTTAAATGATACATTTATTTGTATTTCCCTATTGAGGTGTGACAAATCAGGAGACTATAGATGCTGGAGAGGATGTGGAGAAACGGGAACCCTCTTGCATTGTTGGTGGGAATGCAAACTGGTGCGGCCACTCTGGAAATCAGTGTGGAGGTTCCTCAAAAAATTAAAAATAGATCTACCCTATGACCCAGCCATAGCACTGCTAGGAATTTACCTAAGGGATACAGGAGTGCTGATGCATGGGAGCATTTGTACCCCAATGTATATAGCAGCACTTTCAACAATAGCCAAATTATGGAAAGAGCTTAAATGCCCATCAACTGATGAATGGATAAATTGTGTTTTATATACACAATGGAATACTACGTGGCAATGAGAAAGAATAAAATATTTTGTAGCAACGTGGATGGAACTGGAGAGTGTTATGCTAAGTGAAATACGTCATCCAGAGAAAGATACCATATGTTTTCACTCTAATGTGGATCCTAAGAAACTTAACAGAAGACCATGGGGGGGGGGAAAAGTTACAGAGAGGGAAGGAGGCAAACCATGAGAGACTCTTAAAAACTGAGAATAAACTGAGGGTTGATGGGGGGTGGGGGGGAGGGGAAAGTGGGTGATGGGCATTGAAGAGGGCACCTGTTGAGATGAGCACTGGGTGCTGTATGGAAAACAATTTGACAATACATTTCATATAAAAAATAAATAAAATGATACATTTATATTGGCAGAATTTCTTTTAGGTATTTTTTAGACATATATAATGTATGCATCATTCCAGTCTCATGTAAGTCCATATTAAGGTTCTCAGATTGATTTGGGCTCTCAGAAACCCTTCTATGGTGTGATCTTGTGTAAGGCACAGTTTAATCAACCTTGTACAATGATATGGACAACTTGAAAATAGAAAGAGGTGATACAACTAAAGAGAAGCAGAAGATGGGCTGAGAAATTGGAATAGAAAAGTCTATATCCATAAAGGCATTTCATTACTTAAAACTTGATGATAGCAAAGACAGTATTAGCATTTTTAAATGAAGTCTTTATGACACATAGCAAAAGTTAAGATCGTCCATGGTATTTGAGGAATATTAGGCTAGACTTTTCCAGAACACCAAAGACTCTTTGGGGAGTAAGCTAGAGACTACTTGGAGATGCATTGGCTTTTTCATGACCCCAGAGTTTCATTTCTTGAACTGCATAATATTAGAAACTCAAAGTACCTAACTTGCACCCAGGGACCCACTGATGACTGGAGAGACCTGGCTTTCCACACAGTGGTGATGAGACAGCAGAACTGGGAATGTCAAACTGTGGTGATGTGTGCTATGGGGAACAGTAAGGATCAAATTTATGACACCCTCTACACTGTCTCAGGAATCTCCTTGTGTGCTTGAAGTTGCTCTTAGCCTCTCTGAAACCATACATTTTGTGAAAACGTCATTTTCTTCACTTATTTACTCACTGTATCGAAAGTCTGTTGGTATGTATCGCCCAATGTAGTGAAACACCATAACCTGAACTACTTTTTCTCTTTCCTCCTATGGAGAGAAATCAGATGGTTTAATTCATTTGTATGCAGTTTGAGTCAAATTCTCTTTGTATTTTTATGATGGTATAATAACTATCAGAAACATTCCCATGGTGGCTGTGAGCACTATAATAAGCAAAGTCTCAAAGAACGATTTCAGATTATGCTCTAAATGTGCACAAAAATAATTTAAAAAAACGATATTATTTACTTAATAGTCCATTCTTAGGCAATTTGAAAATACAGAATGAATATTTAATACCCTCAACCATAGAAACATTTTGATAGAGCTAGCTGATCATAAACTTGATATATTAGGATATGCAGTTGCACTTTCAATATAATATGTCTAAAATATTAATAAAGATGTAGATATAAATGGTATCAAAGCATTAAAGATGGGCAGTATTCAATTCTGCATTATTGTATGCCTGCTTTCTTTTGATAGTATAATATATCTTAATCAAATTTATGACCTAGAGAAAGCATTAAAAAAGATGAATGTATTTAAAATCCAGAGACATTAGCCATGTATATTTCCAAATTAGAAAGGAAAGAAAAATATGTTCTATTTTACTTTGCTAAGCATTGTACTTCATGACAAAGAAATTACACATGCTGTACTGGAAAGTGGACAAATGCTTAATGATAATTGAATTGAACTGTTGCATTGCTGATACATTTATACTTAGATATAATTCATGGTTTCCAGGAAAACTGCTTAATGAAATAAGAACACCACTGTATATTTACAATCTACTATAGGGAAAAATATCTATAACTTAAATTTTACATTTAAACTTGTAAAAAGACAGAAAAACCCACCTTTGTTTCTTAAACTCTTCTGCTTTCTTTTTATTGTTAATTATTACCTTTTTCTGAATTCAACAATAATGCAGTCATTATCTAAAATTACTAATGACTGGGGCGCCTGGGTGGCGCAGTCGGTTAAGCGTCCAACTTCAGCCAGGTCACGATCTCGCGGTCTGTGAGTTCGAGCCCTGCGTCAGGCTCTGGGCTGATGGCTCGGAGCCTGGAGCCTGTTTCCGATTCTGTGTCTCCCTCTCTCTCTGCCCCTCCCCCGTTCATGCTCTGTTTCTCTCTGTCCCAAAAATAAATAAACGTTGAAAAAAAAATTTAAAATTACTAATGATATAAAATAAAGCATTAATAATAAAAGTCACCTATTCTTTTAGTGGTGAAAATTTGATTCAGATATCTCATTTAAAGTAGCTTCTAGCTGACTGCTCCTAATTTCCCACTAAAATACCAGTGAAGAAGTACCAAAGATAAAAACTCACAACACAACACTCAGAATGATAGACAATGTCTTTTAAAACTCTGGAAGCAATTTTCATGATGTATACTTGACAGTTAATTTAAAAAACAATCATCTCCTGAATCAAAAAACCCTACCAATCTGGAAGATCAATAAATTGATAGGTTTGAGGGAAGCCTAGAAAGACAGAGATTAACTGAAAGAAACAGTGGTACATTATGGGACAGTGTTTTGGAATGCTACATTGGTTCATTCTTCATTGTGTACTTACTGATGCTGAGTTAATAGATAAAAGGAAGGCACTTTTCTATTTTAAGGGTTTCCTCACTTTCTTAGCTCACTACACTTCTCCATCCCTATACAGAATGCAACTCATGGAAGAAGGGTTGTATAATGAGTTGAATGGAGACCTTTCAAAAAGTATGTTCATGTTCTGGTTCTCAGAACCTGTGAATGTTACCTTTATATTAAAAATATGACTTTGCAAGCGTAATTAAGTTCAGGATCTTAAGATGAGATCATCCTGGATTATGCAGGTGTATCTTAAATCCAATGACACATGTCCTCATCCAAGGTAGGGTGGGAGGAGACACACAGAGAAGGCAGTGCAAAGGTAGAGACAGAGTGGAGCCCTGTGACCACCAGCCAAGGAAGCCAAGGGATGCCGACAGCCACCAGAAGTTGAAAGAAGCAGGGCAGTGTTCTTTCCTGGAGTTTCCAGGGAATGCATACTTGCTGTCACTTCCATGTTAGAATTCTGAGCTCCAGAAACCTGAGAGGATAAATTCTGTTGTGTTAAGCTACCAAAGTTGTGGTAGTTTTTCACAGCAGCCACAGGAGACTCATAGAGGTAGAGATAAGGAGATGGGGGAAAAGAGTGCACATTAATAGAATCCTGATGTGATATATTATTTCATGGAAGGCAGACAAGTGTACAACAGCGAGACTCCTAGTAAATGTGCATCCTGGGGTTAATTATAATGATAATGATGATGACATCTTCTGTTTCTATTTTTATTATAGAATATTTTATTATTAAAAATCCTGGTCAGAAAATCTTAACTTCTGAATGCTCTTTCTTGTTCTTCATCATGCATTTAATTTCTCAATATATTACTCTATATTTTATCTGGTGGAAAACGCTAAATGAGAAATAAGAACTAAGTTAGTTTTGACTTTTCAAAGTGTCTTTTGGACAAATAGCACAACTTTAATCTCCATTGAGAACATATCTTCCAGATACCAGTCCAATAACTAAGGAAGTCTGATGTCAATTAACTATAATCCTGCCCGGTACTCCAATAGTTTATATCATGTATTAAGTACTTTTTCTTAATTACAAATACCATAAAACATTATATACCTGTTCACTCAAAGAAACTAGTAACACCACTTTCCCAGGTATAATCACTAGGTATACTTAAAAAATGTGAATTCCTGATGTATTTCATCAGATCTTTCTAGTTGAAGTGTCTGATACCTACAGGTGCCACACAGTTTATGTTCATCAAGACAAGGATTCCACATTACTCTTATTATCAACACTTTCTCTCCTCTTTCACAGGGCACCTTTTGATCAGATCCTTGTTCTGAATTTCTGTTCAAGTAATAATTTCGGTTTACTTTCTGAGCTGTGTTTTTTCCAATTAAATACCCAATTTTTCTCCAATTTAGTTTTTTGGTTGTATCTATTTTTTACTTTAATATTTTTCACTTGGGTCTAGTTTGCTCTCTAATTTTATTCCTCTCTGACAAATAACATGGATTTGGATTTAGTACCCAAGGTATAGCTTGCGATTTTGCATTTTTAACAAGCTCCAAGGTGAAGCAGATGCTACTGGTTCACAGATACATTTTCTTTAGGGAGAAAACTCATCCACTTTTTTTTTTAATTTATTTTGAGAGAGAGACAGAGAGAGCATGAGCAGGGAAAGGGCAGAAAGAGAGAGAGAATCCCAAGCATGCTTCATGCTCTAAGCACAGAGCCTGATGCATGGTTGATCTCAAGAACCATGAGTTCATGACCTGAGCCAAAATCCAGAGCCAGACACATAACCGACTGAGCCACCCAGGTGCTCCAAACTCATCCATTTCTTAATGTCATTCTGCTATTACTTATATAATTAGCTTTCCAACATTTCTAATGCTAAAAATGTTTATCTTGGCATATATATATATGTGTGTGTGTGTGTGTGTGTGTGTGTGTGTGTGTATGTATATATCACATTATATAACATTATATGTGTGTGTACATATGTATGTATATGT
Source organism: Felis catus (assembly GCF_018350175.1). Classification (NCBI taxonomy): domain Eukaryota; kingdom Metazoa; phylum Chordata; class Mammalia; order Carnivora; family Felidae; genus Felis; species Felis catus. The sequence goes on along the minus strand of NC_058376.1, from coordinate 118,583,219 downwards.
ATGTACATGTATACTTATACATTTTTATATATACATATATATACACACACACATATATATACATACATATACACACACACATATATATATATACACACACACACACATATATATATACATCTCTCTCTCTCTCTCTCTCTCTCTCTCTCTCTCTCTGTCTCTCTCTCTCTCTCTCTCTCTCTCTCTCTCTATATATATATATATATATATATATATACATGTGGTTTGTGGATCAGAGATCAGCTATTTACAATAGTTCCCTCCTATCCATGGCTTTGCTTTCTGCTGTTTTAGTTACCTGTGGTCAACCACAGTGTTCTATGTCTGTTACCCTTTGGAATAGAAATAAGTGGCTTTAGAAGTGATGAATCTGCAACTATTTCCAGGGAAATTCACCATCTCTGGCTCCCAAGGCATAGTTGTCATTAAGTCATCCTTTAACACATGTTGCCAGTGATTTTGATCAGACAGCCCCGGCCTTGCAGATAGGTGAAAATACCCATGAAACAATGATTCCCAAGACACATATTTTTTGTTCTCATTTCCTTTTTGGGACATCAGGTATTTTAGGGTTCAGAATAATATTCATTAAATAACATCATCATTTTTACTAAGCTTTCTTTCTTTCTTTCCATTTATTTTCTTTTTTCTCCATTTCCACAGAATGTCTATAACAAACCATTCTAAATTATTTTATATCTTTGTGTATGTTCCTGTAATGTTTTAAATGTATGCATTTTTAAAATAAAATGTATTTTAGGGGCATCTGTGGGGCTCAGTCAGTTAAGTGTCAGACTTCGCCTCAGGTCATGATCTCACGGTTCATGGGTTTGAGTTCTGAGTCGGAACCTGTGCTGACAGCTTAGAGCCTGGATTCTGCTTCAGATTATGTGTCTCCCTCTCTCTTTATCCCCCGCCTCCTTCAAGATCTGTCTTTCAATATTCCTCAAAAATAAATTAAAAAAAAACATTAAAAACATTTTTAAAAAGTTTTAAAATAAAGTGTAATTTAAAGTGGAATGGACGGGGCGCCTGGGTGGCACAGTCGGTTAAGCGTCCGACTTCAGCCAGGTCACGATCTCGCGGTCCGGGAGTTCGAGCCCCGCGTCAGGCTCTGGCCTGATGGCTCAGAGCCTGGAGCCTGTTTCCGATTCTGTGTCTCCCTCTCTCTCTGCCCCTCCCCCGTTCATGCTCTGTCTCTCTCTGTCCCAAAAATAAATGAACGTTGAAAAAAAAATTAAAATAAAAAAAAATAAAGTGGAATGGAAAAATCTTAAGTATACACAGTGGGTTTAGACAAATGCATATACCCTTATAAATATCCCTGTATCAAAATATAGAATAGTTATATCAATACAAAAAATCATTTGTGTTCTTTCTCAGTCAACCCTTGCAAACTAGCCAGTCCTTCCCAGAGGCAAAGAGATTTCTGATTTCTAAGGACATTGATTAGTTCCGTGCATCCTAATATTTCATATGAGGAACTATGCGCTTTGTGTGCCTATAGAGATATTGAGATTTGTGTTATTGCACATATCAAGAGTTGTTCATTTCTAAAACATAGTATTTTATTATATAAATTCACAAACATTTGTTTATTCAATTTCCTTTTAAGGAATATTTTCTTAATTCTGGGGTTATTATAGAAAAAGAATATAAGAACATTCTTGGGGCACCCGGGTGGCTCAGTAGTTTAAGCCTCCAACTCTTGGTTTCTGCTCAGGTCATGATCTCATGGTTCGTGAATTCAAAGCCCCATATGGGTTTCTGTGCTAACAGCACAGAGCCTGCTTGGGATTCTCTCTCTGTCCCTCCCTCTCTCTTTCTCTCTCTCAATATAAATTAAAAATAAACTTTAAAAAATAAATAAAAGATAATAACATTCTTGTTAACATATTGTCTTGATTAAATACAGAGGAGTAAAATTTTGGGGTCATAGAGTAAATATACAACAACCTTTTAAGAGTTTATGAGAATTCCATTTGTTCTATGTCCTCAGCAACAGCTGAGACTGTCTTTTTTTCCCCTGTATTCTAGCTATGTTAAAGTGTGTGAACAGACTAAAAATATAAGTACTTTATTGGCTATTTTGAGGATTTCACATCTTAACAATTATAAAATACCTTATCACATTATTACATAGATGCTACTGACATACAGAAATGTTTATAATTTACAACTTTATAAAAGCTCAATCTTTTTTCTCCACACTGGTAATTATATTGAATTTAAATATGATAGTTTTTTTTTTCTTCAATTACAGTGGTTACATCTATTTTTTTTTTCCATTTCTTGAATCTACCCACAAAATTTGGCAGAACTGTCTCAAATGGTAGGATTAATAATAAGCAACATTTCTAATTTGATCTCAAAAGGCAAACCTCTAAAGTTGTACCAATAAGTATTATTATGATTATTTTCTTTTTAAAATATATTTTATGTTTACTTATTTATGTTGAGAGAGAGAGAGAATACATGGATACAAGGGGCAGAGGGGGAGGGAGAGAGAAAATCCCCAGCAGGCTCGGCATTATCAGCCCAGAGCCCTACATGGGGCCTGAACTCAACAAACTGTGAGATCACAAGAATCAGACACTTAATGAACTGAGCCACCCAGGCACCCCCCACACCTTTTTTTTAACCAATAGTTATGATATATGATTTAGAATGTAGGCATGCATTCGTTACTAAGGTAAGGTATTTCTTCTATTTCTAGTAACTGCTTTTTTTTTTAATTAATACAGTCAGAAGTTTATAATCTTTATCCAAAAAATTTCTTCGCTGTTGAGAGAGTTATATGATCTTTCCCCTTTAGATAATTGAGAAATTGAATTGCGTTGTTAGGTTTTTGACATTATCCATAAACTAAGTTTGAGAGCTAAGTGAATCATAACATATTAATTAATAAATAAGTTCAAGTTTGATTTTTTAATAATTCATTTAATATTTTTGGATCTGTACTCTGTTGTGTCATTGGGGTTGTCTAAATTTTGGTACCATGGTTATGTAAGCCTCCCCTAATGAGTTTTGGGAATTTTCTCTCTCTTTTTTTTAATTTGTTATTGAGAAGACTTTGATATAGACTATTTGTTGGAGTACACCAGTAAACCCATCTAGTCCTGGGACTTTCACTATGGGACACTTTTCTATACTAATTAAATTTCTTGATGGTTGGTCGCTTCATGTCTTCTCTTTGTTTTAAATTAATTGGCTTTGCTCTGCTTTCTAGTTGTTTGAGTGTTATATACCCTCTGTCTAAACTTTAGTAGAACCTTTAGTAGAACCCTAGCTATTTTAGCATACCTTCTTTATTTCCCCCTGATTAATAGGAGATATTCCAATCAACCTTTATTTGTATTGTCCAGTATTTTATATTAAGCCTTTTCCCACAAATTTGATTTAATGATTATTGTTTTTATTTTTTAAATGATTTTAAATATTTATTTGTTTATTTTTGAGACAGAGAGAGAGAGAGAGAGAGAGAGCAAGCATGAGTGAGGGAGGGGCAGACAGAGAGGGAGACAGATACCTGAGCCTAAATAAGACTCAGATGCTTAACCGATTGAGCCACACAGGTACCCCTAATGATTATTGTTTTTATTCACTCATCACCTGTTATCACTTCTGTATTCTAGTTTCTCTCTCTCCAGAAGGAGATGTGCTTTAGAACTCCCTACCCTAACCTCCATGCATTCTATTCTCTTATTTTCCTATTTATTTGTCTCTCTGAACTAGATTATGTGTAAACTTATCAAAGTCTATATTACAGTTTATTGAATTTTTTCAGTTCTGATTATTCTAAAAAATCCTTTTTTTAAAGACATGGTATTTATTTACACTCTTTTGTCTCATTATTTATAAGCATTTGATCAGTGTTTTAAATACACCAATGCAGTTATTTAATATTCTTTGTCTGGAAATTTTAATATATTATGTCTCAGAGGATGTGTTTCTGCTTGTATTATTTTTCTGCTGTTTCTAACCCAATGTACCTGGATTCCACAAATAATTTTTTAGGTTGCCTGTTGTCTGCTATTTTCCTTGAAATGTTTTCATTGGGAATACTTTATGCCAACAGAGGATCTGTTTCTGTATATATACAGTGGCACTAGCAACACAGAGCCAATTTAAATCAAATTCTCCATTCAGGGTGTCTTAGATCTCAAAAGTAGCACAAACTCAAGCATAGAATCCCATGAGAATATAGTTTGTATTGTGATTTCTCATGGGAGATTCCAAATCTCAAAGGATTTAAATGATTTATGTTATATTTCCTAACCACAGTGAATTCTAGTAGGAAAACGATGACCAGAAATTTAGAAATTAAGATACATACTTCTAGAAATCTATACTGAAATTAGAAAATATATTGGACTGAAGAAAAATTAAGATATATATATATCTTATATTTATATATATAATTAAGATATATAAGATATATTTATATTTATATAATAAGTATGTATAATATATATATAGTATATACTATATGTATATATAGTATATATACATATAGTATATATAATATATATACTATATATATAAGTATATATAAGTATATATAATATTTATATATAAGTATATAATATATATATTATATTTATATCTTATAATTAAGATATATAAGATATATATATCTTATAATTAAGATATATATATCTTATATTTATATATATATATAAATATATATATCCAGGACACAGAGAAAATCATGTTCAAAGAAAATATATAAAGACATATATTAGAAAAGGAGAAAGGTTGTAAACGCAGTGAGTTATTTCAAGAAGTTATCCAAGAAGAAATCTAAACCCAGAGAATAAATAGAAGGTAATATTAGATATAATAGTAGATATTAATAGTGTATATCACAAGCACAGAGAGAGTTAACCTAGACAATATCTTGCAAGATAAAGATCTTAAAAGAATTATTAATTAGAATAAAAGAGAAGGCACAAAAACATTGTGAAATCATGAGTCATCATGGAACAAGAGAGTAATCACTACAAATAAACTACAAAGATCATCAGAGTAAGTTCCAAATAATTTTAACACAATTTTTTAAAATAAATGGAAAGATCCTAGAAAAAAATGAAAAATGAAACTTAAAAACTGAGCACTGGGTGTTGTATGTAAGTGAAGATAAAGGTAGAAAAAATTAATAATTCTATAATTGAATTCATAATTTAAAACTTCCTGAGTTACGTAGGCTAGGCTAGGCTCAAATTGCTCCAAGTCTTAGAGATTTATAAAAGGACATATATTCATTTCATAACCATGGTACCCTCATAGATTGTTGGGGTTGAGATTCTGTTCTACATGTTCCTCCCCTAAGTTTCCTGGATTATGGAAGCTCTAACCCTGTGTTTCCATGATAGGTTTGCTCGGGGGAAAGAGTTCTATCATATCTTAACTAGAAACTTAGTCTTTCTATCTGGAAACAACATCTATCACATTCATGCATTTAATTGGCCAGAGAGACAGAAGGCCTTGTCTGGGACCCTTCTTGGGTCCAAAACTATGCAGTTTTACTACATATGCCAGTGACTTCATTAACTATAAATTCCCAAATTATACATTTAAAAGTACAGTAGATACAAAATGAATTAAAAATGTAGAAAATATAGATAAAACAAGCCCATCTGGTCTAACTATGCTAACAATAGGGTAAAGTTTAAGGCAAAAATAATTAATAGGGACACATAGGGACAATTGTACTAATGTCAATGAACTAAGATCAATTTACTTGGGTGATATAACAGTTTTAAATACGTATGCACACAATAACATACATTTAAAATAAAGTAAACAATGCACTCAACTGAAAAGTGAAACAAAAAGATCCACAATCATAGGAAAAAAATTAATATACTTCACTCAATAATTGACAAGCAGAAATAATAGACCGATTTTGTGAAAAACACAATAAAGCAATCTACTAGAACTTATAGAGCATTGTATTGAACAAGATAGAATATAAGACTTTTTCAGATAAATGCACAACTCAAAACAAAATGTCCCATAGAGTGAGTCATAAATCACCTCTTCATTTCATTAAAGTTAAGTTATCCAAATTATTTTCTATGACTAGAGTAGAAATGGAAATTATTAACAAAATGACAAATAGAAAATCCTAACTGATGGGAGATTAGACAACATACTTGTGAGTAAAGCTTGTGAGTGAATAGCTTGTGAATAAAGAAAAGGGAGTGAGGGGAAATTAAAACCAATTTGAGTTGATTAACATTAAGTTATGATATATCAACATCTGAGGGAGCTACCCAGCAGTTTTTAGAAGATGTGTTCCCTAAAGTGAATACATTAGCAAAGAAGAATGTCTAAAAGACATTCATCTAAGCATCCGCTTTAAGAACCTTGAAAAAGAGGAAAATTAAACTCAAAAATAGTAGAAGAAAGGAATAAAACAAGACCAGATATCAGTGAAAACATTAGCTTCATCCGGGAATACTGGGGGACTCCTTTTTTTCATGTTTCTCATTCTCTATCAGGTTACCTGTGGAAGGTTTTCGTGTCAGTGGCTGAGAGTAAAAACAGGTAAACCCAATCAGGGAAGTGCATTTCAGTTTGTGCTTTAATCATTTTTGCTATCATCTCAGAGTGTGTCTCATAGGCAAGCCAGAGCTCAAATGGAGAGATACTTAAAATTACCAGAAAAGAGGGGCACCTGAGTGGCTCAGTTGGTTGAGAGTCCCACTTCAGCTCAGGTCATGATTTCACAGTTCATGAGTTCGAGCTCCACATCGGGCTCTGTGCTGACAGCTCAGAGTCTGGAGCCTGTTTCAGATTCTGTGTCTCCCTCTCTCTCTGCCCCATCCCCTCTCATGCTCTGTCTCTTTCTCTGTCTTAAACATAAATTAAAAAAAAAAAATTACCAGATAAGAATGTAGATAAAGGGAGAAGTAAAACATTGATGTCTTCAGGCAAAATTAACTTATAGAGTTAGATATCAATAGAATCCTTAGTAATGGAAACGACTAGAAGAGGTATAGACTCTTCTGGAATGTTGGTAATATTCTGTTACATGACCTAGCTTTTGTTTTCATAGTTGTGTTAGTTTGTAAAAATTCAGTGAGCTGTATATTTGTATAAGACACACTTTTTTCACTTAAAAAAATCCCACAGTATTCTTAAATTCCACTTATGAGTAAATTATATGGCATTTGTCTTAAGTGTTGAATCACTAAATTGTGCACCTGAAACTAATATTACACTGTATGTTAACTGGAATTTAAATAAAAACTTAAGGGGCGCCTGGGTGGCTCAGTCGGTTAAGCGGCCGACTGCGGCTCATGTCATGATCTCGCAGTCCGAGGGTTTGAGCCCTGCTTTGGCCTGGTTTGAGCCCTGGAGCCTGCTTCAGATTCTGTGTCTCCCTCTCTCTGACCCTCCCCTGTTCATGCTCTGTCTCTCCCTGTCTCAAAAATAAGTAAAACGTTAAAAAAATTTTTAAATAAATAAAAACTTTAAAAAAATCCACGGACAGAAACTTAAAAATTGGATAAAAACTATAATTTAAAACATGATGTATTACCATGTGACCACAAGATTTATTCCTTTTAAAAATTTTAAATCATAAACCAAGTTGGTAAGGGTGTGGATGGGAAAGCTTATATGCTTCTGGTGGCTCTGTTCCCTGGTTAGAGATAAATTGTACAAATTTAGAAAGCAGATTTCTACTATCTGCTGCTATTACTGGGACATATCCCGTATGACTTTTTAACTTCATGCCTAGATATAGGCAAATGAACTTATTATATATATGCACTGAGTAATTTGTACAAGAATAGCCATGACTGAGTTACCAAGTAATAACTAAAAACTTGTAACATTGTAAATGTGCATTTAGGATCGATAAACTGTGATGTAATTCTACAGTGGCATTCTCTGTTGCAATATATGATAACAATAAGAGATAATTGTAAAAACATACAAATTTACAAAGCAATTGTTTTGAACCAAAAATCCATATCTAAAAGAGCATATATTCTGTTGATTTCATTTCCATGAAGTTCAAAAGTCACCAAAACTAAACCAAAGTCTTAATGCCTGCTGGGATGATAAAACTCTAAAGAAATGCATGGCCGTAATTACAATAAAAGTCAGCATACAGTTAACTTTGAGGGGTGACATATTGACAAAGGCCGCAAGAGGGTCTTTAATGGTGCTCATAATATTTTCTTTTCTTGGTTGGAGGTTACATGAGTTTTACTTTGTGATACATTGAAATTGATATTTTGAATTTTTCAATTTTCTCTATGTGTGTATTCTCTATGTGTAATTATTTCACAATTCAAATGGATAAAATAATACAAGTTGGTGATTGGCATTTTTTGGAAGAATAGGGATGCATTTGGTTAGAGCTACTTGGATGACATGAAAGATACTGGTAACATTTTGTGTTCCAATATGTGTTCTGCCTTAAGGGTGTTTATTTTATTATTCTTCTCTTAAACATAAAATGTTCCTTATATACACAGGTTGGTGTGTATGATATATTTCGTAACGAAATAAAATTTAAAAGAGGATTTAGTCATGCATTTATAGGCTAAAGTATTCTTCCCTGCAAAATACTGCCATAATTCTGCAATTCCTCTGAAGTATTCAAATAATATAACCCAATCATTCAATTTATATGCAAGTTGAATAATTCTAATGGCATATATGCAAATGCAATTAAGAGTGCTCATATATGCAAATAACTGTAACTTCCAGCTTGATAAATATTTCAGTAATTCCATAACAAGGGTAGCATTTTTCAGGAAATGATTGCCTATCACATCTTATTGAAATTTATTATAATTTAACATATCACTTGTATATATATTTTGAGATGGTAAAGTTATTCAAGTTTTACTGGAGACTTCATATATCTTGCCACAATTATTACCATAAAACTTGGAGGGATGGTCAGAACGATTTAGTTGTGCAGTTAAATTGCTTTTCATTAGATCACAAACCTTAGCTGTACAACTCAACTCTCAGCATTTGACAAAAATCAGGTCCTGGTCTCTTCATATCCCAATCTTTTATATTTTTTTAAAATAATACCCAGCACTTTTTAATTATGTTTTTGACTCTTTCCCATTGTTTTTGATGCATGAACTGAGACTTTAACCATTTCCTTCCTAACTTTATTTTTTCCTGTATTTCTGCTCTGTTTCTGATTTATTCATACCTGTGTTGTTTGTTTTTTCTCAAACCTTAGGCATCCTGGATATTTTTTCATGGTCCTGGATTATATATAAAACCCACGGAGTCTCTCCTTAGTGCTTTATCAGGTTTTATCTTGAGTGCTTCCAACAAAGAACAATAAGTTAGAAACAAACTTTTTACTTGCATCTTCCAATATATAAACATAATTATGTGTCAAATTTTTAATTCTGAAAATTTTGTAATTATAAGCCAGAACAAATTAATGTTCTACATTGTCAAAAGGTTTTATATACCATGGGGAAAAGGAATAAGAACCAATAATAATAATAATAATAATAATAATAATAATAATAGAAAATGCTATGGATCAAAGTCTTTTCTGCAAATTTTAAATTTCACGTTAACATAATAAAGTTTCAGAGAAATTGTTCCGCAAAGAAATCTGTTCACTTTGAACACAAGATTTTCTGAACTCATTAGACAAATTATTGGTTATTGCATAAAACTTAGTGATGTCCCAACTGATATACATTGAGTGGTAAATGCCGAGTTAAGTTTATATACATTTTGAAGTACTTTTTTACTCTCTTGCTGATATTTCAAGTTCACAATTTGAACCATGGAATAGTGATTGTGATTCGATTAAAGCTCAGATAACTCATGTAAGGTTAAGCAACGATGTCTTTGGATCAAAGATCCTAACAGAATATAGTGAATTTTAAAATTTTTCATCAAATCTTATATTTTACAAAGTACCAAAGATTACGTTGTGTTGCAGCCCAATCACTGAGATACATACAGAGTGGCAAGAAAATCAGCTATCAGACCAGTTATGAGTATTGCTACAATCCGTTCTGTTTTGACAAATAAAATAGAGAAAGAACAGGATATGTTTTTTGACACAAATACTAATTAACTTGCTCCACCCATAAAACCGAGTGAAAATTATAACACAAATTAAAGCAGCAATTAAACTAACACATACAATTATTCATCTTTGAAATGAACGAGGATGAAAGAGATGGGTCTTGCTCTTGATGCTCCCAGGCAAACTACTTACACAGTTTAAAAAATCAATTAAAAATAGTTAATAAAGTCTGAGTAAAATTAGAGTGTTTTTTTAAAGAAGAAATGGTCATGTACACTTGGTTTCCTTCTATGTCAATAAGTGATAAACAGCTCACCAGAAAGTGCTCTCTCGGAGGAATCAAATCAGTTTTGGCTTGCTGTTATTTCTATAGGGTCTAGCAACGTGTTTTTGCACGGTGTAAGTGCTCAAAAAAAATACAGTGAATTAATGTGCCTACTTGGTAGAACAAAGCAAATGACCAAATAATGTTTTAATGTTTATTTAGTATTTTGAGAGAGAGACAAACAGAGCACGAGCGGGGGAAGGGCAGAGGGAGAGGGAGACACAGAATCGGAAGCAGACTTCAGGCTCTGAGCTGTCAGCACAGAGCCCAATGTGGGGCTCAAATTCATGAACCATGAGATCATGACTTGAGCTGAAGTTGATGCTTAACTGACTGAGCCACCCAGGCTCCCCAGCAAATGACCAAATAAAACTACCTTGTTTCATCTATACTTATGATTCTACCATATGACACATTTATCAATAATCCTGATGAGTTACTAATAACCACAATATATGTGTGTGTGCAGGAGTATACACACATACGTACATATGTATACATATATAATCAACAGATTATTAAGAATATGATAAATTAATAAGCATATATGATGCATACAAATAGTAGTAAAGTTCTCTCAGGAGTGAATTGTTCTTACTCGGAGAAGGAAAATATGAAATATTATGTAATTGATCAGAACTGGAATAGACCAAATGATCTCGTCTTACAAAACATTTTACAGTAAATTGATTAAAGATGTTAATGTGTGAACTGCAACAATGAACTTCTGTCATTCAGAAGTGTGACAGGCCAGCCTTAGAATAAAGACAGACATCACTAAAGACAGCCTTACCAGTGCCTACAGACTACACATAGATGTCCTGTCTAGTAAACACGAGTTTTGCTTCAGTGTTTCCTGTTATGAAGAAGAACATAGAAACTGGCTGGCTTTTTGTTGGTTTGTTTGAATCTCATGCTCATCAATAATTGTTTGAATAGGGGCGCCTGGGAGGCTCAGTTGGTTTAGTGTCTGACTCTTGATCTCGGCTCATGTCATGAGTTCAAGCCCCTCATTGGGCTTTGTGCTGACAGCATGGAGCCTTGGGATTCTCTCCCTTTCTATCTGTTCCTCTCTCTCTCTCTCTCTCTCTCTCTCTCTCTCTCTCTCAAAATAAATAAATAAACTTAAAAAAAGAGTTGTTTGAATAAACTGAGTTTTTGGATAGTTTGCCTTCAGGTAGACAATGCTCTCTTCAAATCAATGCAACATTTTGATCTTCATGAAATATCCATTTACAGATATCTGCATATCAGTGTTTGAAATCAGTGTTTAAATGATTTATAGCATTCTATTAATTCTAGACAGAGATAAGATTGAGTTTCAGACTACACATCTGAGAAACAGATCCTGGAATAAGATTATTGCACCAAAATAAATATTCCTGGGTATGGATTCTGACTAGACAACCAGCCAAACATCCCAAATGCCACCTCTCCTCTATCTCTGATCTCCACACTAAAGAATACTTCATCTGCTTCTGTGTATTTCTTAATCTTCCTTTTAAAAATAGGCTTTATTTTTTAGAGCAATCTTATGTACGCAGAAAACCTGAGCAGAAGGTACAGAGAGTTTGTATACACTCCTTACCTCCCACACAGCCTCCCCTACAAGCAACATCCTTTACCACAGGGGTACATTTGTTCCAGTTGATGAAATTCCATTGACACATCATTGTTACCTGAAAGTGCATAGTTTACATTAGGATTCACTCTTAGTGTTGTACATTTTATGGGTTTTGACGTATGTATAATGAGATGGATCTACCATTTTAGTTTCCTACCCTAACGAATCGTTTCGCTGCCCTAAAAATCCTCCGTTTCCACCTACTCAGTCCTCTTTTCCCCCAACCCCCGACCTTTCACAATCCTTAATCACTGAATCTGTCACTCTCCTCGTAGGTTTGCCTTTTCCAGAATTCCATATAGTCGGAATCGTATAGTAGGTAGCCTTATCAAACTGACTTCTTTTACTTAGTAATGTGCATTTAAGTTTCCTCCATTTTTTATGGCTTGATAACTCCTTTTTTTTTCAGTCCTGAATAATATTCCGTCGTGTGTATATGCCATGGTTTATTTGCCCATTTACCACCGGAGGACATCTTGGTGCTTCCACTTTGGCGATTATGAATAAAGCTGCTGTAAACATCCATGTGTAGGTATGTGTGTAGACGTAAGTTTTTCACTCATTGAGGTATATAACAAGGATCTCAATTGCTGAATCATGTTTAGAGTGTATTAGTTTGTTTTATTTATTTATTTATTTATTTTTAAATTTTTTTTAACATTTATTTATTTTTGAGACAGAGAGAGACAGAGCATGAACAGGGGAGGGTCAGAGAGAGGGAGACACAGAATCTGAAACAGGCTCCAGGCTCTGAGCTGTCAGCACAGAGCCCGACGCGGGGCTCGAGCTCACGGACGTGAGATCATGACCTGAGCCGAAGTCGGATGCTTAACTGACCGAGCCACCCAGGCGCCCCAAGAGTGTATTAGCTTTACAATATGTAAACATTTATTTACATCTCTAAACCCTAAGGAACTCAATAATAGTTTTCATATCACGGTTCACTAAACAAGAATCTTAAATATTATCCTATGGGTTTGACTTGGAGAAAGCAGGCTAATTTATTGCTTCATATTTTAATAATTTGTGATTTCTAATTAAGTCATAATCAGTATGGTTAGCCAGTGAAATCTATCGACATAGAATAAACTTTCTTATTATTTTTCTATGGTCCTAATTATGTTATATTCTCAGAAATCACAAATATATTTTAAAATTCTGACAAATCGTTGCCTGTCCTATAGCAACCTTCTCTCTCACCCTCCATGATAGCCCTTCCTTAAATTTCGATGGAATTATATTTAATTTTATAATTTATCAGAAACTTTACATCTTAATTGGAATTGTTGTATTTTTGAGAGAGAGAGAGAGAGAGAGAGAGAGAGAAAGAGAGAGAGGGAGAGAGAGAGAGAGAGGGAGGGAGAGAAAGAATCCCAAGTAGACTCCACACCCAGCTTGGAGTCTGATGTAGGTCTTGATCTCATGATCACAATATCATGACCTGAGCTGAAATCAAGGGTCGGCTGCTTAACTGATTGAGTCCCCTAGGTGCCCCTGGAATTATTGTATTATAATTTATTCTATTTATTCTATGTTTTCACTTAAAAAACTGTCCAGTAAAAACAAAAATTACCCAGTAATATAATGTGAATATATCTTACCCTTTGCGAAAAATGCCAAAGGACTTTGTTAATAGTCAATTGAATAAAACAGCTCAGGTAGTTGTTATAGATACATACTGATATTATTGATAATTATCAACTCGCAATACGGCTGTGGCAACATTAAAAATGTACTTTTCAGATTTCCTACTCCAGGCAACACAGTTTGCTCACAGATCTCTCTGTCACCTTTTCTGGAGGCGACACTGTGGTCATACCAAAATCACGCTTGCCTAGATAGATCTCAGGTGAGGACTGTGCAGGTCCATTTCTGCAGGATATAGAATTTCTATAGGAGGGGGGCTTTGACTAGAGGATTCCCCCATTGGTGTAGTCTTTCTTTGTACTCTACTACATAGCCTGAATATCTTCCCACCCAATCCTCCTTCCCTCTCACTCTTCTCTTAGAGATGTCAGACCTGCCTTGGGGTATGAAAGCTCTCCCTCCTACTCCTGCTTCTTTGATCTTACACTTATGCCATATGCTGTGTTTATTACCACATTAGGCAGGGAGCAACACTCAGTCCTGATAGATTAGAAAGATGCCCAGGAAATCTCCTTTAGGGAAAAAGCAATGCTTGCCAAATGGAAATAGGCTAAAGTAATAGGCAAAGTGCTTTCATTTCTAAGGTTCCAAGTTGAGGGAAATTCCTAAGCTACAGTAAAAACTAAGTATCTAGTGTTCTTTATGGCTCTTGATTTTTCCATATTAATATGTAATACTTCTTTATATATTTTATCTTATTGTACTTTATTTACAGTTCTGCATTAACTATTGTCACTAACGTGTTGTTAATATCTTTCTCATATTTCTTTTACTCTCATATTGGGGACAGTTCATGTCCTGCCTTACTGGTCAGCAGAAAACTGTAATATATGCCATCACCATTATATCATACTACATAGAATTTTAAGATTTATTATAAATTCGAGGTCCTTTTTGAAATTTTAAATATGATATGGATTTGTAGACACTATTAGATATTTTGCATGGCTCAACTCATAAATTCAAATTTCCTATTATTTTTCTATCAAGTTTATGAATAATTTTAACTAGAGACTTTCTTGTTTATAAGGCAAAATCTTAAAAATAACATATTGTCATTTAATTATGTATGTCAATCAGAATACAAAATAAATTTCAAAAATAAATTAAATGTTGAAATGTATAAGAATCCATTAACCTCTAATTAAATCTTGGTGTGTTCATCAAAATAGTGCCTTAGTTTTAGATTAACTTATGACATAGGCTATGAATGCAACTCCTAAAATAAATGTAAAATTATGAAAGAATTTTTAGAGAATCTGTAGATTAATATGTAGATGAAGCAATAAAGCTATTAAGAACTCTGATCAATTAGTGATACTGAGGAAAAGTACAGACTCCCCAAAATACACTGAGTGGTAAAGCTACTAACACAAATCTATCTCTTACAGAGCCTGGAATTCTCTATTTTTTTTTAGAACAATCTGTATAGCCTATTGTTGAGACTTGTTACACTTTTTGGTCATAAACATGTCAATGGAAGTTATTTTGAGTATATTTTCATCTCCATGACATCTAAAATCAGAGGAGGTGTGGAAAGTGTTTGAATTCACTTCCATGTTTTTGCTTACTGTACTAATTACTAAATGTCACAATCTATTATGACAGGCTGAGGTGATAGAGGGGTGTGAGGCGGTACCTGGTGCAGGAGTAGGAGTACCTGGAGGTTGGAGAGTGTGGCACAAGAAATCATTCAGGAAGAAGCTGAGGACAAATGTTTCTTATTTCAATAGTTAAGAGATTCCATTTCTCTCTTTTCTCCCTCATGTGTCTTTTGCTAAGTTTTATGTTAGATCCAGGATAGAGGAGCTCTATCAGTCATTTAGCTCAGATACAATATGGGTCAAATGGAATTTTGTGGGAAGAAACTATTAGACATAACACTGCATCGTACCTTTGAGAAAACAGGTTTAGAACCCCAGCTAACATACCTATAAATAAAATTTTATAACAAAACCTGTCTACAAACTAGGAGTTGTTCACCTAACTGAAATAAATGCTGCTTTTCTTGAGGCAAGACAGGACTCTTCTAAACATTTTCCTTATATTTCAGGACTGTTTCAATATGTGTTGTGAAGCATCATAGATACCCTGAAGTATTATGAGAGAGTTATTCTCTCAGGATAATGTGGTTAGTGTGGGTTGCCATTGTGGCAAAATAAATGACACCAGAACGTACTGGCGTTTAAAACTGCAATAGCAAGGGTTTGCTTTGTAGCTATGATTCAGCCATACTGTACAAAACGAATGTCTATTCATTACAATTTTATTCAAAATAATATTTAAATGACAAAGGAAGACCACTTTCTAATGGTCTTTTCAGATTTAATCTGATGAATTTGAAATATGATTGCAAAGTAGAAGTATGAACTTTCTATTTTATTTGTAAGTTAATTTTTTGAGGCGGGAAACACTGTCCCATTTCAATCTTTGTTTTTGAGATATAGCATCTTATATTTCAGTAGTACCATGGACTATTTCATGCCATGGGTGTGTTTAAATAAATCTCAGCTCATGAATGATTGATCTTAAAGAATTAGAAAACATCTCAAGTGTGAGCAATTAGATCTCTTTTTATTGTTGAGTTCTGGTTCAACAGGCATGAAATTCTAGGGCATGGATTATGAGTTATAGTACTCCAGGGTCCTTATTCCATTGGCAAGTTCTGATGCTTTCAAAATGAAACACTAGCTTCATATTCACAATTCTCCTTTGTTCAATGATCCTTGTAATGCATTTTGATGTTTCAATCTCTCAAGTGTTGGTTGAGTCCAGGTTTAGAGAAAGCTATCAAAGTCGCCATAAATACTCCAAGAAAAAGATATCCAGTGCATTGCACAAAGAAAGATGAAAAGGAACAGTTGATGCACAATTAGACACAATTTACATAGATAATCAACTTGTTGTTTTTAGTCAATTCTGAGTGTTATGCACACACTTTTTTTTGTCACTGAGTTTGTATATAGCCATGTGATTTTTTTTTTTAATTATTTACTTATGAGACAGAGAGAGAAAGACGGAGCATGAGCAGGGGAGGGACAGAGAGAGAGGGAGACACAGAGTCTGAAGCAGCCTCCAGGCTCCACGCTGTCAGCACAGAGCCCCACGTGGGGCTCTAACTCCCAGACCGCGAGATCATGACCTGAACTGAAGTCGGACACTTAACCGACTGAGCCACCCAGGCACCCCAGAATGTAATTATTTCTAACCAGTGATGTGGGAGAGGAAGAAATATGTATCACTTCTGGACCAGAGATTTTTTTTTATATATTTTTTTAAGTTTATTTATTTATTTTGAGAGAGAGAGCATGAGTGGGGGAAGGGCAACTAGAGAGGGAGAGAGAGAATCCAAAGCAGGCTCCACGCTGCCAGCCCAGAGCCCAATGTGGGGCTCGAACCTACAAAGCTGTGACATCATGACCTGAGAGGAAACCAAGAGTCGGGTGCTTCACCAACTGAGCCACCGGGTCGCCCCCAAGGCCAATTTTCTGGCCCTCTCTTCTCATATTACAATAATTGTGAAGCATGTGTCAGAATGAAATCTCTAAACAGCCTGATTTTGTGGTTTACAGCAATGAGCAGGGGCCTCTGCTGTCAACCCACACTAGGCATGTGGGATAATTAAGAAATAAACCTTTTTTGTTGAAGCTACTGAGCCCAGATATTAGGGTAGCAAAATTTAACCTATCCTGGCTAATTGAATGATGGGGATGGATATCTATATTATTATTAGGTAGCTATGATATAAAGAATAGTAAATTATTTCTCCCTCCAAAAATAAACGAAAAACTCTTTACTGGTCCAAATTTGTCACACCAATATTTTACACTGTCTAAAATTCACTCAACTTTTTCCTGACTGACCTGTCAGTGCAGTAGGCATTCGCATCAGGTTGAGCGTTCATATCAGCTTATAGAAATACCAATAATTAGGTTAGATTCAGAAGAAAGTTTAACCCAAGCTCTTATTTCACAAAGATTACTCAAGTTAAGCGATTGCCTCAGGTGACCCACAATAATAAATATATGTGCTAAAAGCCCAAGTTTTCTGAAAACTTAGAAAACATTGGTCACATTACTTAGAGCACATTTCCTTCATATCATCATCTAGCTGTATATGCGGAGATTGGTCAGGGAACCTTGTACACAACATATCTGATGTATAACTTTTTTTTTTTTTACTGTGCTTCTGTTTCAGAAGAATGGATACCCTGATTCTTTCAAAACATCCTCAAAAAAATGACCTGGGACTCAATTAACATTTCTAAAAGTCACTGAGATTTTTTAGATAAAATTCAATATAAATGCACCCAGTTAAATTTTATTATCACTTACCAGGATTGGATTACACATGGCATGGTATCTGTGCTTTGTTTATCTCTGTTTTAATAGGCATTTCATTGACATTTTGATAGACTCCTCCAAAGCTTGAGGTTATTAAATTCTGTGCTTCAAGTTATTAAAGTCAGAGCAATGCAATTAAAGTCACTCCTTTGATCGTGCATTATTCACTTATTTTTAGCTTTGGATATTACAGGGGAAAATTTTTAAAAGCCAAAGGTTCTAGATAAGTTTAAGGAGATATTTCTGAATAATAATAATAATAATAATAATAATAATAAAGTCTATAATTATTTCTTTAAAACTGCTGTTTAGGCATTTTGAAATGCAATTATCATTGATTGTCACCAAATTATACATATACAGGGCTGCCATTGTTCATACTTGCCTGTCTTCTTTCTGGAAAGGAGGGCAAAGTATGTGAAAAATATTGTTGAGAAATTCAGAAGTTTTATATCCTCGCAAACCTGGCAAGGATTCAACTTCAAATGAAGTTTATTTCACATTAAATTTGACTTTTATTTTATACAACAAAGATTATAGTTCATTCTGTAACAATGAAATGATGAGCTGACTCAAGTTCATAACTTGTGTTAACAGCAATGATCCTAATACCTTTCATTTATCAAGAGTCTGCTCTATATCAAATTCTGTATTGTGAATTCTGTGTGTGTGTGTGTGTGTGTGTGTGTGTGTGTGTGTGTGATGCTTAAACCTAACAAGTTAAGATGCAAGTAAGATCATTTCCCCTCTATAAGTGAGGAGACTAATGCTTAAATTGGCTAAAATCATCCCACTAATAAAATGGCAGGGCCAGAATTCAAATCCAGCTTAAATTTCACTCCAGACATAGGTTATGATACTTTACTACCTTGTCTTATTTTTGCCTGTTTTAAAATTAGATTTAAACATTAATGATAATAGCTAATATTTCTACAGCTATTACTTTGTGCCAGCCACTGCTTTCACTGATTCAAATGTATTAACTTATTACTTCTCACAGCATCCCTGTGTTATTTTATAGAATATGAATGATATAGAGAGGCTGTACAATTTACTAAGACAGGTAGTAAGTGATGGGGCCAGGATTCAAAAACTGATTCCTGAGTACAGGCTCTTAACCATCATATTTACTCTGGTTATCATTTTCATGAATGCAGGTGAGAGGTTCCTTCAAACATGATAATGTGCTGTATGAATATTCTATTTGTTCACCTTCTATCTTCTTGGTTTTAATCCTTCTAGACTTATTTGATCCACGTTTACCCAGCCTCTATGCTTCATCTTGCCTGCTAATTCTTCTAACACAGTGTTCACCTGAGGTCCTGTTTTAAAAACAAAAATGATTTTGAGGACACGTGACCCCTCAGTGAGTTAGTAAGAGTGTCATGAGTATGTAGCAATTTCTGCCAAGGATGCAGGAGGGTAGAGTTGTGGTTCAATTGTCACTTAATTCGTCTAACGGATATAAATCATTATCTAAATTTAAACAGAAGTGATTTAAGTAGTTCATATGTTTATCCTTGATAGTATTAGTTTAGCTCTATCTTGGCACTTCAGTTCTACATTGTAGGCTTCTACCTAGTCTTAAATATCTAGTTGGTTCCACAGTCTTTGTCAGGGTCTGCCTAACCATCAGCCTCAGAAACTACTGTCCACTCTGAAAACCAATTCCTGTAAGAATGGAACTTTGCCTTCTCTGGACAATTCCACTATCCTTAGCATGAAGACAATCGCCCTTCTCTATGATAACAGCTTTCCATGCTGAGGACTACTTGCTTGA
This sequence comes from Felis catus, assembly GCF_018350175.1. Lineage (NCBI taxonomy): Eukaryota > Metazoa > Chordata > Mammalia > Carnivora > Felidae > Felis > Felis catus. The sequence continues at coordinate 118,563,461 of NC_058376.1, read as the reverse complement.
TCAATCCTCGATTCATTACTGTGTGTTTCACCACTCCCAAATAACATTCCTGACTTGCCAGGTTGAGTTTCCTCTGACAGCTCTGATTGTGGTCTCAATCTCATTGTTATTACAAGTGCTACTCAGATGACATAGTTTACAGACCTTTCTTCAATTTTAGCATAGGTTTTCAGACATCAGTAACTTGTCAGTGTCTGTTTTAAAACTTGCTGCTCAGACAAACTAAATATCAGTGCAGAGCCCAGTGATAATTTCTCAGTATTTCCTTGAACTTTATATTAGACTTTTATTGCTAAGCAAAAAAATGGCATTAGACTTTGTAGCAGCCTATGTCATTTATGGCTCATAATGAGTTTGCATTTAAACAAAATACATACAAGATTTGCTGTAGAGGCAAAAGTCCTCCCTTATGCATTTAGTTAATTAAGTTTAACACTAGATGCATATTAATACTTTCATAAATATTAAATATTAACAAATAATTATATTTGAATATTTTGATCTCATATAGTTTTTTTATGTGAATATGTGAAATCTGTCAGCCACTGTATATTTGTGTGTTTCTACATTTGTGAGTTTTACAAACGTATTGAAATTATTTTCCATTGAAATGGACAGGGCCAATTAGATAGAGTTCTTTGGCATGACCCAAGACCCTTCCATCCAGCCTAATATTGTACTATAAATCAGTTATCTTTAAAATTAAAAAAATGTTAAAGTTTATGTAGTTATTTTGAGAGAGGCAGAGACAGCATGAATGGGGGAGGGGCAGAGAGAAAGGGAGGGAGGGAGAATCCCAAGCAGGCTCTACACTCTCAGCATGGAGCCTAACCTGGGGCTCAAACTCACGAAACAGTGAAATCATGACCTGAGCCAAAACCAGGAGTCGGATTCAATTGATCAAACCTCCCGAGTGCCCCTCAATCAGTTATCTTTAAACACTGGTTGTCCACCAGGCCACTGGTTGCTAGTGATGTCATTAATACTAGTGAACAAGTATCCATTGAATGTTTGCAAAGGTCTCAGTCCATGAACATTTCCTCAGTTTATTTTTATTGACAAATAGGTTGATATTCTATTCAGTTACACATAATTTTCAATCTCAAGTTTCAAAACAAGAGGTCAATAACGGCCTCTTTCCTGGTTGACATGTAAATTATTTAACCTCATTTTTAACCACAAATGGGACAAAATGTTTTGGGACTTTTCAAAAAAATAATCTTGAGATCATTGATTAATTATATCTATCCAAATATGAAGTGAAGGAGAATGATTCTCTGTGGAATAAATCTTAAATAATTTACAATTCTTACCAGCCCCCATTAAGTAAAAGACACTTGGTGTGTGAACACATGTACAACTTATATGAAATTATATATTACATTATATGAAAATTTGAATATTCATTTTGGAGAATAGTAGCAATTCTTGTAAGATTTTCAAAACCAATGTGTCAAATAACATAACGAAGCTCTGTAAGACTATTCCAAAAAAGCTCTCTGAATTTAGATCTTCCGTTGTTTGCTAAATGCTAACATTCATATGTTATCCCACAGGACTTATTATCCTGACTATTTTCCTGACTGATTGTTGATATCACAGAGGGACATTCTATGAAATAGCTTGATGAAATTCATTAGTCTAATATAGAACTTATGGTAAGACCATGTTTTTATATTTAATACATGTTATTTTTATGAGAAAGCACTAAATAAATATCTGGTAAGTCTTAAAATTTGAGTAACTGTGTTTCTCCTGGGTTAGAATGGGGTACTTGTTCGCTCTTCTTTTGTGAGTTTCCCAAATCTAACATATTTTTGCCACTTTCTTCAATGGCAGCTAGAAATCACAATTTCTAATTTTACCTATAGAAAATGTTCAGGAAGCATGGATTCCTGTCCAATTACTTAATCTTATATTTCTTCTTATCTTTTTTACAATTACATAGTCTTTCCATCACTTACTTCAGGTGCTTATGCATATTTTATCTGTGTTGCATTAAATTATTTATGGAACAAAGCAGAGTAGAAATAAATAATTAAGTAATTAGGCTAAGAAATAAATAAATGAACAAAGTGCCTATCATAGGCGAAGTATGAATCATGACGTTGGTCTGAATCAGTAATATTCAGCAAAATTTTCAGTGATTATGGAAATGTCATATACATGGGTCTTCGAATATGGTATCCACTAGCTACACAGGACTATTTAAGTACTTGAAATGTTACTACTGCAAATGAGAAACTAAATCTTTAAAGAGTTTTAGTAACTTAAAATTTTTATTTAAATAGCCACATGAGGGGCACCTGGGTGGCTCAGTCGGTTAAGCGTCCGACTTCGGCTCAGGTCAAGATCTTGCGGTCCGTGAGTTCGAGCCCCGCGTCGGGCTCTGGGCTGATTTCTCAGAGCCTGGAGCCTGCTTCACATTCTGTGTCTCCCTCTCTGCCCCTCCCCTGTTCATGCTCTCTCTCTGTCTCAAAAGTAAATAAACGTTATAAAAACATTTAAAAAAAATAAAAAATAAATAAATAGCCACATGAAGTCAGAGGCTATCATTTAGGACTTCACAGGAAGTCACGGCACTATTCATTTTACAGGACTTTAAAAATCATTTTTTGAAGCTTAAGAAAAAAATTTACGTTTTAGAGAGAGCATACGAAAGTGTGCATGCACGCGAGCAGGGGAGGGGCAGAGAGTGAGCCAGGGAGCGAATCCCAAGCAGGTCCCACACTCTCAGTGAAGAGCCGAATGCAGGGCTGGATCCCACGACCATTGGATCGTGACCTGAGCGGAAATCAGGGGCCGGATGCTCAACCAACTGAACCACCCAGGTGCCCCTAAGGAAAAATTTCTAAATAAACCAGTTTATTATATTTTTTTCAAAATATTGCCCCCCCCAAATTAAAGGATTTGGGGGAAAAGTGTGAGTAAAAATGTAAAAATGTGGTGTTTGTTAACTCACCTCTCTAGCAATGGATTATGTTCCTTGTCGGTCAGTTTGGCTGACTTGTTGTTTCGTGTTATTTCAGTTTGGGGTTTGTTTTAATATTGACGGGAATACCTTCCTTCTCTATTTTTCTTGTGTTTATTCCTTCCTGGGGTTTGGTAAGATTTTCCTTTCTTGTGTGGAACAAGCTCTGTCCTTCCTCTTTGTGAGGAGACTGAGACCTGGGGCTTGTCAGGAGCTAAGCATGCGCAAACACTTTTTGCCACATTTTTCCGGCCAACAACACTCTAGCCTAAGCCAGTGGCTCTCAAACTAGAGCATGCATTAGAATCACCTGGAGGGCCTGCTCCACCACCCCCCCCCCCGCCATTCCCAGAGTTCAGATGTAGTAGGTCTGAGGCCTAAATATTAAAATTTCTTTTTTTTAACGTTTACTTATTTTTGAGAGAGAGAGAGAGAGAGAGAGAGAGAGTGTGTGTGTGTGTGTGTGTGTGTGTGTGTGTGTGAGTGGGGCGGTGGGGAGGGCAGAGAGAGAAGAGAGGGAGACACAGAATCTGAAGCAGGCTCCAGGCTGTCAGCACAGAGCCCAACGCAGGGCTCGAACTCACGGACTGCAAGATCATGGCCTGAGCCAAAGTTGGTAGCCTCATCAACGGAGTCACCCAGGTGCCCCTAAATATTAACGTTTTAACAAGCTCAGGTGATGCTGATACTGTAAGCCCCACTGCACTAGCTCCCTGCTTATAGATTTCACTTGCAGGCAGATCTGGCAGCCGGTCACTAATGCCATAAAGCTTTTCGAGTACAAACAGAAAAGCATTATAAACTGTGGGCTACCTGTAATCTGGTCCAAGTCTCTGTTCTGGAATTTGTATGTTATTTCTGGGAGGTGTCCCAGTAGAGTAGTATGCTTCATTTGACTGTGAGGTGTGCTACATGGAATATACAACCAATAGTAGTTACATTACAAAGCTGTGAGTGATTTGCTTGTATTTTTTTTTTTTTTAGAATGTGGATTCAATGATATCACTTAAAGGAAAATCTAATTATAATCATATTTTATTGAACATACTATTGTGTCAGGAGCTGTGCGAAGCCCTCTCTCTACATGCATGATCATATTTAATCCAGGCAATGTTTTCTGGAAACACGTGTTTAGTATTTAGAGTTTGCCCAAGAAAAGAGCGTGAAGAGGCCATCATTTGTCTATGAGCAACAGCTGGAGGAAGCTGGGATCCAAGCTTTCGAGCCCACTTTCAGCTATGGAGCAGGAGACGGATAAAGGTAAGCTTCCCAAGATCTATATAATCATTGTTGTTTTTTTTTTTTTTTTGACATATTGAAATATGACATTTAAATGCAGAGTTATTTGTGTGGACATTAAAGGTCTATGTTGACGCAGAATCAAAACTTTCCAAATATTTCCCTGAACTAGCCAGCAGTTCTTTCATAAACAAAGAGAAATACCTTAAATCGTTTGTCATTCTTAATAACTTCTCAATGTTATTAAACTGATATTTGAGTAAAAAACTCTTACTATCAAAAGAAAAATTTTTAAAAACCCTAGTTTTTCAACTGCTGTGTGCAAACACTCTTGCTCTGCAAGGGAATCAAATATGTAATGTGTTGAAATGTTAATTTTTTGCATCAAAAACTTATCACAAACATGTCTTGATCCCAGTTTTATCTTTATTTCTTTGGCTCCAACATGGAGAAGATCTATAAAAAGGAGGTGTTTTTAAATTTCAGATGTTTACATTTTATTTTTTTGACTTAAAATTAGCCTTCTTAAGTAAATTAGTGGAATTTTGGTACAATATTTCTTAAAACATGTGAAATTATTTATAGTTTTATCCTTTTAATTGATGTTGCGTTACTACAACAAAATACAAAGCAGTTTTCTACATGCATCAGTTTTAAGGTAACCCTATTAAAAGTAAGATTTCATCTACATTTACACGAATATTCTGTATACTAGGTGATGAGATTATCTTCAAGGTGAATTTAAGAATGGAAATGTGGAAAAACAAAGTGGCTAATAATTCAAAATTATCAAATGTGATTTTTCACATGCACTGTGAAGTATAACGCATAACAAATATTTGAAAGCAATTTCATGTAGGCATATCCTTAAAAAAGTAATTGAAACATTGCTTATAATATCATAAAACTGCAAACTTCGTGATGCCTACCATTGGGAACCACTGGGAGTTGTTAAAATCAACGGTGAGATTATATCAACTCATTAGGACTATTGAAGTAAATATGACTGTATATGTGATATGCAACATTGCAGTATAGTGCATATCATATGATCCTTTTTGCAAAAAAAAGATAGTATTCTGTAAGGTAGGTAGACAAATCTATCGTTTCTAAAATAATAGGCAGAAAATAAATATGTGGTAACCTCCTAAGGAGAGAAATGGGACATGTGGGAAGAAAACAAAAACCCTTCAATTTGCATCTTTATAAATTTTGTCTGACTTCACAGCAATTCAAAATGAATATCATGTCCATAAATACTTGACAAATCTGAGTTTTCCTCAATAAATTCCTATGATTGTAGTTCTAGGATATAAACGATACTGGGTAAAACATTCTTAAGTGATGCTATACTGATTAAGCTACCACCGGGAAATACCTCCAAAAGAGAATTTGTCTGCACCTATAAAAAAGTTAATGTTCATTTCTTCCATTTGCTGTACGAAAAAATCTCATATAAATGAATATGTTCATAAGTTGTGAAACTTAAGGTGGCTGAACAATTTTTCACATATCTGATTAATTTGCAGTTCTTCAGTAATTTATCAATTTTTGAGATTGATTGAAACAATATGTTCCAAAAAGTTACGTACTAATTATATTTTGTTCTACTTAACATTTGGGAAAATGTAAACCTTTAAAAAAATTTTAACGTTTATTTATTTTTGAGAGATAGAGAAAGAGAGCGAGAGAGAGCAAGTGAGGGAGGAGCAGAGAGAGGGAGGCACAGAATCCAAAGCAGGCTCCAAGCTCTGAGCTGTCAGCACAGAGCTCGATGCAGGGCTCAAACCCACGAACTGTGAGATCATGATCTGATCTGAAGTTGGATGCTTAACTGACTAAGCCACCCAGGCATCCCTAAACCTTCTATAATGTAAAGAAGATACCTAAAACTAGGATTCTAAAAATGTATTAGTCAAAGGGATACTAAAAATAATTTACCCAGAATTCTTTGGGTTTAAGATTAGGAAAGTTATGTCCAGATAAGATGTAACAGCTCCTGGTTGTAGAAGTTGCCAACTACAAAATTAACACGAAGGCATGGCATCATGATCCATAATCTTTTGCCTGTACCAAGCTCTGTTTCTAGAATAACCATATTATCAAAAAATCTTAATCTCTAAGTAAATAGATGACAGGCTATATTGTGCATATGTCACCTTGTATTTTATTTTTGGTGCCATGAATGACTCACTCTCTCTCTCTCTCTCTCTGCATATATATATATGGAGAGAGAGAGAGAGAGCGAGCATATTGCACAGGTATTACAAAGTGACATTCTCAAATAAATGCTGAGCTTTCCTTTATCCTTTATCTATCTTTCTTTCTTTCTTTCTTTCTTTCTTTCTTTCTTATTAATTAGTAGCTGAGCTGGAAAATGCAAGGTGTCAAATATGTGTTTCTTTTTTAATACTCTAAATAGAATAGCTTCATATTAATTACCTGGTAGCAACCAAGTATATGAACTGCATTAAAAAAAGCAGAACTCAAAATATTCTATATTTATTTTGAGAGACAATGAAAAGAACTAAATGAATCCAGAGTTTAGTTTGTGCATTTGCATGGAAAAGTGATACTGTGTTTTAAAATAATCTAATTTCGTCTTAAATTACTGACAAGGTTTCACATTTATTCATACCAATAACAAAAGGCAAGAATACGAAAGGAGAATAAAGCCCTGATAAACCAGAAGAAAACATTTTATGTTATTTGAATGGGAAATAATTGCAAGTAAGTTTAATACCCTTGAACTCTGTACTTTACATTTAATCAAGAGAAATAATATGAACAAACTTAAGCATTTGTGAGGCATCTTATAATATCAGTAGAGAGATTACTTTGGGCTTTCATCCTCTATGAGAAAATAGGTTGAATTACTTACTTGTATCTCACAATAATACAATGAAGGCAAAATTAGAGCCAGAAGGTCTTTGGTCATAACCTTGAATTGGTTCGGTGGGTTTTGCTTTGTTAACTTGGTATCTTCAGTCTTTTTCCTCACATAAAAACAATAGCTCTGTGGCTATATGCGTGTGATAACAAGGAAAAAGACTTTTTAAAAAATTACTGTTAGTAGAAATTATGATACTAAAAGTAGTTAATTTTGACAAAGCACAGTGCTGTGAGGCAGATATAATTATTCTCAATTTTTACATGCAGAACATGAGGTTTCAGGATTTGTGACTTTCCCTGTCTCAGATCCCTGGTATAAACTGAGTCAGTACTTAAATGTAGGTTTTCTCCAAGTGCGTATGTCAGAGACATAATGGAAATATTTAGGTTACTTTTTTCTTTGTGAGTGGTAGGAACCCATCTTCCTAGCATATGTTAAAAATTGAGGCTTTTGTTGGCTCATAAATTGTAAGTAATAGATGAAAATTATTAGACTATAAGAAGTGCTAGGATAAATCTGAAAGTGACTCAAACACTTTTCTCTTCATTCACACACACAGAGACACATAGAAATGTGGTTTCATTCTCTTCCACTAGAAACTTTATATGGTGGAAAAAGGATAACACTGAGGATGTTTTGGGAATGAGCTTTGGTCCCAGGTTCTCAAAATCCTTCTTGTTAGTTAACAAATACTTATGTCTAGACCCACTGCCCAGGGCATAGAAAGCACATCCCTGCCTTTACACACCTTCCTTTTCTGTCTTAGCAGCACTCAAAACTTAAGCAAAACCATTAAATAAGCATCTAGTTATGTATTAATTGTAAGAACATAAGTTGATATCTGTTCAGTGCCCTCTATGCAATCAATTCTAGGCTAAATGATTTGTATTTATAGTTCTAATTGTCATAAAAACCCTGAAAATGAAGCATCTACCTTACAGATAAGAGTGGCAGGGGGTTGGGGGGGACGGGGAGAGGGGTTGAGATTTGAGCTCAATTCAATGAAAGCCCTAAGCCCATATTTCTATTTTACCTGCTAAACAGAGATTAGTGTTTACTGGGTTTATGGGTTGCTTCAAATAATTCATTAGGCTAATTTTATTAACCACTTCTCCACAAGGACTTTGGATTTTAAGCTTTTGAAAGAAAATGCATTGGTGTGTAATTAATATCAAGCAAGATAATCAAGTTTTGCTGAACTCAAGTTTATGGTATTTTTTTTTCCTAACAGGTATACAAGTATATCAGAAAAGTTAGGTTATTTTGGATTTTAAGATTATTTGAAAGCTAAAGCATATCAATATGGTTATAGGAATTTCAGGAGGATAATTTTTTAAATTAAAATTTCATGGGGCTCCTGGGTAGCTCAGTCGGGTGAGTGTCCAACTTCAGTTCAGGACATGATCTCATAGGTTGTGAGTTCGAGCCCCACATCAGGCTCTGTGCTGACAGCTCAGAGCCTGGAGCCTGCTTCCAATTCTTTGTCTCCCTCTCTTGCCGTCCCTCTCCCCCTCATGCTCTGTCTCTTTCTCTAAAAATAAATAAACGTTTAAAAAATTAAAAACATTCTCATGTCAGTAGGCTATATGTTCATTGTATTTTTAGCTACCATTTTTATTAATTATAGAAATATCCTTTCTAAATACAAAGTGAGAAAAATCTGTGGAGGGAAAATACACAGATGTTCAGTAACTCTAAGACAAAACATATAGGATACAAAGATATGATTAGTGTCAACATAGTTTTATAACCTCAAACACAATTAAAAAAGGAAATAGTACCTGCTGTGCCAAAAATTGTGATTCACGCTTCTCATGCAGAATTTGTAATTAAATAATATTTTGTTTTGGTTGATTTTATGTTGTTGTAGAGGCAGTTTCTCCCCGTCTCCCCCATCTCCCCCATCTCCCCCTCTCCCTTTACTTATTGGGTAAATAATCTCAAATGACACTCTTAATTTGGTTAGTGATTTTGTATTTTCCTAAATGTCTAGACCTAAGGGCAAATCTAACGAAGAGAATATAAATACTCTGTGAAATAGCATGCTTCCAATGTACTGATGGCTGTCTTCCACATGATGGGTGAACACTCAAGCCACTGGTCTGAGCTTCAGTTTCTGTGAATGAGGATGGCAATAGTTAAATTCTGTCTGGATATCTGTGCCAGGGTCCTAAATTGTGATGAAATTTTACTGGACCATGCTTTGTCTCTCTCACTTAACTCATAACCGGCAACGTTGTAGGTAACACCTATTCTTCCCCAAATGAGCGGTAGATCATGGCAAAGTATGATAAAAAAAGATAGGCGCAAATGGAGAGCTAGACCTTTTACCACTTTCAAACATAAAATGTTGGATTTGTCACCAATATGAATCCTGACATGTTTAGTTATGGGAAGAGAGAGGTTTTGTTTTTTTTTTTTTTTTCTGATCTATATGAATATCTTACTGAAAATTTTTGGAAAAGAGTATAGGAAGGGAGAAGGGCTTCTACTCCTATTCTGTTTCTAGTTGACTTCTTGTAAAGAAAGCCTGTGGTTTTCTTATATTTTACGAGTACATTAGAGGGCTGCACAGTAGGGGCTCATGGGTGCCTTAGTCAGTTGAGTGTCAGATTCTTGATTTCTGCTCAGGTCATCATCCCAGGGTTGGAGGATTGAGCCCCACATGGGGCTCTGCACTGAGCGTGGAGTCTGATTGAGATTTTCACTCACTCTCTCTCCTCCCACACCCCCGACTCACTCATTCTCTCTCTTTAAAAAAAAAAAATGCTACACACTAATAGTAATAAATAGTAAGTTAAAACTTGAAGTCCTGAATTAAACCACTAAGAAAACCTAGTCATTTGCTCTTTTGGGACAATCTTTTCATGTTTTGTTTTTTTTTTAAATTCACTAAAAGTACCTAATTGAAACTCACGATTCTTCACAACCAACACAAACCCCTCAATGTGAGAAACAGTTTATGACAGGGGACACTGCTGTGCTAATTTATTTAGAAGCATCTTGAGTCATATCCCTCCTTTTCCCCCAGCCTGCACTTTTCATCAAATGGTGGTCGTGAGATAACATATTTTTTCTCTTATTAGCTTATTTTTTGGAGGCAAAGGACTATAATTCATTTTTCCTTGATATAGGTATATATAGCTCTTGGTACACTTAATTTTTCTGCCTTGACCCAGCTAAATTCAAGAAGCATCAAATCATATTTGTAATAATCAGCATAACCGCAGATACAGATTGTGGATTACAATGTTCTTGATATTTGGGGAACTTATGTTCTAACTTAATATTGAATTCAGCTTGATATTTATGGTCTATTTTTAATCAATGCAGTTTTTAAATTTAATTCATCAGCTTTGTGTCAGATTAATGAATTTCAAAGACTTACAAAGGGTCCATGACTCATAATACTTCTATTAAGTGCTTGCTTCAGGGTGATGATTCATGCTAAACAGTAGCAATTAGATTCTTTTGATTTTTGTGGAGTAAAGGTTGGAATTCATTCTCTAATAGCTACTTATATTTATTTACAGCTCTTTACAGCCATGTTTTTTACCAATCCACTTTTACAGATGAAGGATCAGTGAGGTTAAGTGCCTTGCCCAACACCACCCAGTAGGTGAATTAAAAGCTGAAATTAGAATTTCAAATTTCAGTCTCTCTGTGAGTCACTGAGCCATGCTACCTTGAAAAGCATTAAAGAATTTCTTGGAAAAAAAATTTCAAAACCTTTCAAATTTCATGATAAAATTTATTTATTTTCCAAGGAACTCCTTTATGATAACATTTAAAAGCTATAAATGTACATAATCACATTCAGTATTAGATGTTTTAATTAACTTATGACAAAATTGGTAGAAAAATATTTATTAGTATAATTCTGACTATTTAGATTATAGAAAATTTGTCTTTGTCTTATAAAGAAAATATGAAAAAGAAAAAATATGAATTGTTCACAGTAGTCTATGAGTTTGGTAAGACTATAAATGTTCTTTATACCTCACAACTATGTTCAATTTTTATAAAACACATTTACAGTAGATTATATTATGATGAAAAGGATTCTAGGCTTGTAGACTGCTAATTTGGAGCCAATTTCCATCCATAAAATGCTAAGCATTAATAAACTGAGTTATAACCGATGACCTCTAATTAAATATAAATCATATATTATAAAGTACATTTAAAAGCTACTATGAAGTGAACTCATTTTTGTGTGAATAATTATATCCCTTAATGAATGACTTAATAACATGTAATACAATTGGGGGGAAAATTCCTACAGCACAATCATTGACTCACAGAAGATGAGCTCCAGAAGATATTAATGCCTTTTAATGGAATCTTGATTGTACAGCAGAGATCAAACATTCATTCATTCATTCATTCATTCATTCATTCATTCAAGAGACAAGTTTTTGCCTTGATTGAGATGGCACATCATTCCTAGATAGACTGCCTCTGTTTTATTGCATTCCACGACCACACCCAATGTTCATTTGGTCCATTACACACAGAACCATATAATCTGGAACTAAGAGAAAATTTGTTTTCTGTTCTCTGTTTTCAGTGATGAACCAGAATTTCGAAGACATAGTTACCTTCTGTGGTTATACAGTTAGTCTGCAGTTGTGTTATTTTCTGTAATCTGGGTCTATGTTCTGAGTGACTGCAGGGGGCATGATTCTACTAAGAGCTCACTTTTCAACTTTCTGGTCCTGTTTCTTCCAAAGAGGGAACTTTTTTTTTTTTTCCTTGAAGACTGTATATATGAGAGAGTGGTTTCAAACTTAGCAAGTTAATAAATTTCCAAATATGTAAGTTAGAAGAAAGAATTCCTATTTCATGGTATTGCCATAAGGATTACATGAGATGAGCAATATGAATTATCTTGCCAAAGGCTGGCTTTTTCTTAGCTCAAACTCATTAGAGCTTGGGTTTCCTATATGTTTTGTGTACTGCTGGATTCTCATAATTTACTTTTTATTGTTATTATTAATATTATTATTAATTATTATTGAAAAAGCTGATCAGGGTCCTAAATGTCTGAAAAACTGTCAGAGTCACAGAGTTCATGTTGTTGCTTTGCCCACTACCTATAAAATATAAAAGGACTGGAGAAATAGCAGAGAATTAGTTCTTTGTTGTCACGAGAGGGTAAAAGTCCTAAATTAAAAGAATAATTAGTACTGTCTTAAAGCCTAAAAAAGATGCAGAAGAGAAACAATGTTAGATGGAGGTAAAACATTGGATATGTTTCACAAATAGTGTATTTATTTTTATACAATCAATATCAGCATACTATCAATTTTACTGGAATGGGAGAGATGTAGTATTGAATATCTTTTGCAATATTCTCTAGTTATGATTGATACACGATGCATATTATGCATATACCCATGAAATCCCCACTAAAATCACTTAAGTCAAGAGAATGAACATATTCATCAATCTGAAAAATTGACTCATGCCCTTTTATAATTCCAATCTTCCATTCTTCCTTGTTTCAGGAAATGACTAATCTGTTTTTTGTCTCTGTTTTCTGTCTCTCCCTCTCTCTCTCTCTTTATATATATATATATATATATATAAAGAATATATATATATGACAGATTAGTCATTTAGTATATATATATATATATATATATATATATATATATATATATACTAAATGACTAATCTGTTTTCTGCAAACATTTGTTTGCATTTTCTAGAATTTCATACACATTCAATAATTCTTCATGTGTTCTTTCATTGAACATGATTATTTTGAGATTCACTGATTGTTCATGTCAGTAGGTCATTTATATTGCTGATTCATGATGGGTATTTGCATTTTCAATGTAGAATTACTACAATTGTTTCTAATTTATCTTGTAAATAAAGTTGCTACAAACATTTTTATACAGTCATTTTAGTGAACTTGTGTTTTAATTTCTTTGGGATAAATATTAAAAAAATGGAAGGACTGAATCATACGTGTATATTACCTTTTGAGGAAACTGTCAAGTAGATTTGCAAGGTAATTGTAGCATTTTTCCTTTCCATGAGCAGGTATAAGAGTTTTAGTTAGTCCACGGCTTCACCAGCACTTGGTGTATTGATCTTGTGAATTTTAGCTATACTAACAGTCATGCAGTAGTTCAATATTTCATTATGGCTTAACTTCCATTCCTCTAATGATGTTGAGTATCTTTTAATGTGTTCATTTGTTATCCATTTAGTTTCTATGGTGAAGTTTGCGCAAATCATTTGCCTATTTTCTAATGTGTTAGTAATATATTTCAAGAGTTCTCTGTGGAAATATTCTGGATATAAGGTTTTTTTTTTTTAAATCAGATAAATATTCTACAAATAATTTCTCACCATCTGAAGTTTGTCTTTTCTTTCACTTAATCATAGTGTTCCATGAGTAAAACATTAATTTTGATGAAGTCTCTTTTATCATTTTCTTTCTTTTATGGATCATGTTTTTGTCATGTAATGAAACTCGGCATAACACAAGGTTGCAAAGATTTTTTTCTATGTTGTAGAAGCTTTAGAGAATTACATATTGCATTTAGGACTGTGATCTAATATGAGCTAAATTTTGAATATTGTTAGATATTTTTGGGGGGTATATGAATATCCACGTGTTCTACACCATTTGTTGAAAACTCTATCCTCTTTCTACTGAATTTTTTGCATATTTGTAAAAACTTACCTGTTCTTATATGTATAGGTCTATTTCTGGGCAGTCTACTCTGTTTCATCAATATATTTAGCTCTCTTGTCCTGATAGTTATGTCTTGCAAACAAGTAATGGTTATCCTCCAGCTTTGTCTTTCTGTTTCTGAATTATCTTCGCTATTCTAGGTGAGTATGATTTACATTTAAATTTTAGAAATAGCCTGTCAATCTTACTATTAAAGTCATCTGGGGGTACCTGGGTGGCTCAGTCAGTTGAGTATTAGGCTCTTGATTTTTGGGTCAGGTTATGATCCCAGAGTTGTGGGATCCAGCTTTGTATCCGGGTCCACGTTTACTTAGCATGGAGCCTGCTTAAGATTCTCTCTCCCTCTTTCCTTCTCCCCCTTTGCCCCTCTCTCTTTCTGCCCCCTCCCCAGCTTGTGTACTCTCTCTGTCTCTAAGATAAAAGAATAATAATTAATAATAATAACAATAGAAGTCATCCGGTTCTGGAAGGTTTTTTCTTAAGGTGTTCTTAATTACAAATTTAACTCTCTAAGAGATACCAATTTTTCACACTTGCTGTAGAGTGCTATATTAACTGAATTTGATGAATTAACTATATTAACTGATTTTTTTGATTATATGTCCAGGGTTTTTCAGAGGCCACTCAATTTATTTTTGATTTCACTGTTTCCAGTAAGGAGTATGCTATTAGTTTGACTTTTTTTCTTCCATATGTAATACACTTCTTTCCTCTGGCTTCTTTTAAGTTGTTTTCTTTATCAGAGGTTCTGGTTTGATATGTTTCTTCTTTTTTTATTTCAGGAATAAATAAATATACTTATTAAGGTATTCTTTCATTTTTGTCAGCAACATTTTAAACATTTTGGTGTTGAGATGAAAAGATCTTTCACATCATTGTCAAAGTTGTCCCTAACATTTTATATTTTATGGTATTTTAAATAATATTTTTAAATTTGAATTTATGATTATCTGCTGTTACTACAATAGAAATGCACTTGATTTCGAATATGTATCTCGTATCTTGCAACTTTGCTATACTCTTTTAGTTACAGTAGGTTTTTGTAGGTCTAATTGCATTTCCTACATAAATAATCATGTGGTCTGAGCATAAAGACAGATTTCATTCGCTCTTTCCAAATGGATGCATTCTTCTTGTCTGCTTTCTTGTTCAATTTAGAACCTCCATTATAAGTTCTGTAGAAGGGATGAGAGGAGACATCCTTGTCCTGTTCCTAATCGTAGGAAGAAATACTTTAAAATGTTTTCAGTACTTTCAGGACTTTAAACATGTAGGTTTACTATGTGCTATCTGTTGATGTAACTTTTTGGACATGTTTCTTGAGCTTAATAAATATAATTTTAAATTTTTGATCAAATTTGGAAAACGTATGACCCTTATTTCTTCAATTTTTTTTTTTTTGTCTCCACTTTCACGGTTTTCCTTTGGGGACTCCAATTAGACATTTACTTGCCTACTTTAATTTTCCCCAGAGTTCACTAATCTTAAGTTTTATTTGTTTCATTTTGAATTGTTTAGATTACTGTAGCTTCAGTTTCTTCTTTTGCAATTTTTAATCTGTTGTTTAATCTGTTGTTAATCCATAGCCACACTATGAAATAATTGAATAAAAATAAGAAAACAAACTATAATGTAAGTGTTATTCCTTTGCCTTTTTCTATGGTTTGAAACCATGCCAAGTAATCTAAGGTTCTGTGTTTCTGCCTTTCAACAAACGCAGCCAAGTAATGACATTTAAAATGTTTTTGAAAACTATCAATGAATATATCTCAAGTAATAGATAAATATTGTTTTGGAGAGAATATGGAAAGAATATATATTTCTACCTTTTAGTATCCACAGTAAGATATCAATATTTGGATTATGATAGGGAAAAGATGCCTTCAAGGTTTTCAACCCTGAGTTAAAATATTGTTTATTTTACAGCTCACAAAAAAAGTAAGCTATATGTTCCTATCAAAAATTTACAGTAGAAAGAAGTTTTAGAACTTGCCCAATAGTACAATGAATACTATGCAATCGAAATTTAACAGGACTGAAGTTCCCTAGGGAAAATAAGTTAGGGAAAAATAAAGATACTTCATAATAAAAGAGGTGTCGGGTTTGCTTCCATTATATGGAAGCTCAGCGTAGGGACATTAAAGTAAGAAGACAGCTTATTTTTGAGGCACAGAAAAGAAATAAAGATACAAGCCGACCAAGAGTATGTGATGGCTCCATAAAACCTATGAATTTAGTAGTCTTTTTTGTTGTTGTTCTTTTGCTTCTTTTGTCTGTTTGTTTACTTTTGAGAGAGAAAGGGAGAGAGAAAATCCAAAGCAGGTTCCACATTCTCGGCACAGAGCCAGATGCTGGACATGATCTCACGAACCCTGAGATCATGACCTGAGCCAAAATCAAGAGATTGAGCCACCCAGTCACCCCTATTTGTTGCTTCTTTTCTCTCTGTTCTGATCTCTGAAAAGTAATTCAAAGTTGAAGATGACAGATGAAGATTTATTCATCAGTTCTTCATGCTAGGTAATAGGCAGGAAGAAGAGGGGGAAGGAGGAAAAGACCTTTTATGAGATTTCCTAGAAACTGAGGCACAGCCTGTTCATTTATGTGCCAATGGTGAGAATTTACTAACCAGGCCACACTGCCTGCAAAGAAGGCTAGGATTTGCAGTTACAGCTAAAAAAACAGATATTCTAACACCAGAAAAGAGAACAAATATTGAAGTATGCTATAAACAGCCTCTGCAATAACATTTTTGGGGTAAAACACCATCTACACTATAGCCTTATTGTTTGTTTAGGGCATTTAACCTCAGAGGTCCTAATCCCCGGGATTATTCAAAGGAAATGTGTCTTTCATTATATTAGCCTCCCTAGTAAGAGAGCTTTGTATGCTGTTTAGAGTGATGAACATCAGCCACAGTGAGGAGGCTTATTTCAAGCACGAAATCTAGAACTGTTCTTTAAACTCCTTACAGATTTTAAGGATATGCTTTAAAAAACTCAATGCCATATCAATTATAAGGAAATATATGGTTATGAATAAGCAGTAAACTTTGATTATGAAATTCTACATACACATGTAATTTTCACATATACAGACATACACACAGTCAAAAAAAAGCGGGATTTTATTTTAAATCTAAGAGTTGGAGAGAGAAAATATATATTCTGTTTCTCAGCAGAAATAAAGCATCCTAGTGATGGCCATTTATTGACCACCTGTTATACACTAAGCTAAGTGCTTCCCATACATTTATCAAATTATCGCCTTTAACAACCCTGAGAGGTAATTACGATGTTCATTTTACAAATAAGAGCAGTAAGGTAAAAAGGGATTGAACGTTTTCATAAAATAAAATGGGAACGCCGTGCCTCCAAGTCAGCTGCCTCACCTATGAGTAGAAAGGACATTTTATACCTCCGAATTTTAAATTGAGTGCGTTCTAACACTTAAATATGTATTATTAAAAATAATTTGAGGACTTGACCTCAATCGGTAAAAATGTACTAGTTCCTTCAAACCACGTGAACACTAAAGGCATAGTTTAGAGGACTTTGTCTTTATTCTAGGAAATCTGAATTATGAAGATATTTCACTGAAATCTAAAAAATATATATTATTTGTTCTAGGACTTTTAACTTTCAGAAATTTTATGTTTTTTTTATTGAACTGGAAATCGAGGGGAGAAAATTCATTTACTGAGACTTACGGCAAGGCTATTTCAGAGAATGAATGAGAAGTGTGTTAGGAAAATTGAAAATAAAATGCAAATGTAGCAAAAGTATACAATTTAGTTTGATTACAGTATAGGTCAGCTTGGCAGATGAGCTGCTTGAAATAGATGATCAAGATTGTGTGAGTTAATTCTGTGGCATGCTGAGACATAACTGGCACTGTTTCTAATGCCCTGCACCAGGAAGCACATAATTACTGCTGTTATTATGGAGGATGTGAATGTGGTCTCCTAGCAATATGCTAAACACCCTCTCTTTTGAGTACTTAAAGTGCTTCATCTGTTCCAATTGGTAAAGTTTTTACTTTCATCTAGAAAGCAGCAAATAAAATTTAAAAAGTAGTAAGAGTGCTATGGAATTCATATGTGTAATTAATATTTAAATCATCTATATATAATTTAATACTGATTATAAAGATTAATTCCTAGTGATACAGGGAATATTTATCTTATCTTTGGGTAGGGGAGTCTTCTGCTTTGTCAGTGCCTTCTATTGTGGTAGGAGTTCTAGGATATATACTCTTAGGAAAAATGAATATTTTCATCTGGGATGAAAGTAGTCAGGAATATCTTTACATAATAATAATAATAATAATAATAATAATAAAGGTAATTGTTCCTTGTTTTTTATTTCTAAATATGTCCTACTCAAGAGGTGCCTGGGTGGCTTATAGGGTTAAGTGTTAGACTCTTGATGTCGGCTCAGGTCATAAAATCACAGATTGTGAGTTTCCGCATTGTGTGGGCCTTTGCACTGACAGCATGGAACCTGCTTGGGGTTCTCAATCTCTCTCACTGTTTCTCTCTGCCCTCCTCAGCTCTCGCTCTGTCTCTCTCAAAATAAATAAACATTTATAAGTAGATAAGTAGATAAGCAATACATACATACGTACATAAATACATAAATATCTCCTAGTCAATAACACTCAAGTTAGTGTCCAAGGATCCTCTCACTGAGGCTTACTTATATAAATTACTCATGTCCTCCACATGAATGATAGAGAAATCCCATAAAAGAACCCATGATTTAATGACTGAACTATTGCAATTATTTTAGCCTACTCAACTCAGGATTAAAAGCTGTTTCTTATTCTAATATAAAAATACTGAAAAATCATTGCCAAGACTTAATTTAAGGAGATTTTTTTTTCTCTGATTTCTTCTAGTTTTATAGTTTTCAGTCTTTTCAGTCTTTAATCCATTTTTTTTTATTATTTTGTTTAGAGTGTGTGACTAGGGAAGGGGTGTAGAGGGAGAGAGAGAATCTTAAGCAGGCACCACGCTCAGTGCAGTCAGATGCAGGGCTCCCTGCCACAACCCTGGGATTGTGACCTGAGCTGAAATCAAGTGTTGGATGCTCAAATGAGTGAGACACCCAGACGCCCCTCTTTAAACCATTTTGTGTTGATTTTTGTAAGTCGTGAAAAATAGGGGTTTAGTTTCATTTTTTTAAATACACTGAATAAAAACTTGTCCCAGTGCCATTTATTGAAGATACCCAGTCTTTTCTCTAATTAATATTATTGGCTTCTTTGTCAAATATTAGTTGACCATATATGCATGGGCTTATTTCTGCTGTCTCTATTCTGTTCTATTGGTCTATGTATCTATTTTATGTTACTATCATACTGTTTTGATTGCTATAGCTTCATAATAGAGTTTGAAATTAGAAAGTGTGATGGTTCCCACTTTGTTCTTTCTCAGGATTGCTTTGACTACTTACAGTTTATTCCATATACATTTCAGTATTTTTTTCCTATCTGTGTAAATGCCATTGGAACCTTGATAGGGATTGCATAGAATTTATAAATAGATTTTTTTGTAGTTTGGATATTTTAATGTTAATTCTTCTTATCCATGAATATGGGACGTCTTTCCGTTTACATGTGTCTTCTTCAATTTTTTATCATTTTATTTCAGTGTTCAGTTTATAGATCTTTCCATTTCCTTGGTTAAGTTTATTCATAAGTTTGTGTGTGTGTGATGTTCTTGTAAAGGAATTTTTTTATTTCATTTCCAAATAGTTTTTTTTTGCAGTGCTTAGAAATGCAAGAGAGTTTTATATCTTGATTTTGTAAATTGCAATATTACTGAGTTCATTCATTAGTTCTAAGAGTTTTGGGGGTGTTTTTTAGGATTTTCTATATGTAAAATCATGTCTGTAACAGATAATTTTACTTCTTATTTTCCAATTTTAATGGCTTTCATGTCTTTTCCTTGCCTAATTTCTCTGTATGGAATTTCCAGTAGTATGATAAAAATGTGGTGAGAGAAGACACCCTTGTGATGTTCCTATTATAGCAGGAAAGCTTTCCACCTTTCATGATCAAGTATAATGTTAGTGTGGGCTTGTTATATGGCATTTATTATTTTGATCTGTGTTCCTTCTATGCCCAATTCATTTGAGTTTTTATCAGAGAAGGATGTTGAATTTTGTCAAACGCTGTTTTCTCCATTTATTGAGATGATCATCTAATTTTATCTCATTCTGTTAGTGTGGTGTATCACATTTATTGATTTGTGTATAGTCAACTGTCCTTGCATCCCAGGAATAAATCTTGCTTGATCATGAATGCATGATCTTTTTAATGTGCTTTTCAGTTCTGTTTGTTAGTAGCATGTTGAGAATTTTTGTTTCTGTATTCATCAGGGATATTGACCTGTAGTTTTTGTCTTGTGGTATCCTTATCTGACTTTTGCATGAGAATAATGCTGGCCACGCAAAATGAATATGGAAGTGTTCTCTCCTCTTCTGTTATTTTTTTAGAAGAGCTTAAGAAAGATTGGCACTAGTTCCTTAAATGTTTGGTAGTATTTAGCTGCTAAACAATCTGATTCTGGACTTTACTGTATTGGGAGGTTTTTGATATGTGGATCAACCTCCTACAATATTTGTCTCAACTGTTGAGATTTTCTACTTCCTTACAGTTCAGTCTTGGTAGTATATTTCTTGGAGTTTTTCCATTTCTTGTAGGTTATCCAATTAGTTGTCATATATTTTTAGAAGTCTCTCATGAATCTTTATATTTCTGTGGTACCATTTAAAATGCCTCCTCTTGCATTTCTGATTTTATTTATTTGATTTTTGTCTCTTTTTTAGTCTGGCTAAAGATTTGTTAATTTTGTTGGTCTTTTCAAAAAAACAGCTCTTAGTTTTGCTGACTTTTTTTCTATTGTTTCTCTCATCTTCATTTATTTCTGCTCTAATCTTTTTTTTTTTCTGCTGCTAACTTGGGTTTAATTCGTTCTTTTTTAGCTAGTTCCTTGAAATGTAATGTTACGTTGTTTATCCAACATCTTTTTTTTCTTAAGGTAGGATTTACAGTTATAAACTTCCATCTTAGAATGCTTTTACAGCATCTCATATGTTATGTTGTATTTCCATTTTGTGTGTTTGGAGGTATTATTTTTACATTTCCAGTTTGATCTCTACTTTGACCTTTTGGTTATTCGAGAGTGTGCTGTTTAGTTTCCCCAGGCTTACGAATTTTCCAGTTTTTATCCTGTTACTGATTTCTAGGTGCATGCCTTGTGGTTGGTAAAAATATTTGGTATGATTTCATTCTTCTGTTTTGTGATCTGAGATATGATTTACTCTGGACAATATTTCATTTGTGCTTGACAAGAATATGTATTCTGCTGCTGTTGGTTGGAATGTTCTGTATATGTCTGTTCTGTCCATTTGATCTAAATTATAGTTCAAGTTAATGCTTGTTTATTGATTTTTTTTTATTTGGATGATATATCCATTGTTGAAAATGAGATATTAAAGCCCCCCACTATTATTGCATTTATGTCTATTTCTCCTTTCAGATCTATTATATTTGTTTAATATATTTAGGTGCTCTGACATTTGGTGCATATATAATTAAAATTGTTCTTTTTAAATTTTTTTTGGACATTTATTTATTTTTGAGCGAGAGAAAGAGAGTATGAGCGAGGGAAGAACAGAGAGAGAGGGAGACACAGAATCCAAAGCAGGCTCCAGGCTCTAAGCCATCCACACAGAGCCCGACATGGGGCTCAAACGCACAAATCATGAGATGACCTGAGCCGAAGTCGGACACTTAACCAACTGAGCCACCCAGGAGCCCTTATAATTGTTATATCTTCTTGATGAGTCAACCCCCATGTCTTTACATAATGACCTTCTTTGCCTTATTACGGTTGTTGACTTTTCTTTCTCTTTCCACCGGTTTGAGTCATATGTGCAAGACATCCGTGGAAACCATCTCCACAAGACGGTGGAGCCACAAAATAGAAAGAGCTAGAATCCCTAAGTTATTGCTCAGAAGAGAGATCCAACAATACAGAAAATTCATTTTGAACTCTTAGGTACCCAGAAATAAATGCCTATTTTTTGTGAACTGAACTCCGTTTATCACAGCAGAGTTGCCCTGACTAAAGCATGTGTGCTTGTCCTACTCCTTGCCAGGGATCCTGGGTTAGGGATAGACATGGAAGTCAGGCATAGATCAAGCAGTGAGAAGCATGTTTCTTGGCCACAATAATTAGGAAATTACCTGGCTCAACATTGCCCAATTAGAACAATAGAAATTGTCTAAGAATATATGAGATTTGGAGATAAAGAAGCCTTACAAACCAGCTCTTAGTATCAACAGCCAGCCCATCTCTTGCATGAGCAGCCAGCTCACCACTTGATGCGGTAGGAGAGCTGTCCACATGACCATGGAGTCTCTTCCCATTCGTGTCCTGAATAGCGTGCCCTCCGTGTTTCTTAGGGATTTTCCTCTATTGATTATCCTCTACCTCTTAGGCTCTTCAACATCTTTCCTTTCTCCATCACCATCTGTTAGCATTCAAATATTTTTCAAGTCTATTTTACCCTCCAAAACAACTAAAAAACTGTTTTCAACAATAAGATCTCCTTTGACTCAATCTCCATTTTATGTTACTCACAGAATACTCTCATACCCATTCTGTGCAACAATCCCCATTGTCACCCGTCAAGTATCGGGTTCCTAGAACTGCTCTACGGCATGGTCTGTGGCAAGGTAGAGCTTTTATTTTGAAAGCAAAATTTTCATGGAGTTCACAAGAACAAAGAAAGCCTAGATCTTTCATTCTCCCGTAATACCAGATGGAGGTGTGTTTGGGCCTGTCTTGATCTTTATCACACAAGGGTAAATACTTTGTCATTTTGGAAATAAACTGCTTGGCAACAGGCGATGTAGATTTGGATACTAGTGTGTTAACAGGGGTTTCGTGGGAATGTATGCTGCTTAGCACCTTGAGTCCTTGAGGGCACATGAGACTTGACCTGCTTTGGCGGAGGGAAAGTTTGTTTCTATGGGAAGCTGTGTTTGGATGCAGATTATTTCCCTAGGACAAAGGTGTGGGAGGGAAGCCCACTGATACCATTCCAGGTAGCTCTTTATCTAGGCATCACAAAGGGAACCCCCAGGATAGGCAAGCCTATTCCTTGCATTATACTTCCAGAAGGAAGAGCCAGATAACAGTTTCACTTTTTTTTTACATTTGCTTTCAGTTCCCCACAACTCCGAAACTCCTTTACCATATCATTCATACTTTCCCGTGGCTAAATCCAAATAACACTAAGTTCACATTAAACGTGCTGCTCGGATATTTTATATTTGTCCATTTAAACCCTCTTGATTTGATATCCTCCACAACCTTTAGCCTTACATATAGTTATATATTAAATATCCATGAGTCAAGTGGTCACAAAAGCATTTCATAAACCTGTCCTGGCAAGAGAAAAGTCTCAGGTCTCTGTCCTCTCAGGTGCTCTGATCACACCTTTATGAGACAGGCACATACATTCTAGAGCCTGATCCAGACCCACGACTGATCAGTAACACATTATCCGAAATGCACACCAGTGCGACACACAGGGCGACACAACACTTTCGTGCTGAGATGTTTTAGGATAAAGAACTGTGGGCCACTTAGTAATCAATGGTGAGGGAGAGTCTCTACTTAAACATAATGAAGTTTACTAATGCGAGCCCACTTCCCACATTCATCATAATAAGAAATCACTTTTATCACTGTGTTACTTGCTTATTTGTTGTTTGAAACATCTGCTAATCAAGCTAGGGATTTCAGAAAAGTTTGCATCAGCCATCTCTGGAGCGTGACTGTCCCCTATACAATATCTGATGAGCTCCCTGGAACTTGCTTTTTGGTATCACGACAGCCGAGCGCTCCTGGACTATGCATTCTTGATTATGCAAACAGTTCTCCCTGGAAGTCAAAGATGAAAGTAATTGACACATGCATTCTATTACATCATCGATGCTAAATGATTTAAAGGAAATTGCAGACACAATATCGTGCCATCCCCTGCCCCTACTTGGTCAGTTACTGAAGTCAGTAGCACACTGATCAGCTTAGCTACATCAACAAATTCATTAAATTTATTAATGATAATACCCTTACTTAGAGAAAACCCTGCCCTATTTCTTCTGCCTCATGTTCTACCTTCTTGTATTTCTCTTCATCACCAAGCACTTTCAAAACTATAGTTAATTTTCTTTTTTTTTTTTTTAATTTTTTTTCAACGTTTATTTATTTTTGGGACAGAGAGAGACAGAGCATGAATGAGGGAGGGGCAGAGAGAGAGGGAGACACAGAATGGGAAACAGGCTCCAGGCTCTGAGCCATCAGCCCAGAGCCCGACGCGGGGCTCGAACTCCCGGACCGCGAGATCGTGACCTGGCTGAAGTCGGACGCTTAACCGACTGCGCCCCCCAGGCGCCCCAATAGTTAATTTTCTTTAAGAAGATGAATGCGCAGGTTGTCAATACTATAGATGTATAGTATATATGCTTTTTTTGTTGTGAGTTCTTAGGCAGAGAAATAACATCCTAGTTTTCAACATCCTAATTTTGTCATTAAAAACTCTTCTGATCTTTGTCCCTTTGACTCCTATTTTCTTCCTTATCAGGTTTAGTAAGTCTGATATATGTCCTTATAATGTATATACCTTTTTGTAATATAAGTGTTGCTTCACTGGTATTTTTAAATTAGTAGACATTATTTTTAGAGCAGTTTCACCTCTACAGAAAAAAACTGAGAAGAGTGTACAGAGTTCACACATACCTACCTCCAGTTTCTCCTGTTACTAACATCTTGCATTAGTGAGGGAATTTATCATAATCAATAAACCAATTTTAACATGAACTGAAGTTCATTAATTATTCATGAAGTTAACTAATTATTAACTGAAGTCCGTAGTTTACATTAGGATTACTTTTTGGGTTGAACAGTTCAATGGGTTTTAAGAAGTATTTAATGTCAGGTATTGTACAGAATAGTTTCACTGCCCTAAAAATCCTCTGTTTTCCTTTCTACTCTTCCTCCTCCAACTGCCCCCCCCCAGCCTTTCAACCCCTGGTAACCACTGATCTTTTTACTGTCTTATATTTTTGCCCTTTTGAGAATGTTATATAGTTTGAATCACAGTTTGGACCCTTTTCAGGCTACATTTAGTAATTTAGTAATATGCATTTGTTTCCCTCATGTGTTTTAGTGACTTGATAGTTCATTTCTTCTTCTTGCTGAATAGTATTCCATTTTCTGGATGTATCACAGTTTGTGTCTATATCCACCTATGAAAGGACATTTTAGTTGCTTCCAAGCTTTGGCAATTATGAAAAAAATAGCTAAAACATCTACATGCAGGTTTTTGTGTGGACATAAGTTTTCAACCCCTTGTGTAAATACCCAGCAGTATGATCACTAGAATGCATGGGAAGAGCGTGTTTAGCTTTTTGAAGAGACACCCAGGGGTGCCTGGGTGACTCAGTCAATTGAGCGTCCCATTCTTGGTTTCGGCTCCAGTCATGGTCTCAGGTCTCAGGGTATCTGGGTTAGAGCCCCACGTCAGGCTCTGTGTTGACAGTGTGGAGCCTGCATGGGATTCTCTCTTTTCCTCTCCCTGCCCCTCCCCTGCTTGCATGCACTCTCTCTCAAAATAAATAAATAAACTTAGGAAAAAAAAAACAAACAAACCTCCAAACTGTCTTTCAGAGTGGCCATGCCAGTCTGCATTCCCAACAGCAATGAACAAGAGTTCCTGTTCCTCTCCATCCTCTCCTGCGTTTGGCATCATCAATATTCTGAATTTTGGCCATTCTAGCAGGTATGTAGTGATATATCAAAGTTGTGTTGCTTTGCAATTCTCTTGTGACATATGATGTTAAGCATCTTTTTATATGTTTTATTTTATTTTTTTTTTGCCTTTTCCATATCTTCTTTGGTGAAGTTTCTCTTCAGAAACTTTGCAATTTAACTTGACTTTTTAATTGCTGAGTGTAAGAGTTATTTGCCTATTTTGGATAATGGTCTTATCCGTATTGGCTCCAATGGAGAGGTTTTGTGCCAGGAAGCTGTAATTCTCAGTATCTGCCCTGCTCTCCAGTTTTGGGGACAGAGCTTTGCCTTCTGAACTGAATTCGGTAATGGATCTAGAAGAATTAGTGGTTTTCAGTTTGTTCGGCTTTTTTCTGGTTTTGAGGATATGTGACAGTGTCCACAGAGTTTGCCTTCTGAACTCAGTTTTGTAATGGATCTAAGAAGAACTGGTGGTTTTCAGTTCAGCTTTTTTCTGGTTTTTGAGGATGTCCGACCTGAAACAGGGAGTCTGGTAGCTTTCATTCAGGTAAGTTTGCTATAAATATTCAAGATTTACTCTTGTCGCTCAAGATCATGAATCATATCAGTTTCCTAATATTTTGTACTATGTAGAGACACATATCAGTTTTTAGTCCCCTAATGATAGCTATCTAAGATGCTTCCAATTTCCTATGCCAACAGTTGCCTGATGGACATACTCACACATGTTTCTTAGTGCATATTTTCTTTTGTGCTTATAATGCGCTGTGGTTTCCTACACATATTACAACCATAAACTCCTCTCATCCTTAAGATAATTTTGAGACAAACACTATTCATATTCTAATTCTTCAAAAGAAGAAACCGGAGCACAGAAAGGTGAATTGCTTAGTTGTAAGTAGATGTGTGAGACAAACCCAAATCTTCTGACTTCAAAGGTAACATTTAACCACTATATTATCATACTTGGTTTTATGCTATTATATAACTTGGATTACAAAGTTATGGAGTACAATCAAGGGGAATTGTACGGATTATATCTATGTTTTCTAAATGGCAATATGTTTCCTTTTCCACCAGCAGTGGGTGATATGAGTAGCTCTCTTCTTCCCATAACAACCTCATTATTGACTAGTGTTCTTATTTTTGCACCGTGCAGATAGGTAACCAGATTGATAGGTATATACATTATCTTACTGTTGTTTTAATTTAATCTGACTTGATAATTTAGTTTGTCTTGTTTAATAAGGTTGAAAAAATGTGGGCTAACTCTTCAGTGAAATTTTTAGTCATATTTTTTTTGCCATTTTAAATCTTGTTTTCAGCTTGTCCTTATTAATTTGCAATTTTCTTGTGTATTATCGATATTAGTGGTTTATTAGTTTTAGTAGTTTATATATCTTTTCCCAAAATGTTATCAGGTCTGTTATGTGCATTTATGGTGGCTTTCATAAAATCATAAATCCTGATTTTATGAATATGTCACAGGCCCTGAAGGAAATACCCAGCATTCCAGGTAGGGCCACACAAGGGAGTCAAGGCAGAGTGCCAACAGAAAGAGGCAGGATCTGGAGCATATATATGCCTTTTTTAGAGTCTGTGGATAGAGTGCTTTGGGGTTGCCAGGCAAAGTTCAGAGTGGTCAATTCAAACCAAAAAACAGGGATTTGGTAAGCCACAGGAGGGTCTTCTTGAAGAGGCCCATAAGGGGAAAACACCAGGAGGCAGGGGAGATCACAGGAGCTTAACATTTGCTTTTGACTGTGCAGGCTGCTATCCTTAGGCATGCACTTAGTGTCATTTTATGGTCCCTGAAATCTGCTTAGCGCAACAAAATGGATGTTAAAGCAACAACACCATGGAGTAGTTTAGCTAAACTTTTAACAAATAGAGTCAAGTCAATCAGTGTTTTGCCTTATACTCAGTTCTTTTGACATCCTACTGAGGCCTCCCTTCCTACCTTAACTCACAGTGACATTGACCTGAATTTTCCCCTTTGACTTTATGGTTTTACTACTTACATTTAGGTCTTTAATTTACCAGGATCTGTATTAGCTAAGGATTCAGCTTTTTCCTATCCACTTAGCCATCTTACCCAGCACCGTGTACCATTGATTTATATGGTCACCTTTTATCATATCAAACATTGTATATGTAGGTCTATTTCTGAAATCTCTCTTCTATTCCAGAGGTCTCGGAATATCTCATAGGGTGCACCTTCTTCTTTAAAATGACTTAACTATTAGTGGATCTTTAGTCTTTGAAAAAATTTTGAAAAGATTATCAGGTTCTTGAAAAAAATTAATTGGTATTTTTTGAATGTGTAGATTGGTGTTTGAAAAACTGCTATCTTCACAGTGTTCAATCATTCCGTAAGTGAAGCAAGCATAGCATGTATTAGCTCTCTTTTTACACACTTCAAAGGAGGTTATAAAATTTCTGCATTAAAAACTATATTCTTCATTTATCATACAAAGTGCTTTTATATCAATCACTTTAATTATAAGAATAAACTGATCATTTAGACATGACAAAATTATTATTCTATATATTTTCTTAAAAGAAAGACTTTAGAACATTTAAAGTCTTGACTAAGGAGATTTAATTTCTGTTGTACAGTGAGGCCTAGAAGCATGTCTTATCAATCCTAGTCAAGAGGTTTTATATTACTCTCTGAAAAACTGCCTTCTATAAAAAAAGAGAGGGAAATTCATACCATTTGAAAAGCAAAACTTTTGAGCTAGAAGTTTAGTGGGAAGATTGTGTCTAAACACCTTAGAGAAACATCTATTTTATTTGCCTGTCTGCATTTCCATGAAGGCACTCTTGTTGGAGGGATATTTTGCTATGTCAGGGATCATTTTTCTTGCTTTGCTTGTTATAAATGGATTCATGGCATTGACATAAGCTGGAGGAATGGACCCAACTGAGATTTTAGGGAACTGTCCTAATTTTCAGCTGATAACTTACGATGACATTTCTTATGGAAAAAAAAAACAATAACTTTCCTTTGGATATTTTAACATTCAATGTTAATAAATGAGAAGTTTTCATGCATAATTCTCGCAAACGCATCTAAATAAGAACATGTGTCTCTCTTACTGCTGTAGTTATGTACGTGAATAAAATTATTTTTTCTTTGCCAGGAAATCTGTTTGGGTACACTAAACACTGAATCCATGTTTATTTTACATGTTGGATAAGTTTTCTTTTCAAGGGGAATAATTTATTTCATTCAAATTATCTTATTACTGACAGGCGTTAACCAGAAGATGAGTCAGGGCCATCTGGCATTCTTTAGGAGCTTATTTTGACACCTCACTCATTTGTTTAAATAATTCACTGATCCAATATCAACTAACATACCAAAATGCAAGGTACTTTCATTTCCAGGCTAACTCAGTATGCATTTACATTTTCATAGGTGCAAATGAATTAATGTGTAGAACACAACTAAGCCACTCTGGCATGTTGATTCACCAACCCCCAATCCATTCACTTTATCCAAAAACTCTTTTCCTATAATTTGCATGCTATTAGGCTGAACTAGAGACCCGGGTTTGCTGCATAAATGTCACATTGACTGACAGTATGTCAGAATTCTCCAGAAACCAGAGTAGAAGCATTATTCTCCTATTTTAATAATTGACAGATATGTACAAAGTTTTAAACTTTGTTGAATGATACGGTGGGGAGATCATATTTCTGACTTTCTACATGGATAGTGACAAACTTAATAGAGGCAACGTAATTTCTACTAAGTGCTGCAATCCCCCCGGACACTTTTTCTTGGTCTCCTGACTAGCTGGTAAAGAGATTCAAAGTTACATTCTGAAAACATGGCGTCTGTTTATTTTAACTGTAATATATAATGTACTAACATCTGCGTTAGAATGCACTCTTTTCATTTTGTTTGAATAGAAAAAAAATGCCTAAGCTTCCTTCTCTGTAGTCTTTAGATAAAATAATGTAGGATAGATTTGCTTTGACTATGAACTATTCTACACTTTGTAGCACAGCATAATGAACATAATTTCCTTCTCAATCATTAGAAATGGCTAGTAAAAGGGAACAAGTTTCAAGAATAATCAGATCTTTTTTTTAAATACAAAAAGTACCAAAGTCTTAGTGTTTTCCCTGTTGAAATAAGAGTGAATTTCTAAATAGCTTCAAAACTCATTTTTTTACTATTGCTCAGGTATATTTATGTTTATTAGATAATACTATTTCTAATTAATAATAGTTCTAGAAACAATATAATTAGTGTATTGTTGGTACTAAACTCATTCGCAAGGCCTCAAGATGGAACATTTTTTAAAATATTTTGTTTTTTAATTGTGTGACAAATATTTATTTCATGATTACCTAACGAGGTGACAAGAAAGTACAGATACACGTACACACAGACCTACAAACACATAGACATTCCTTCAAGGAGCTTCATAATCTAGTAGAAGACATGCAAAAATAATTATTATATGGCATGGAAAATACCTATAGCAGATACATCAATACCTTGCCCAGATTTCCTTTAAAGCTTACAATTTCCTTGCACGAGAGCCTGATTCCCATAAGCTACCTCTAATTTGTAACTTTCTGGATGCTGGAGACTAGTCCATGTGGGTGAGGGACACGTTCGAATGCCAGGGGATTAACAGTTTCCACCCAGGAATTAAGCTTTAATAACCCACAAAGATAACTTGAAAATTAAAATACTTTGACTCCTTTTCTTCCTTGTCTCACTATCCCAGTCTGCTACCAATATTTCCCGGGATAAGAATGGGCCTTACTGAGGTAAAAGGTGTAGGGATTTCATTCTAAGAAAAGTAGAGCTCTCGAGAAAACACCAAGGTGAACGATATCTTGGTGGTGTTTCAAAAGAACCAGAGCAATTCTTAAACTTCAGAAAAATGAAATTGGGGGGTGGAGAATGGAAGCTATCTGGTTGAAGAAACGGTAAGACTGGAAGCTGAAATTTTGGCTGATTATATGTGTTGAAGGGTAGAGGTATAAGAGAGTAAAGGATGATTATGATAGAGCAATTTGATAACTACCCATGGGATCTGAGCTAGTTTGGGATTAAACAGAGATCAGAAGAGACTCCTATACTGGGAGAAAAATGTAATATCATAGTATAAATATCTAAATAGAATTGAATAAGTGGATACGAAAAAGTGAAAAATTGGGGTGCCTGGGTGACTCCGTTAAGAGTCTGACTCCAGCTCAAGTCATAATCTCATGGTTTGTGGGTTCTAGCCCCACATCGGGCTCTGTGCTGACAGCTGAGAGCCTGGAGCCTGCTTTAGATTCTGTGTCTCCCTCTCTGTCTGCTCCCCCCCACCCCAGCTCATGCTTAGTCTCTCTCTGTCTCTCAAAAATGAATAAGGGTTAAAAAAAATTAAAAAAGACAAAATGAAAAATATAGGTCATGATCAGAGTTCAACACTGGTGATTATAACTGGAGAGGTGGATAGGTTCCCAATGATGATGTTGGCCAGGGTGAGGCACAGGTGTAGTGGGTGTGTAGCTGGAGAAAGGACAGAACTGTAGGACTGGTAGTGGATGTCGTGTTGATTCTGAAAGAGGGTGAGCAGTGTTGGGTACAAGGAAAGGTTTCAGTGGATAGAAGGGACGATAACCATTTATCATCCCTCTCTTTGTTGGGTAAATGTTTTTTTTTTCTTTACATTGTTTCACTACTCCCTCATTCATAATTACAGATTTGTACCATATTTGAAGGTTTTCAGTGTATGGTTACAGCAAAAAGAATTAGTTACAACTAAGTAATTTCAAGAAATTTTAACATCATACATTATCATACATGTTTTAAAGAGTATTTCTACGTGGGTCATTTAACTTAATCATTAATGTACCTCAAAAATTTGTTCCTCAGAGTTACAGAACCTGAAGCTCATATAAGTTATGACTTGACCTCTCAAAAACAAGGTGTGATTGTTGGTCTGCCCAAAATAAATTTATAGCCCTATCTTTTCTAAGATATCCATTCAATTGCTCATGACGTTGTAAACAAACTAACATGAGTTCACTCCCTGCTGAGTCACAGATAGAGACTACACCCTGTGGGGGTACCTGGGTGGCCAAGTCGGTTAAGCATCAGACTTAATTTCAGCTCCGGTCATGATCTCACGATTCATGAGTTTGAGTGCCACATTGAGCTCTGCACTGATAGTGTGGAGCCTGCTTTGGATTCTTTTCCCACCCCCTCCACCCCTCCCCTGCTTGTGCTTTCTTTTTCTCAAAAATAAATAAACATTTAAAAAAATAAAGACTATACTGTGTGGAGTAGTCACACAAAGGAAACTTTATTTGCAGCAAGTAAGGAGGTATGGGTAATAACTTCCAAAGCTGTGACTTCCCCAGCAAGGGTGAATGGGTTCCTTTGATTTAGGGTCCATCGTCATATGCAGAGGCAGGTATAAGGTCATGCATACATCTTAAGGAAACACACCCATACAGTACATACATTGTATGTTATGGAAATGAGGCTTGTGCTCCTCCTTGGACCAAGAGTTTAGTATTCTAGTGAGGTAGAGGTAACTGCTGTCACTCCAGGGGTCAATGGTCACTCCATGGTCCTTCTGCTCAGGCATGAGTCAGAGGTTGAACCCAAACTTGTCTGGGTGGTTTGGGTCACAGGAGCTTTTTGTCAAGAAAGTATTGCTTGGGGGGGTGGTTTCGGTTTCCATCTTGGGATGCTTTGCCCATCAGTCAGGTCTTTTGCCTGAGTTAAAAGATAAGTCAGAGGGGCACCTGGGTGGCTCGGTCGGTTAAGCGTCCGACTTCGGCTCAGGTCACGATCTCACGGTCCGTGAGTTTGAGCCCCGCGTCGGGCTCTGTGCTGACAGCTCAGAGCCTGGAGCCTGCTTCAGATTCTGTGTCTCCCTCTCTCTCTGCTCCTCCCCTGTTCACGCTCTGTCTGTCTCTGTCTCAAAAATAAATAAACGTTAAAAAATTTAAAAAAAACCAGAAAGAACTTAATGAAAATGTGAGACAAAGGTAGGTGGGTACATGCAGTTGGGCACTAAATATCAGGCCTTGTTAGTGACAAGGTAAGGCCACTACATATGGTCTATCCTATAAAGCTAGGCTTCATTTTTTGCTCTGAGGGGCCCAAGGTAAAGCCCACACTTTGCCTGTTCCCTAAGCCTTCATAACCACCTTGGCAATATACGCATGGATAAACACATGTCTATTGCCGGAAAACTGAAGAGTGTCTTAGGGGAAGATGAGTATTTCCATTTTACCCTGTTCATCCTGAACACACATCATAGCATTATTTCTTGCAATCTGCACCTTATCTGTAGGAGAGAATAATACATATTGAAACATCTAAATGAGACTTCATTTTCCCCAAGCGTCACTAAAAAATTGAATTTGCTTCAATTTTCCCAATTACTATACTCACAGGCTTAAACAAAAAAGGAATGTACCTTCATTTTTATTTGCATGTATATTTTTTCCTCTGATGGGAGAGCTTCAAAGTACAGGAATTTTAATATTTCATTAGGATTTCTAAAGCAGTTGCTCTCAGCCACTTGTGAAGGGAATTTTATACTCAGTTAACTTATAAGTATTGTAAACAATATGCCCATGTTTACTTTGCCGAGTGTCTTAGTATTAGCACTTTCCTTTTCCTCTCTGTAACAGTGCAATGGGTAAATTATAGGGATAGTGTTTTATAAAGTAGGAAAACATACTATGTATTTAAGAAGAGACCTTTTGGGGCACCTGGGTGGCTTGGTCGGTTAATCGTCCGACTTCCGCTCAGGTCATAGTCTCGCCGTCCATGAGTTCGAGCCCCGTGTCGGGCTCTGTGCTGACAGCTCAGAGCCTGGAGCCTGTTTCAGATTCTGTGTCTCCCTCTCTCTGCTCCTCCCCTGTTCATGCTCTGTCTCTCTCTGTCTCAAAAATAAATAAATGTTAAAAAAAAAAAGAGGCCTTTTGAAGATACTATTTCAAGACTACTCTATAATTTTGATTTGTGTTGTCCTTAAATATCTAATGTAATTTGAACTTTTTGGAAGTTCATAGATATAAGTCAATCAGCTATAAATTTTATTAAACACGGCTAACATGTTTTGCTCCACCTTTTTAGGAGAAATTGAAAAGAAAATTATTTGTGCTTGCATGAATCCAGAGTGTGATCAATTCTTTTTTGGCACATAGATTAGTTACGTTATTGTACAAAATACTTATATTAAAATAACTCAAGAATAATATGACTTCATTTAAATTTGGATACAAATTATAATACAAATATAATTTTAGTAATTTTCCATATCAGAAATAATATTTAATAGGAAGAAAGATTTTAAGAAAATCATGATGGCAGGGATCAGAGTGCTAAAGTGGGAGTCATGTGATGAAGTATGAATATATTTCCAGGGATAAATTTTGCAGCGAATTATGGGAACAGAATAATTAAATGTTTTATGTGATACTGGATTGGGTCCTGGGTCCACAGAATACTTTATTGTAACATTTGGTGAAATCGAATCGGTTGTGGATTTAAAAGTAGTATTGTGCAAATGTTAAGTTATTACTGAAACTTGATGCTTATACATTGATTTTTAATAAATATACCCTGAAGTGTTAAGAGATTGAATGGCATTATATCTTCAACTTGTCTTCAAGTGGTTAGAAAAGAGAGAAACTGGGTAAAGGAGCAGGGGGAGAAGGAAAGGTGGAGGGATGTGGCGATAGAAAGTAATGCAAGAATTTGAGCATTGGTAAACTTCTCTGTAAGTTTGAAATTACTTCAAAATGAAAAAAAAATGTTTGAAATGTGAGGGAAAGATACTAATATATTCTAGATGATTATATACAATAGGCTTAGAAGGGGGTAGAGTCCCCCTGTGAAGCAGCAGACAGACATGTTGTCTGCTCAGTTAAAAAAGATACTTATCTTTGTCCTTCAGAACAAAGAGTAGGCAAGTGGAAAGCCCGTTATAAAATACTCCTCTGTTCTTAACCCAGAGTTTCTCTTCTATAATGTAACCAACTGTTTATGCATTTGTCATCTGGTCCTCCTCCTGTTACCCTCTGGGAACCCGAGCTCTGGCACAAAGCAACATAAATAATGTAGCAACTGCTATCGTTGTGTGTGATAATATCCTTTGTTTCTGAGCTCAGGATTCTTGTGTCTTCTGCAAGAATATTGAAACTCTGGTAAGCTAATTTGTCAGTTTGCAAGTAGGATAAGGTCTCAGTCTTCATAGTTCTTAACAAATATACTTTTTATTAGTTAAAAATCTTCCCTAGGTCCTTCAGAAATTAAAACCAGTTTCACATGAAATTGAGACTCACCCTGAGTTAAAATTAAATTTCTCTATCTTCAGTGAGAACTGAGATCTTTATGATACTGAGATTTTATCTCTAAGAATGTAGTATGCCTTCTATTTTATTACATGTCTCGGTGTCTCTTGATGGAATTTAAATTTTTCTTCATAAGGTTTTTGGAAATTCACTTTGAATCCTTTTTATTTTGTATTTAAAATGTGTAGGTGACTGTGTGTGTTTAAACAATATAAAATTGCGTATTCTGTTTAATAATATGTGACTTTCAGTTAAATCCTTTTATATTTAAGGCGATTATTCGTATGGTTGGCTATAAAACCCTTGTGAATGCTTGTTTTATACTTATTCTGCTTATTTGTTCTTTCCCCCTTTCTACTTCCTTTCCAGGATTCTATATTCTTCAATATTTCACTTTTTTCTCCCATATTGAATTTTAGCCAAACCTAATGATTGTTCTAGAGGTTACAGAGTTACCCTTAAGTTATCCTGTTTTGTCTCTACATAATATTATGCTGTTTTATAAACAATGTAAGAATTTAGGTGCAATCATCTTTCTAGGGGTCTGAATTCTCCTTAAAGCCTTCCTCAGCAACGTTGGTCTTACTCACTTCTCATTCCCGTGAAAAGTTGTAGACCTCATAACCATCTCAGTTAATTTAGTAGGTACAATAGTTTATTTAGACCATCGCTTATTCCCTTTACATACATAGGCCATACCTCCCATCTAGATTATAGAATCACACAGGGAGAGAAATAGTCCTAAATTTTTCATGTCTATATTAACTTGAATAGTGTTATGCAAATAGTCGATCACAATAAATTATCATATGGTTCTTACTTTTTATGACATAAAATAATTTGAAACATTTGGTAAACATTTCTAAATAGTCCTAATAATTAGATGTTACAAGGTTGGCTGATAAAATTTTAATTTAGAAGAATATTGATAATAACATTAATAGGTCACTAATTTTTGTAGGCACTGTATTTATATGCTCAATATTATTTTTATTATTTATTCAAAACTCACATTAAATGCTTTTATTTAAATTTCATAGCTGAGAAAACTGAAGCAGAGAAAGGTTAACCATTTAACCATTAACAATTACACCACTAGAAGCAATTCCCCGAGAATATGTGAAAAAGAAAAATCGATTTTCTGTGTAGTTCACTTTTACCCAAGCCTCAAAGAATTTGTACAGATTTTTGAGAAATAAATGAACACCTCAGAGTAAAAGCATCACAAAAGTTATTAATGAGGTTTTATTTTTAAGTTTTTATTTAAATTCCATCTAGCTAACATACAGTGTAATACTAGTTTGGGTATAAAATATAGTGATTCAACACTGCCACACAGCACCTGGTGCTTATCAAAACATGTATACTCCTTAGTACCCATCACTTACTTCACCAGTTCCCCCACCCACCTCCCCTCTGGCAACCATCAGTTTGTTTTCTATAGTTAAGAGTCTGTTTCTTGGTTTGCCCCTCTCTTTTTTCTTTCCCTTTGCTCATTTGTTTTGTTTCTTAAATTCCACATATGAGTGGAATTATATGTCTTTCTCTGACTTATTTCACTTAGCAGAATACTCTATAACTCTGTCTTTGCAAATGGCAAGATTTCATTCTTTTTCATCGTCAATTACTATTCCATCATATATATTCCATTATATATGTGTGTGTGTATCTATATATATGTATATATGTATATGTGTAAATGTATATACACACACATATACATATATATACACACACAAATGTGTGTATGTATGTGTGTGTGTGTGTATGTGTATATATTCACATTGGTAGGGTACTCATAATATTACACACACACACACACACACACACACACACACAAAATCAGTTGATGGGCACTTGGTCTGTTTCCATAATTTGGCTATTGTAGATAATGCTGTCATAAACATAGGGATACATGTATCCCTTTGAATTGGTATTTTTGTATACTTTCGGTAAACACCTAGTAGTGCAATTGCTGGATCCTAAGGTAGTTCTATTTTGAACTTTTTGAGGAACCTCCATACTGTTTTCTATAGTGGCTGCCCCAGTTTGCATTCCCACCAACAGAGAAAGAGGATTCTCCTTTCTTCACATCCTTACCAGCACCTGTTGTTTCTTTTGGTGCTGATTTAAGCCATTCTGACAAGTGTGAGGTGATATCTCATAGTTTTGATTTCTATTTCCCTGGTGGCGAGTAATGCTTAACATCTTTTCTTGTGTCTGTTGACCATCTGTATGTATTATTAGGAAGAAAATGTCTATTCATGTCTTCTGCCCAATTTTAATTGGATTATTTATGTTTTGGGTGTTGAGTTTTATAGGTTATTTAAATACATTGGATACTAACCCTTTATCAGATATGTCATTTGCAATATCTTCTCCCATTCCAGATGTTGCCTTTATTTTTAGTTTTGAAGCAAAACAGATTTCAGAATCAAAGTGAACAATTACGCCAGTAACAACATAAGTTGCCTACTCCCTATTTCCCCCTTTCAGAGTGACATGATGAGATGTAGGTGGTTATTCCTTGAATGTACACCAAGGGAGGTAATAGAGGAAAGGCTCACCAAAATAAGAATCTGGGAGTGTATATAAGATAGCTCCCTCCTTAGCAGCTAAGAAAGGGAGAGAAACAGAATCTTCCTAAAAACAAAAAAAACAAATCCTATGGTGTGTTAATGATTAGCTCTGGACTCCCCCTTTTGAATGTAAACGTATGCCTTTGGGCAGGCAAATCTTTCTGGAGGCCTGTATTTATTTAATCATATTTTCCTAGGCTTTTACTAAGGCATAGGGTTCAGTTTTCTGTGCTCAGAAAGCCTGTAACTGTGCAGAAGCGTAGAATAGTCTTATTACATCCCAAGAAGCCATAGCAAAAACAGGGAGCAGATGTGGATTTGAAAAATCTTTAAATATTCCAATTACCAGAACCAGAGTATTATAAAATATATTCTTTTAAAGTATTTCAAAAATACAATAGGAGAATAAAGTATAAAAGAGAGATAGTCAAGAGACAATCTAGGAATTAAGATAGTGAAATGTTTGAAATCAAAAGGTAAAAGAATGAGGTTAAGTAGTAGGCTAGGAAAATAGAACACAAATTTAGTCAAATAGATTTGAAAAAATTATCCAGAAAGAATCACAGGAAGAGAATGGAATGTCTGAAGGTGAGTTTAAGAGACTTGAACAACAGACTGACAATATCTAACCTATTCTAAACTCCTTATGAAGGAAACTCTTAGATGATTTTACCAGTGTGACCAATAAAATTGTGAAGCAAAATATAATCCCATTGATCTCCCAACTAATTCAGGACGTAGAATAAAGACGAAAATATTTTCCAAAACTCATTTTATGGAGTTTATGTAAACTTGACACCCAGATTTGAAAAAGATTACACATGAAAATCAAATCTCATTAATTTATATTAATGCCAAAATACTAAGTATAAAATTAGGGAAACTACTCCAGCAATATATAAAATGATACTATGTTTTGGCAAAGTTGAGAATGAGTTTATTCTCAGAGATAGAAGTTGTTTTAACATTAGTAAAACATTCAATAAATTCACTTTATTAATAAAGGCAAAACTTATGTGATCATATCAATAGAAGTAGAAAAAAATGATTAATATTAACAATCCAGATAAAACCACAATTCTTAGCAAATTGGGGGTAGAACAAACTTTTACATCCCCAGAGAGTCCTTTCTATTAACACACAATGGTTTCAGAGTACTTGGGTGGCTCAGTTAAGGGTCCGGCTTGATTTCAGTTTGGTCATAATCTCACACTTCCTGAGATCAAGCCCTTAAGTCCGGCTCCATGCTGACCGTGCAAAGCCAGCTTTGAAATTCTGTGTCCCTCTCTCTCTGCCCCTCTACTGCTCATTCTTTCTCTCAAAATCAATAAATAAACATTAAAAAAACAAAAAACAAGATTCATTAAATTCTGTTCATCCACAGGTTCTCTAAGAGTGAAAAGATGATTTAAAAATTGAAATGAGATAGTCGCAGCATATAAAACCAAATTTCTATAATGCATTATGGTAATCCTTATTGAAATTACACGGTGCCCATTCAACAGACCTGATATCCAGCCAAGAGGCACCTAGATAGAGGGCTTCCCCTACTGTTTACTGTCACTATCAATTTTGATTGTTTGGTGCTCATGCCATTCATTGTTATGCATATGGAGTATTAACCCTGATGTGTAACAGAATAGATCTGTGTTGAAAAAGCTACGAAACAGAAAATAATCTCGAGGAAGACCACTCAACTTACATACATTAAATCCATGTACCAAAACCAGCACTACCTAATTTGTATAACACACACGTAATCGTTCACCTATCATAACCAGATTAAAGTCCGTACGTATAGAGATGAAGGGAATAGGAATATGACGAATGGGAGAAGAAAAGAAAAATGAAAACAGAACCAAGGCTTTTCTTAGTACAAAGCAATGCAAGTAGTCGAGAAGTGGAGAGTGTGGTTAATTCAGATCTACATTTGAGGTTTTACATGTATGTGCATCAGTGTGTGTGTATGTGTACTGTCTGAAAACTCTTCCATTCATTAGCAATTTGGCATATCCCATTATCAAGCCAGAGAGAATTTTTTCTTTTTTTTTTAAGGCATGGAAAGTTTAATAATGGAAAACCTTCTCAAAAGGAAAAGTCCTGTTTATAAAAACAGTGTGTTGGGGCGCCTGGGTGTCTCAGTTGGTTAAGCATCGACCTTCAGCTCAGGTCATGCACAGTTCATGAGTTCGAGCCCCGTGTCGGGCTCTGTGCTGACAGCTCAGATCATGGAGTCTGCTTCTGATTCTGTGTCTCCCTCTTTTTATGCCCCTTCCCCCACTCATGCTCCATCTCTTTTTCTCTGTCAAAAATACATAAACGTTAAAAAAAAAATGACACAATTGGGCGCCTGGGTGGCTCAGTCGGTTGAGCGTCCGACGTCAGCTCAGGTCATGATCTCACGGTCTGTGAGTTCAAGCCCCGCATCAGGCTCTGTGCTGACAGCTCAGAGCCTGGAGCCTGCTTCAGATTCTGAGTCTCCCTCTCTCTCTGCCCCTCCCCTGCTCATGCTCTATCTCAAAAATAAATAAAAATATTTTTAAAAAATGACACAAATGCTTAGAGCAGCATTGTTCATAATAGCAATTTAAAAAAATTATAAAGACTGTGTATTGCTATGTACTAAAATATTTTGGGGTACTTGGGTAGCTCAGCCGGTTAAGCGTCCAACTCTTCATTTTGGCTCCCGTCTTGATCTCATGGTTCCTAGGATCTAGCAAGCCCTGTGTCAGGCTCTGCACTGAAAGCGTGGAGCCTGGCTGGGATTCTCTCCCTCCACCCCCCCCACCCCTCCTCTCTGTACCTCCCCAGCTCACGTGCATGTGCTCTCTCTCTCCCACTCTCTCAAAATAAATTTTATATATATAGACAACTTTATGCAGGGCAACTTAGAGTTTCCAGTCTTTTAATTGGATCAGTAAATACTTAAGCAGTTCCTAATAGAGAAGACAGACCAATCATTCATTTTGTTACCCAGTGTGCATTCTTATTTTTCAAAAGCAAACTTCCAAAGTAGAGTTGTAAATTTTGAAACCGAATCCCATGATCTTAGCTTCCAACGCTTTAGTTTGCTTGAGTTCACAGAAAGGCAACGGGTGAAGGATTTTTCCACAGGACGATCCTTCTAGTTGTGAATCTTTAGAGAAACCTATCGCTTGCTGAGAAGCAGACTTTAAAAATAGAACTCATTGCCATGCATATTAGTGGACAACCTGCTGTCCCAGACAGCCTAAAAGGAGTTATCCTGGCTTAAGCAGTAAATCAAGCCTGCATATGAGAGTGAGTGTCCTCACTTAAATCATTATTATGCTGTAAGCATTATATAAGCCATCTTGGAGCTGTGGGGCCTTGTACAACCCACACTGGGAAGCAGAGAGAATAAGTGCTGACAGCCTGCCATTCTATTTAGCTTTCATTACCCCGTGTACAGTCAGCAACATTTTATCAGATTGAAGCCTAGCCACACGTCCCAACTGGTCACGTGACTGTGATTAACATAAGAAGGGTTTTCAGTGCTAAATCAATATGCTTTTTTCTGCTGGAAGTTCTTGTCATTTGGAAGCTAGAAATCTGGTTCTCCAGCTGAGCTCTAACTGAAATGAGTGTGTTATGATTTGCTACAAAATTGTTGTAAAATACACTAGTGACCAGAACACTAAGCTCTAATTATATCAGAGACAATTTATACGCAGTCATCTTTGTTTTTCTCAAATCCCATTAATCCTTATCTTAGCTAATTGTAGCTTTGAATTTAGCTTGAGTTTGCACATATTTTGGAGGAAAACAGAAATTATTGGGAAATTTAATGGAGACACATCGAAACCCTCTCTGAATAGAGAAAATCTGGAACTGCCAGTGCCTGATACCGCTACGTTACCGCCAATCAGCGATGTGAGTTACAATCATCTGATTCCTCTAAACTCGTGCAGATCCAGCCAGATTGCAGTAGAGCCCCTCACCAAGGAAGGTGCCGGAGGTCTTCTCAGGACGGTGGAAGGCAATGTGTGATGTGGCCCAGTCCACTCCTGTATATGTATGCAGAACTCTGACAGGCACCTGTAACTTGGGCTGTGTCCAGCCAGCCTATATGTGTCACCATATATAGGAGACAAAGAAGTAGAAATTGCACAAAAGTCTACACCCCTCTGTGCTCAGGGTTCAGTCTTTTTGGAGTCTTAGTCCGCTTTGCCTGTGCCGGCATGAATCAAGCTGCTTTCTGGAAAGAAGGGCCTCAGTGTCCCCTCTCTGTGAAAGAATCCTGCTATAATATTTCCAACTGTGATCGTGGAAACAAGGCAGTTTTACCAAAAACTATAACTTGGCACTAAAATAATGTATATGCGGTGCACAGGTGTTTTCTTATTATTTTCACGTGCAGGATCTAAGCTATTTAGGTTGTTATCACACTGTTTGAATATCAAATATCCTAGCTAAAATAGCGTATTTGTTGATGTAATAATTAGAAATGCATACAATACATACTGAGAAGTGCAGGAAAATTGTGTGTATAATACACACACACAATATTAATAGAGAAGCAACATGTTTTGTGTGTCTGTGTATATGTATATATACACACCATAATTCTTAGTAAATTATGAATTGTACACATTATTATATATATATTATAGATACATGTAGGTTTTCTAAATACATAGAGGGAGAGAGAAGCACCAGGCAAGGAAAGAGAAAATGCCTAATGACTTGAACTACAAAAAACAGAGCATGATATTATGAGTATCCTACCGACATGAATGCTATTCCTTCATGATTGTTTTTACAAGGTGTTTAATAAAATTTTGCTAAAGTACCCAAGCTTAGTTTACTAATGAAGTATCAGCTCCACACAACTCCTACTTATCCCTGTCCTCTTCTAATATCTCCTTGAATACTTAGTCTCCGGAAAGTAGATGGTGCACTTCACCCAGCTCCGCAACTGCAAAGTAGAGAGAAGGCCAGCAGGTCTTAGAAAATGAGTGAAGGAGGTCTAGAATAGTTCCCCTGATCTCCAGCAGTACAAACAGAAGTTCTATAATAATCCCCCTCATACGTGTAAGTGAGATGAAATAAACAAATAATAGGAAACACCAAAACAAAATACAGAATTCAAACCATACAAAAAAATTTCAGAGGAAAGGCAGTGACAAAGGTAATAATGAAAGACCAGAAAGATAGAAAATTCTGAAGAAATGATGACCCAAGAGTATACAGATTTTAATAAGAACAATTATCTCTTTCACAAAACAAAGCCAATACATTTTGAAAAGTAGTGTATTTTACTTCTGTTCTCTGTATTACTACCCTGAATTCTTTCTTATGCAAATCAGTTCTAATTTTAGAATATTATGTAATATAAAAATCTTACTTGAATTTTTAGTTTATATTTGTACTTATTTAATGTATTTTCATAGCATATTTGTGTATGCCAGCCTTTTCATTTGATTATAAATTCCTAGAGCATAAAGAAAATGTAATACTCTATCATAATTGGAGAAAATTTTGCATAATTATACATTTAATAAATGTCTGATGAGGATATGTTTGCTCAATTTCTCCTAAGCAGTTTAAAGTGTTTTACTCAGGGAATCATCTTATTTTTACTTTGCAATAAAATAAGAGTGTTTGATGGTGAACATTACACTCATTTTAAGTTTTCAAAATATTTATTATTTCCAGAAGCAATTAAGTAAAATAGTTTTTATACTGCTTATGCTGGCTCTTTGCATAGTCCAACCCCCATTAATGACCATGTTATTGTTCCCACTCCCGGGTTTATCTAAACTTAATTGCATCAAATAATGTGTTTTTATAATACTTTCCCCAGAATACTTTCCACAATAATTTTAAGGTGTAGAGTCTAGCAATTAAGCAGTGGTATGAATAATCAAATAATTCATAGGTATTGGTTGTTTGTATTCAGCGGTATATCATGGACACTGAGGACCTGTTTCTCATCTAGTTTCCCCTCCCCACAATTTACAATCTTTAGAAATGAGATGCCTACAGAAAACAAGTTAAAGTCCAGTTTATAACAGGATATGAGTAAAAAGATCAAAAGTGTTATTTTAGGATTAGACAGTCTTTCAGTGGTAGCGAAGGCCAGGAAGAGAGATGTGGAATTGATCCCTGCACATTATAAATGGAGCCTTAAAAATATGTCAGGGTTTGGAGGTTAGGTGGAATAATTTGGATTTCATAAGAAACAGCATAAACAGAAGAGAGGAAGATATTCCATCATATCTCTACTTGGTGTGTGTGAAGGGGGGGGGGAACCAAGGAGGGAGAGGCAAATGACTTGTGACCGTGACCAGACATCAGAAGCCCTTGAAAATCAAGTGAAGTGTAGACTTGTACAACCATTGGGAAACACTGTAACGTTAGGGTGAGAGGGATTTTATCCAGAACTGAAAATTTGGAATATAAATGGGACCTAGTTCTCGAATAAAATATTCTCTTAGAAAGAAAATAGCTGATATGTAAGTCTTTTTTAGTAATGCATTACAATATACCAGTTTAGGCATTTATGAATAGTTTCCAAACATGGTAAAATAATCATAATAAAGGAAATAGAAATAATTGAAAATATGGCAATACTTAAACCTTCTTAAATGATTAGTTGAGAATTGCTATAGTAATCAGTTAATTCCACTCAGGAAAGGAAAACCAAAGAAATCAAATTCTACAGAGAAGCATTTGCAATTTGTCAGCTGTTTGTACCTCTGCTTACAACACCTATTGTGCACATTTTCAGTGTGGAAATGGAAACGCAGGGATTTTTTTTTTTTACTTACCAAAGACCCCACTTAAAATACTTACTGACAAATCTGTAATATTTATCAGTTGTTTACCTTCTAGAAAATCTTTAATGAAAATATTGTTTAATGAGAGTACAGCAGAAAAGAGGAAAAAGAGGAAAGTATAAACTCCAAAGACCTTAAGACATCAATTGAAAATTATCTCAGAATGTA
The DNA here is from genome assembly GCF_018350175.1 of Felis catus. Taxonomy (NCBI): domain Eukaryota; kingdom Metazoa; phylum Chordata; class Mammalia; order Carnivora; family Felidae; genus Felis; species Felis catus. The sequence goes on along the minus strand of NC_058376.1, from coordinate 118,518,927 downwards.
TTTTAGAAATTATCTGAACCATGAAACACCAGGAAAACACTGTAATCAAAAAGTCAAGAACAGTTAAAGCATTGGTGAGTAAGAATATGATTTAGATTAGATTAGATTAATGATAAAAAGAAAAATATTCTCAATTTAGAAGGTAAAATATAATCGATACTCATAAAATGATAGTTTCTCTGGACTGAAGTGTTGGAAAAGGTTTTCAGCAGGCTGAAGGATTTTTTTTTAATTCTTAAGAAAGAAAAAACAGAAAAGGAAGGGACTTTACAACTCTGTTTTCATACACTTTCAAAAACAACCAATCAGGAAATGACCTTGTGATTATATCTAACAACTTAAATAAATATCATCTCCTAAAGACATTTTTGGGTTTAAAACTTTTCCTCAACTATTTTATATTAGTTGAAATTATAATTCTAGCTTGGAAGTAAATACAATTTTTTGAAAAAAATAAATATTTATTTTTGAGAGAGAGCGAGCGAGCAAGCGAGCATGAGCAGGGGAGGGGCAGAGACAGAGAGGGAGACACACAATCCAAAGCAGGCTCCAGGCTCTGAGCTGTCGGCACAGAGCCCAACATGGGGTTTGAACCCATGAGCGGTCAGATCATGACCTGAGCTGAAGTCAGATGCTTAACTGACTGAGCTACCCATGCGCCCCAGTAAATACAAATTTTTAACTCACTGAAAAAATGCATATGTAAACTCTTTAATACAGGACATGTTACTATTAAATTCATGCACTCATACCTATTTATCTTCCAATTTTATGTGAGAAGATTATTCCTAATTTTAACATATATTCATTTTATATTTATTTTGCTATCTCAGACAGCCATTTTGAACTTTCTAGAGTTTATTAATAAGTCTATCTAATCTACTTTGAGTTTAAGGAGGTAATGATTGGACCAAGGCTATATCTCCAATTTCTGTGTGGAATAAATAACTTACAGTTATCAAATGGTCACATGAAAATATGTTATTTTCACCAATAGACAACTTGAAATTTAAAACCTTTTGTCATACCATTCATCGTGTATCAGTTAGGCAAATAATTTTAAAGAACAATAGCCTAGGGATTGTAATGAATTGTTAATTATATTAAATATAATCTTGGAAAAAAGAATTAACACATTTTTAAATAATCTTTCAATATGTATAAAATTTGTATTTCACATTGAGCCAGAATTTTCACCTTGGAAGTCTGTCCCATAGACATACTAATACATGTATTAATGTATTAGTATATTATATTAGTATTATAGTAGTATTATAATATAATATAATATAATATAATATAATATAATATAATATAATATATTATAGTAGTATTATATTAGAATACTAATACTAATACATTTTAATTAAATGCATGTACAAATTAAAATGTGCAAGTAGTGAAATGATGCCATTAAAAATCAAATACAACAACAAATATATTCAAAGGAGGAAACTACGGTAGGGTACACACCAAATAGTTAACATTCGTATAATAAAGGAATTAGTTAGAGATGTGAAAGTACTAAATTTCTATTTATTTCTTTATTATATTTTCATTGAATTCCTACTCTGTCACATTTATCTTTTTAGGGCTGATAATATAGCAGCAAAGAAAACAGAGTTATTATCTATATTGGATTTACATTCTAGTAGAGAAAACAGATGTTATACAGAAAAAAATAAGTATATAATGTCAGATAAGTGCTTTTAGTTAAATAGGATTATTTGGGGTGGAAGTACCATTAAAATGGTATATTAATTTAGAATGAACAGTTATAAGAATATGATAGAGCAGAACAGAGCAGATATCTGAATGGAATGACTCATCTAATGCTCATTTTCATATGCATTTTGTTATAATTTTAAAATGACCAAATAAATAAAAACAAAATAGATCAAGGATACCACAGATTTGTAACCCAGCCAGATACATTGAAAACAAATGGGACCAAGGCTGTAATAATAGGCAAATTAGTGCAATCTCTTTTCAATTACTAAAAAGAGTATAAAGGATATAAGCGTTATGTAGGCTCCAAGATCACTATTTATATTCGTCATTTGTTTTTAATGCTCTAGAATTGTCACATTAAAAAAGATGAAGTCTCTATTTTGTCTTAAACATAACAATTCCTTTTCTAAAAGCTTCTAGAACTCTTTTTGGGCTCTCTGGAGCCCATTAAAGTAAACTTAATCAAATTCAAATGCCTACACATATGGTATCTTGTTGTGCATACATTCATATGATGATCTGAAACATGACTAGTCATAGCATCATCTCACATGGAGGCAGGGGCATGGATTAAATGACTCACTTTAACTCTACAGAAATAGGATTTTCTGAATGGCTTAAAAAATAAAATTTTCATGTTAATTTATGTTAGCCAAAGCTGTTGCTACTTTTTGATGAAAATCCGTAGGGGGTAGCCTAAAGAAACTTCTTTGAATATATTTTGAAATCCAATCTTTTATTCTAGCAGAAGGTAAGCTTCTTGGAACATGCTTCCAGTATTCAGGATCTCAGCAAGCCTAATATTGTTAGGCTCAGAATCTGGGTGTGTTACCTAGTAAATTGCACACTTGTAAACCATCTTACCAAACAGGACTGACTTGGAGTTCAAAGGAGATGTTTAGTGGGAATACATGAGGAAGAGTCAGATGTAAATACATGAAGTGTCAGATATATATCAGATGTTGTCTGATTTGTAAATACATTAGGAAGTGTCATGAGATGTACATGTACATTTACATGAGATGTGTAAATATATGAGGAAGAGTCTGATGTATATATAAATATATAATAGTTACTATATGACTATTTAATTAGAATTTACTTCCTGGATCAAATACTATTATTTTTACACAGTAGAAATTTATTAACACTGTTAGAATATTCTTCTTAGAATTCTCTAGATATTGTATATTACTTGAAATAATAGATTGAAAGAAAGATCACAGTCATGACCTCAGTGTACAAAAACAAACATAAATCAAGTTAACTAACTTCCTTTTTTTGTATCTAAGCTTAAGGTTTTCAATAAAAGATGTGATACTAGGAATAGAAATAAAGATTCAGTTGTATAATATAACTTCAATTGTATGTTACATTATATAACAACTGACAAAATATTTCAGCTTTGAGGACCTTGAAAATATTATGTTGATAATCTCATTGATTTAAAACAGGAATCAAAGCTTATTTTCTAATTTCCTTCTTAATAATGATAGAATTGTGCAAAATATGAAAAGAAAAACAGAAACAAAACACCTAGTGTTTTCTGTCTTTTCTGGAGAAGGTGAAAAAAAAAATGCCCTTGGAGTTTTACATTAAACAGAACTTTCTCTTTTCAGTATTTTAAGCTGTAGGTCTTAACATTCATCCAGAACCAGGGGAAATGCCTGGGTGCCCACAGAGGCCAAATAGACTCAACTTAGATGAATATGTTTGGCACAACTAAATAGATCATTGCGATTAGGTATGAATTCAGCTTTTTACGATGCTAAAATAAAAGTATATTTAAGTTTTCCAGAAAAGTTTGTGATTACTTTGCTTTGAGAAAGGGAACAAATACTGAAATAGGTGCCAGGAGGGAAAACATACATCTTAAGACTCTAGTGATTAATTCTTAATGATAATGATTAATAGTGTTTTAACAACTGAAATACGAGGATAAAAGTCATTGAGGCTCAACCAACATGGCATTCTATTATTTGACTAAGGCAATATCAATGGATGGGATAAAGTGAGATAAAATAGAATAAGAACTCTAACTCAAAAATACATGTGATATTAAAGTAAATCCTATTTTTGTTGACTTAAAGTTGCTAATTTACAATAATTGTTATGCTGACTTTAAAAGATGTTTCATTTTTTTTTGGATGTAAGACCTAAATATGAGACATGAAACTATTAAAATCCTAGAGAAGAACGTAGGTAATAACCTCTTTGACATTGGCCGTCGTAATTTCTTACTAGAAACATCTCCTGAGGCAAAGGAGACAAAAGCAAAAATAAACTGTTGGGACTTAATCAACATAAAAACTTCTGCATAGCAAAGAAAACAAACAATCAAACAAAAAAGTAAAAGACAGCCTTTAGATTGGAAGAAGGTATTTGTAAATGACATACCTGATAAAGGGTTAGTATCCACAATCTATAAAGACTTATCAAACTCAACACTCAAAAAAATAACCCAATTAAGAGATGGATAGAACACATGAATAGACATTTTTCCAAAGAAGACATCCAGATGGCTAACAAATACATGAAAAGATGCTCAACATCACTCATCATCAAGGAAGTACAAATCAAAACTACAAAGAGATATCATCTCACACCAGTCAGAATGGCTAAAATTAACAACACAGGAAACAGCAGATACTGGTGAGGATACAGAGAAAGAGGAATCCTCTGACACTGTTGGTGGGAATGCAAACTGGTGCAACCACTCTGGAAAATAGTATGGAAGTTTCTCAGAAACTTAAAAATAGAACTACCCTGTGATCCAGCAATTGTACTAGTAGGTATTCACCCAAAGGATACACAAATATTGATTCACAGGGATACATGCACCTCGATGTTTATAGCAGCATTATCAGCAATAGCCAAATTATGGAAAGACCCCAAAGTCCATTGACGAATGGATACAGAAGATGTGGTATATACATAAAATGAAATATTATTACTCAGCCATAAATAAGGACTAAAAGCTTGCCATTTGCAGTGACATGGATGGAGCTAGAGTGTATTTTGCTAAGTGAAATAATCAATCGGAGAAAGATAAATACCATATGAGTTCACTCATGTGGAATTTAAGAAACACCACAGATGATCATGGGGGGGGGGGAGAAAAAAAAAGAGGCAAACCAGACTCGTCCTTATACAGAACAAACTCAGGGTTTTGGGAGAGAAGATGGATGAGGGCATGGGTTAAGTGGATGATGGGTATTCAGCAGGGCACTCGTTTTGATGAGCACTGGTTGTTGTATATAAGTGATGAATTACTAAATTCTACACCAGAAAGTAAAATTACACTTTATGTTAACTAACTGGAATTTAATAAAAACATGAAAAAATGAAAAAAAAAGTTTCATTTTTCTGTTATTTCAGGGAAAGAAGAAAAGTTAATGAATAAAGAGAGTCTTTTTGAAATTGCTCAAGGAATTGGGGCACCTGGGTGGCTCAGTTGGTTAAGCATCCAACTTCGGCTAAGGTTATAATCTTATGGTTCGTGGGTTTGAGCCCTGCAACGGGCTCTGCGCTGACAGCTCAGAGCCCGGATCCTGCTTTGGATTCTGTGTCTCTCTCCCTCTCTGCTCCCTTCCTCGTGCTCTCTCTCTCAAAAATTAATAAACATTAAAAAAAATTTAAAGAAATTACTCAAGGAATTAATAGAAATTATATAACAAATAGGCTTGCACTTATCTGATAATAATGTGAATTTTAGTTTCAAAACACAAACTGGTAGATGCAGATATAGTAGCATGAATATATATTATGTATCTATAAACACAAAAATTAAATATGTACACTTTCACAAGCATGCTCAATGCTCAATAGCTTTCAATGAAAGCTATTGAAAGATAAGTCATATTGACAGGTAGGTAAAAAATGAATATGCCTAATATTAAAATAAATTCATATGGGAAAGGATGAAGAACTAAATAGTTTGAAAAGAGAATGTAAAAAATCAGACATTAACACCAAAAAGCTGTATTTAAGTGCTAGGTGATATGCATAACTGAAATAACAGATATGCTTAAAGATGATAATTTATAAATATTTTAAATATGTGTATATTAATATAAGCAAATTATGATAGTAAGGCTTTCTATCACTCAAGCAACATTTTTAATAGTTTTAAATTTTAAATTGTTTTAATGTTTTCTCTGTGATATGAAATAGCAGTTCCAAAATCCCTGTGTGTTAAGTCTGTCTGTAACTGAAGAAGAATGATTAAATTTGCCTATTATCTTTCTGCCTGTGGGTAATAATCCTGTGACCCCACACTGTGGATACTGAATTAAATTCTGACCACACAGATTCATTTAAGTCATGTATAGCCTTCATCATATTTGTTTCCACTAACAGTGTAATTGACTTTTACTTCCCCTTACTGATTTTATATTCTATAAACATTTCAAAATATCATTTGTGGTGGGAGGGAGATACAGAAATTTCTTGTTAAATAGAATATTTGAAATCGCCATTAATCCACTATATTGCCAAAGTAGAAAGGGGCTTCTTGTTATTTATTTCCAGTTTTCTGATTTTAAAGCTAGAGAGGGAAAGTCTTAGTAACATCACTAACTTCTTGTTCTCACACCACAAAAAAGAATTCAGCAAGAAGTGCTTCCTAACGTATTGCATAGAAATAACATTTTATGTATGATTCATAATTTTGGAGAAACTCAAAATTTGTCACTTTCAAATATTGATGTTTGGCAATTATTGGTAATCACTTTGACAAGTTTTTATTTCAACTTTTAGCCTACATAGCTTTTATTTAAATTTAGCTTCAAAATCACAAAGAATTATATTAAAAGCACTCATAAATTCTTGGCTTTGAAATTTAACTAGTGAGAACAAAATAGCTGCATACTTTTGCATACTTAATTTTCTCCACTCTTGTTGTATTCTTAATTATGATTTGTCATGGATATTGTTGTGATATTGCAGTTTTCCTCCTCAAACATCTAAAATGGGAAAATTAAATTTCACATTTTAATTCATTGTCATATGATAACACTTTTTTTTAAAAGACCCCATATTTTGGAGAGAAAACTGGTCTGAAATTTATAAATAAAATTTAAGTGTATTTGTTAAAGGTTATTAGTTTAATTCTATTAATGCCAGTAACCAAAACAACTCTCTAGATAAATGGGAAAGAAATAAGTGATATAAGAGTGAAAGGGATGATATAAAAGTTATAATTAGAAAACTCAGTAATAATAAATTGTAACAATTAATAAAGTCAACACTGCTACTAATTAGATTAAATATACACAGTACAAATCAAACTAAAACTATAAGAAATAGAAAATATTTATAATAGAAACTGAAATTTTACATTATCCAGTAACTATATTTAAAGAAAATTGTAAGACTTTCATGGAGAAAAATTTTAATAACAGAATTCCACAAAGACAGGGTCTGAAGATTTAAAGAGTTGTACAGTTTTTATGAATGAAACTACTGAAATTGTAAAAAATGTCAACTGTCCCCAAATTAATACAGTGTTGATATTTGGACAAAATGGTTGTTCTAAAACTTAGGGGACAATATAGGCCAATGATGAAGTCAACTTTGAAGAAAAAATTGAAGAGTATTCACTCAAGACATTGAAACATGCCACAGAAATGCAGAACAGTCCCCATGTGAGAAACAATAGACTATCAGTGAAGAATAGAAAGCTCAGTAATACATCCAAGTATAGAGAGTTTGATAAAGTTGAAAAGAAGAAATTAATACCTAATATTAATAATGTTACATATAAAGTTGAATTTTAGGTATACTAGAGCCCTAAATGTTAAACTTTAAATAATTATTTTATAACTGACTGGAAGTGAGTTTCTTAAGTAAGACTTCTAAAGTAAATTTTTATTTTTTTATTTTTATTATTATTATTTTTTTAAGTAAGCTCCAGGCCCAGAATGAGACTTGAATTCAGATCCCTGAGATCAAGACCTGGGCTGAGATCCAGAGTTGGTTGCTTAACCGACTGAGCCACCCAGGCCCCCTGAAGTAAATTTTTAAAAAAGAGCACATCAGGGCATCTGGGTGGCTCAGTCAGTTCAGTGACTGACTTCCGCTCAGGTCATGATTTCATGGTTCGTGGGTTTGAGCCCCATGTTGGGCTCTGTGCTGACAGCTTGGAGCGTGGAGCCTACTTTGGATTCTGTGTCTCCCTCTCTCTCTGCCCCTCCCCAACTTGGGTGCATGTTCTCGCTCTCACACAAAAATAAATAAACATTATTTTTTAAAGAGCATATTACGGCTTCAAAATTAAGGATTTCTTTTCAGTAAAGGGTACCATAGGCATGGATACCAGAGAGATGACAGACCAAGAGAAAATACTTGGTAATTTTTAAACACATAATTTCACAAAGGGAACTCTTGAAAAATCAATAACAAAAGCAAAAAACAAAACATCTAATTAAAAGCAAGTAAACACACAAAGAATTCATGGAAAGCAAAATCGAATGAGTAACGTGTATATGAAGAGATGTTCAAAATTACTAATCAAATGGAAAATGCAGATGACAACAAAGAGATAACACCTTTCAAGGAGAAGATAAGCAAGAAATTAAGCAATGATTGTGATAATTGAGATTTCATGTGCTGCTGGTGATAGTGTAAAATTACTATACGTTCCTGAAAGCAATCTGGAAATATTTAGTGAAATATTTCAGGCTCTGTGCTGAATGGTCTGGTAACTATAGTCCAGTTGTTCAAGTTTATATATAACCTATATATAAAAATATTTTCCTGATGAAATATATACACAGTGTGTGTGTATGTATACACATACATATATACATACATATACATATTTACTAGACAAAGTATTTGTAGATCAGAGAATAACAGACACTGTTGGTGCTCAATCCTAGAGGAAAAATAAAGAATGGTAAATGGATCTATCTACAAAACACTATGTGGAGTTTAAAAGGAAAACATTAGATGCACATATAATAATATTGACAGATCCCCAAAACACAAGTAGATAAATCGAGAAATTCCACCTCTGGCAATGCTTGAGTAGTTCTTATCAACTGGCCCTTCCATGGACAACAACTGTAAACTCTAGGGGAAAACACTAGAAAGTGAAAAATAGACTGTAGATATTGCAGGGGTTGACACATGGAAGGAGGAAAGAGCACAGGAAGGCATTCCCATTCTCTGGCTTAAAGGCAGGCAAATGTGGCAAAATTAGGGAGAGGACATCTGTCATTTAACGGGCTTAAAGGACTAGGTAGCTCAACCATAACAACTGAAAAGGGAGGTGGGAAATCCCATCTGGGAGGAAAGCATAGAGAAACAGTCCTATTCTGCTTATAAAGTGCTCAGATCTCCCACTACGAGTGAATGTAGAAAAGTTGAAGGAGCTTGGCTACAGTTGAAAGAACTGAACTAAGATTTAGCATTTGGAATTAAGCTCAGTCGTGTTAACTTACTACTAAAGCAAAATGACTAATTCACTAGGGAGGAATGTAATTGAACCTGAACACTGGATCATTTATAACGTTAAAGATCTAATCCAAAATAACTCGGAATATATAGAAATGAAAAATGTGACTGACAGTCATGATAAAAGGCAGTTGAACCCAACCCTGGGATCATCTTGATGTTAGAATTAGCAGATGATGTTTTTAAAGCAGCTACTACAACTGTGCTCAGGGATGTAGGGCAAATTATGTTCGGAATGAATTTAAAAGACAGGAAACCACTAGAGAAATAAAACTGCAAAATAGATCAAATAAATCATACATTGTGGAATCCTAAGATCCAAAATATGAAAGAAAAAAATCAAGGGAAGAGCTTAACAGCGGGTTGGAGATTCCAAAATAAAGTGCTAAGGAATTAAAAGATTAATCAGTAGAAGTTGTCAGTTGTGAAAGACAAAACAAAACAAACAAAACAAAACAAGAAAAAACAAAGGCCTGGGGAGGCCTGTGGCATAATGTCAAAGTTTATTGTTAAATGAAAAGTTAAATGACATATAATTAAGTCAGTGAAAGAAATAAGGGATAAAATGAGTCAGGAAAATATTTGAAAGAGTAATGTTAAAAATACCTAATATTTTGGGGCACCTGGGTGGCTCCATTGGTTAAGTAGTCAACTCTTGGTTTCAGCTCAGGTCATGATCTCACAGTTGGTAAGTTCGAGGCCCAAGTCGGGCTCCACACTGACAGTGTGGAGCCTGCTTGGGATTATCTCTCTCCCTGCCTCTCTCTGTCCCTCACCTGCTCATGCACGCTCTCAAAATAAATAAACTAAAAAAAAATCTAATATTTTGGGGTGCTCCGTCGGTTAAGCAACTGACTTTGGCTCAGGTCATGATCTCACGATTTGTGGGTTCAAGCCCCGCGTCAGGCTCTGTGCTGACAGCTCAGAGCCTGGAGACTGCTTCAGATTCTGTGTCTCTTCTCTCTGCCCCTCTCCCGCCTCGTGCTCTGTCTCTCTCGTCTCTCAAAAATAAATAAACATTTAAAAAATTTTTTTAAAAATCTAATATTTTGTGAAAGACAAATTTACAGACTCCTGGAGTTCACTGTACCTACATACAAGAATACAAAGAAAACCACTTCTCTATGCATCCTATAAAAACTGATATACACTAGGGATATAGAAAAGCTCTTGAAAGCAGCTAAACAAAAGAATGCATTACATACAAAGGAACATTTATTCAAATAACCAGAAACAATGGCGGGTGGAATAGAACAACATCTTTGAAGTGCTGAACGAAATAGAAACAAAGACATTTTCAGAAGAAACCATCTCCTCACACAAAAAACTATACTCCTAAAAATGTTGAAGATAACCTTCAGGCTGAATGGAAATAATACGAAGTGGTAAGTCCCATTTTCATAAAAGAATGAGGGTCCTGGGAAATACAAACACGAGACAAAATACAAAATACATTTTGCACTTTTCAGTATCTTTGCAGTATATGAATTTAAAGTAAACATAGAACATTCTTCAATTATGATGCCTGTATATACATATTGTTTTTTTTTTTGGGACAGAGAGAGACAGAGCATGAACGGGGGAGGGGCAGAGAGAGAGGGAGACACAGAATCGGAAACAGGCTCCAGGCTCCGAGCCATCAGCCCAGAGCCTGACGCGGGGCTCGAACTCAGGGACGTGAGATCGTGACCTGGCTGAAGTCGGACGCTTAACCGACTGCGCCATCCAGGCGCCCCTATGATGCCTGTATATTAAAGCTAGGGAGACTGAAGTTAAGGATGAATGTTCATTAACCACTAAATAATCTGTAAACTAAAGCTGAAATAGCAATAGATTAATTAAAATGAAATTCTATAGTATGGTCAATCCAAAAGAAGACAGGATAAGAGCAAGAGAAACCAGAGTGGATAAACTGAAACACACAGGTGAGTAAAACAGTTTAAAAAAATACTGATTTTGCAAGTTACTTCTGTCTTTAGTATTTTAACAGATACTTACATATAAAAACTATATTTCAAATACAAGTGAATACAAGTGAATACAAGTGAATACAAGTCCCTATGATATAGGGACTGAAAGGAAACTAATGAAATAAGAGAGAGAGATTGTGAAGACCAATGATTAACTCGACACATTTGAAGTTTAACAGAAAAAAAAATATATGGTTGTATAACTGAGATCTAAATAGAAACTAATTATCATAAAATTAATACAGTAATAGTTATGTAATACAAAGATACCTTAGTACAATTGGGAAAGAGTGAAAGAATGCTGGCTACATATAAAATGTGCATGTCAGTTATTATCTATTTTGGTATTTTCATGATGTATAAAACATACCTTCACTATTTGGTTAAAACAGAGTGTCTTCCAAGTTACTAGAATAGCCTAAGTAAAGCAATGCGTATCCCTGTACCAAAAGACAGAAAACAGAGTATCGGTATGAAAACCCAAAGGCGGAGATCATGAAACATTGGTGTAGTGGCACAGGTGACAGTAATAAAAATAAGTTAAAATAAGTTTCATCATTAACATTTGATATGAAAATTTAATAGACTACATGTGTGAAAGAAAATCAAACAGGAATGCAAAGTTACCATTAAAATTAATGGGTCCTGATGTATCAAACAGAAAAAAAAAGGCACTAATGGAAATATTTCTATTACAAACTGTCTTTAGGACAGTATCATACCATATTATGCACGTAATATTTTGTTAAGAGGGTAGACCTCGTGTTAAGTGTTTTTTTTTCTTTCACAAAATTAGTAACCAAAACAAAGGAAAAAACAAAAGGACACTTTTGAAGTTGATGGACATGCAGTACCCTGATTTTGATGATGGTATGACAGATGTATGCATCTGCCCAGCCTGAAATCTGTATGCATTAAGTATGTGCAGTTTTTTATATCAATGATGCTTTATTAGGCTGTTTTTAAAAGAATGTATAGTCCGTTTCTTTCAATAATCTGAATTTGGTTGCCTGGGTGTCTCAGTCCATTAAGCGTCCAACTTTGGCTGAGATCATGATCTTGCACATGAGTTCGAGTCCCACGTTGGGCTCTGTGCTGACAGCTCAGAGCCTGGAGCCTGCTCTGCCTTCTGTGTCTCCCTCTCTGTCTGCCCCTCTCCCAGTCACACTCCATCTCACTCTCTAATAAATAAATAAACAAACATAAAAAAAAGCTGAAATCCATTCGTGGATTAATGCAGGCAATGACAGAGTCAGATACCTGGACTACTTCTCACTGGAGTCCATTGGTTCATTTTGTCAGTATTGCACTTTGGCGGGAACCCATTACCTACACCGAAGGATTCAAAACATGAATGCAATGAGACTGCTGCTGTATTTACTCTAAGAATGGTGTTTTAGGTCGCATTACATGGTTTTGGGTTTTGAGCATACAGGTAAGAAATGTTTGGACTGGACCCAGTGAAGCTTAAGTTGCTTTTTGTTGTTCTTATGTTTTCATTATTAGAAACCCGGAACCAAATTTGGGATCTGTGTTTACCAGTTGTATAGAAATGCCTGCATTTTGATGCATTTTGTTTATGCTATTTATTCAACAGTCTACAACACTTTTCAACACCTTTTCCTGTTTGCTTTATTTTTTCTTGTTTCTTGTATTATAAATCAAGTATCTTTTTGAACATCAGCTATGGGTCTAGTACTGTTTTATCTTGATATATGGTGTGCATCTTTGTAAGGTATCTTAAGTCTTAAGGAACAGGACAAGCTATAAATAGCCTTTAGTGTGCAACTTTTGAAGAAACACCTGAGTGAAGTAGATGATGTTGTCACCTCCATTTTTCACAAATAAATATTTTTGAGAGAGCATGTGCGTGCACATGCGTGAGCAGGGGAGAGGCAGAGGGAGAGGGAGAAAGAATCTTAAGTAGGCTCTATGCCCAGCACAGAGCCCGGTGCAGGGTTTGATCTCATGACTGTGAGCTCATGACCTGAGCCAAAATCAAGAGTTGGATGCTTAACTGACTGAGCCACCCAGGTGCCCCAACAAAAATAAATTGTAAGAAAGTTATGATTGGTAAAATCATACAGTTATGTTTTAATGGAGTGAGTGCTCAAACCAAGTTGCTGTTTCAAAGAATATATTACTATGGCCTATTCCTCATACATGAATTCAATGATGAAAATTAGAAACCAAACAAATTGGCTCAAGAAAAAATACTCCTGGAGGGGCTCAGTCGGTAGAGCATGTGACTCTTAATCTCATGAGTTCAAGCCCCACATTGGTTATAGAGCCTACTTAAAAATTTAAAAAAAAATTAAAAATATATTAGGCAAGTCAACATACTTTAAATCTCTGATGTTACCAAAGGTTTTATAATCTTTTAAGAAAATAAAGAGTTTATAAAGTTAACAATGGCTTATAATTTTGAGAATACCAAGATTTGAGGGTCACAGTTTTACCGGAGATTTTCTCTAATTTATTTTGGACTGTGATTTTTTTTTTCTTCAATTTGTAATGCCACATTTATACAACTGGTTGTAAGCTATTTCAAAAAGAAAGACATATTCTTTAGATATTATACATATGTGATACACAAAATTCAGATAGTGGAAGCCTTCCCTTTTTCTCCTCTTGGAAAGCTCTTATCTCTTCAATTTTTCATTATTTTCTGTGTCATTTTGTCCTGTTCAGACCACCTCTTTCCACCTCTTCTGCTATGGTATGGACAAAATCAAAACCAAGTGTCATGCTATAGTCAGATTTCAGTGAGGATACTTGCAGCCCAGCAGAGATGGGAGCAACTTGGTGCAGTGAAATAGGACTCTGACCTCTGTCTCCAGTATTGCATGAGGCTTTGAGAGGTGGGACCAACCCTATATAGATTTTGGTTCTGTTCCACAGTTCCAGTATTCTGCCTGATCCCAATATTTTTTCGGTAGGGACATGTCATAGGTTTCATTTTTATTGTGTATTTTGTTATATTCTGGCGGTTGCTGGGTTTTGTTGTTGTTGTTACTGTCACAATAAACTTAATCTTGCTTGTATGATTTCACAAAGATTTTCTGTTAATGAAACCTCCTAATTTTACATGGCCAAGGTGAAAATTACGAATCTTTGCTCTCCAGTCCTTCTGCTATGATTCCCTGGTGAATTGCAAAAGTTGAAATAATTCAAAGATGGATAAACAAGGGAGTAGGGTATTATCAGAGTCTATAATTGTATATGTGTCCTCAAATACAAATATTAACACTTGAAGTAAAATATATTTAAGAGGCGAATATAAAATATTCTATAGATTTATGTAAAGAATCACACAACACTTCCTCTGGGGAAAACGTGGGTAGAGTACACACACACACACACACACACACACACACACACACACTCACATTCATACAGATAAGAATAAGAAAAATGAAAGGCCAAAACAAAATACAGTGAAAAATACAGGGGAAAAAAAACCTTAAAAATTTACTTGAGATCCAAACTAAAGTTTGCCTGGAAAGATGGAGAGACATTAAAGTATAAAGCAATGCAGGATTTTTTCTGGGGGTAATAATCCTGGTACTTTTTGACTGCATAGGGCCTTAATCATGTGGAATCAATAAACACAGATTCAAAGACCTTTACTAGGATTTCAAATAAAGCTTCAAATCCTTTGCCAAGAGCAGGGAACTTTCTCACAAGATATTTTATTTTTAACCTGGCAAACTGATGTAAACCAAAAATTGCTTCATAAAAAGGATCATTATTTTAAGCTTCAGGCCTAGGGGATTTTAACTTGGGATGAGAGGAGGTTTTAATAGTATATATTTCATAATAAATTAAAACCCCATCACCTAATTCATAGTAGCTCCTCAATATTTATTGAAAAAATGCACAAAAGAAAGTTAAAGAAAAGTGAAACACACCTCTTTTTATTTCTAAAAACAAAACAAAACACGACTCATTAACAAAAAGACCGTCAAAATGAAATAAATCAACCAAAATTGAGAAGTCATGTTTTATATAGTTAGTACTTGATTTCCCATATAGTATGTATATTATCAAATCATTGATTGTCTAGATATTTCATAAGATGGGGATTTTTTTTAATTTTTTTAACGTTTATTTATTTTTGAGACAGAGACAGAGCATGAACAGGGGAAGGGCAGAGAGAGAGGGAGACACAGAATCTGAAACAGGCTCCAGCCTCTGAGCAGTCAGCACAGAGCCCGACGCGGGGCTCAAACTCACAGACCGCGAGATCATGACCTGAGCCGAAGTCGGACACTTAACCGACCAAGCCACCCAGGCGCCCCAAAGATGGGGAATTTTTTAACAATTACACATATTTCTAGTTGTTGACTGGAATGTATATGTGTAATGATCCTACCTCTACAGTAAATAATTATGGACTAATCTTGTCAATTTCAGAGAATATTCAACACTTACTTAGTGTTACCCTTTTCCAAAGAGGGTTTTTACTAGAATAAGATTTAGATATCATTGTATCTAACTTTTTTTAGTTTACAGAAGAAGCAGGGTAGATCTGAAAGTTTGTGTCTGGCACCCAAATTCAGATCCCTCTCTTTTATATTTCAGCAATGTAAATTTTGCAGAAAGCCACTTAACCTTTCTGAATATCTCAGGTTATTTACTACTAAAATTGTGACTATTGGAAATAATGTATGATCAATACCTAGCAAAGTTTCTGGAACACATTGTTTGGTTCTCAATAAATGACTGGATTATAAACTGCTTATACTCTAGACAGAAGATAGCAATGCACACAATGAATTTTAGCTGATATGCTTCCAAAATCATGAATAAAGAAGTATTTGGTACTTGTACAAATAGAATTTCAAATTACCCAATGAAGTCACTTTCCTGGAAGAGGTAACTTCCTGATTACATCAGATGAAGAATTACAGCATTTATTGAACATTTACTGTGTTGATGTCATGATTGCAATTGAAGGCACAAGCAAAAATATTTCTGAATACAGGAATACACTGACATTTGTATTCACTCTTAGAGTTTTCACTGAGTGTATTATTGCTGCTGTTTACATTAAGTTTGAATGGATCAGTTTGTAACTTCCAGTGTCTCTTCACAAAATCTCTATACTTATAAAATTAAACAAGGTCATGAAAATTGAAAAAAAAATTAATGCAATCTCTTCCTATCTGATTATATATATAATACAAATTGTGTTAGTTGCTCCTGGCTGTACGAGTTACTGACATGAGGAATAAAATATTCATGACAAATATTGCATGATTTAATATAAAGATAAGGCATTTCTGAGTAAAAGTGACTCAGATCGTAGGTAGTTCAGATCTCATTAACATGGACTAAAGCATAAAACTGCCATCCGGTTAGGATGATATCTTTAAAAATGTCACATGATACCCCAAAGACACAGGTGATTGGATTTTCATGTGATCTGTTGGGTGGGGAAATGATATTAAATGATATGTTAACAGTTTTATTGAGATATAATTGACATGAAATATACTGAATATATTTGAAATGTATACTTTAAGTGTTGACATGTATATAGAATTGTAAATCAATACCACAATCAAACCAAGAAACCTTTATCCATTACCCCCCCACACAAAGTGTCCTCATGCCCCTTTCTAATCCCTCTTTTCTATATATCCTTGCCTCTGTCATCCACAGCTAACCACTTACTTGATTTCTGTTGTTATAATTTGTATTTCTCTAGAATTTTAAATAGAAGTACAGAGTAGGTACTTTTTTTGAGGGGGAGTTTCTGACTCACTCTGCATAATGATTTTAAGATCTATTCATGTTGTGCATGTCAATAGTTAATTTATTTTCATTGCTGAGCAGTATCACGTTTTTGTTAATCTTTTATGTGTTTTTAGAGATTCGATTCATTTCCTGTTTGGGAGTGTTAAAAATAGAGCTTTCAATATTTGTAAAAGTCTTTGTATAGATACATGCATCATTTCTCTTCAGTAAACTAGGAGTAGAATGGTTAGATCATATGCAAGGTGTATGTTTAACTTTTTAGAAAACTGTCAAATTGTTTTCCAAAGTAGTTGAGCCATGTTGCATTCTTACTAGCAACATAAGAGAGTTTTAGTTCCTTCACATCTTCAACACTCGATATGGTCGGGATTTATGAATTTAGTCATCCTGATAGATTGTATTGGTATTTCAATGCGGGTTTAGTTTGCATTTCCCTGATGCCAAAGTTGTTGACCAGTTTTTCACGTACCGTTTGTCATCCTTGTATCTTCTTTGCTGGTGTCTGTCCATATTTCATCTTCTGTCCATTTTTAATTGTCTTGTTTCTTTGTTATTGAGTTTTGAGAGCTTTCCATATATTTTTGGATACAAGTTCTTATCAGATACATGAGTTGAAAGTACTATCTCCCAGCCTGTAATTTGTTTTTTTTTCTCTTTTATCAGTGTCTTTAGAAGAGTAGAAATAATAAATTACTGCTCACAATCTGAATTTGAAGTGGTAAATTTGTTTTTTAATACAGATATGAAAACCAAATGACCTCTGGAAAGACTATCAAAGTACAGGTACACACTCTACATAAATATATGTAGAGTGGATTCCAAAAGGCAGAGAAACCTTAATGATGTACAGTGAAAAGAAATATCAAGAGCTGGTGGGAAAATATTTTTATAAGTGATAATATTTGCCAAATCCGGCTATATTCTAGAATTGTCTATAAAAGAATTCTTCAACATCTATGCTCTGCATCTCACAGTATTGGAAATTTGGTATAAATTTTTCCTTAGGAGGGATTGTGTAAATGTGTGTTGTTAAAGCTGCCTAATGATTGGATAGTACTGTTAATGTCTTTCAATCACCCCTAGACTCTGAAACCTAAGTCACTGTGATCTCTTATTATTTTCCCCAATTCCAGTATCTTCAACCAAAACTTAAGTTAGGGTTTATGTTGGTAAAACTTTTATGAAACAGTACCTCTTTGACAATCAGAGGAGAAGACACCTGTATCAAAGTATCTTAAAAGCACTTCATTCATGGATCATATCTCTGTGGAGTGTTCTGAATTGTAACTTCCTGGATAGGTGGAATATCATTAATAGAATGCCTTTCATAGTGGATTTTTGAAACTATATGTCTAGCAGAAATGGAATTACATGTTCTATATACCTCTTTACATCTTCCTTTTCCTTTAACCAAGGATCCTTTTTTAAAAAGAAGTATTGTTGACCTATAATTTTATTTTAGTATTAGGTGTAAAACAAAGTGATTCAACAATTATAAACATAATGAAATGCTCATCATCATAGTGTAGTTACCATCTATCACCATACAAAGTTATTATAATATTATTGACTGTCTTTCCTTTGCTGAACCGTTAATCCCCATGACATTGATTTTATAACTGGAAGTTTGTACCTCTTAATCCCCTTTACCTATTTCACCCATCCCCCTCCCTCCCTCCCTCCCTCCTTCTGGCAACCACCAGTTTGTTCTGTGTATTTATGAGCCTGTTTCTGTTTTCATTTGTCTGTTTTGTTTTTAGGTTCCACATGTAAGTGAAATCGTATGATATTTGTCTTTTTCTGTCTGACTTACTTCACTTAACATAATTCCCTCAAAGTTCATCCTTATTGTCGAAAATGGCAAGATTTCATCCTTTGTTAAGACTAATATTCCATTGTGTTTATATGTGTATATATGTGAACACTTGAGTTGCTTCCATTTCTATTGTAAATAACCCTGCAATAAACAGAGGGGTGCATATATCTTCGAATTGGTGTTGTTGTTTTCTTTGGGTAAATGGCCAGTATGGAATTACTACATCATATAGTATTTCTATTTTTAATTGTTTTACAAAGCCCCATACTGTTTTTAATAGTGGCTGCAACAGTTTATATTCCCACCAACAGTGCACAAGAGTTCCCTTTTCTTCACATCCTTGCCAATGCTTGTTGTTTCTCGTTGTTTGGATATACCCCATTCTGACAGATGTGAGGTGATATCTCATTGTGGTTTTGATTTTTGTTTCCCTGATGATTAGTGATGTTGAACATCTTTTCTTGTGTCTGTGGGCTGTCTAATGTCTTGTTTGGAAAAATGTCGATATTCAGATCCTCTGCACAATTTTAACTTTTTAAAAAAATTTTTTTATTGTTTTTTTCCTTCATTTTTTATTTAAGAGACAGAGAGAGACTGAATGTGAGCAGGGGAGGGGCAGAGAGAGAGGGAGACGCAGAATCCAAAGCAAGCTTCAGGCTCTGAGCCATCAACACAGAGCCCGATGCAGGACTCGAACCCATAAACATGAGATCATGACCTGATCTGATGTCAGAAGCTCAACCGACTGAGCCACCCAGGCCCACAGATCCTCTGCACAATTTTAATTGGATTATGGTTTTTTGGTGTTGACTTTTATGAATTGTTTACATATTTTGAATATTAATCCTTATAGGATATGTCATTTGAAAATCTTTCCTCCCATTCAGTAAATTGACTTCTTGTTTTGTTGTTGGCTTTCACTAAGAATTCTGTTAATAAAGGGTGGAAACTATTGCATTGAATAGGACGATTTTTAGATTTAGAAATATTAGACAAAGCTTAAAATAATCTTTTATTATTTGGCGGAATGAGTAGATTATAAAGTGTGTGTGTGTGTGTGTGTGTGTGTGTGTGTGTGTACACGTGCACCCATGTGGGTGTGTGTGAATGCCATTCCACAGGAAGGAGCAATTTAAGTTATAACTAGTTTGTGAGCCTTTTACTCTACAGTTTGAAATTTTAAATAGAGGCCGTGTAGTCTAATGACTAGAGACACAAAGCATTTATATCTTATTTATTTGTTTATTCATGTTCAGTTCAGGTTGTGGAAGGAGAGAAGCACAGAATTCATCTTTAGTGGGAAGCAAGAGTGTTTTCTATCGTCTCACGTTTTGTAGCCTGCCTTAATTTTTTGCTTCCAAGTAGTAATAATAACAGTGATTGAATATAAGTAATACTGGTTACAATGAATAAGAAATGGACATTTGAGTATTCTTCGAACCATTAAAATAAAACAAATCTCCAATGGCTTACAATCAAAAGACCAAGTATCCTATTTTGTCTAGAATAGTCCCAGTTTGCACCTTTTCTTCTGGCATAGAATTTAGTTGAGTATTTGCCATGGATTTTTTTTTTGTTTTCTTAATGAAGTAATATTATTACTAGTTATAATGAAATAAGCCAGGATGAGGTTACTGAATCTACCCATTAAATCTCAATTGTCTGCCATAGTTTCAAGTAGTAAATTGTTAGACACAATCAAGGGGAATGAATATAATTCTAGATATAATACATTATTAAATCTGAGAGACAGCCTGGAGAGCCTTTTTCTCTTTTCTCTGACACATCTGAGAATTTGCAAAAGTGAGAAATAAACTTGCTGTGTTAAGCTGCTTACATATCAGGGTTTTTACTGTAGCAAATCTCATCCTATCTTACTAGTAAAATTATGTTTGAAAATCTTCATAATGAGGGTCTTTATGCAAATTTAACTAGTAGAAAAGACAACAATGGACAAGTATTTATCAACTGTTACATTAATGAACCCAGATTTTGTGGTAGCAATTTCTTTTCCCTGCTTTGTGATATGACTTTGACTCCCTGCTTCAAAGTGATCTTATCCACCTTCAATATTTAATGGAAATTTTTCAAAATTTCTGATACATTTGTATGCTAATACACTGGGTACAGTGCCTCTTTTTGTATTGTAATATTATAAATATCTTGTTTTTAATATTCACCACTATACTCTCTTAAGAGTTCAATGTAGAATGGAGAGGCTCAGCATCATCGTGCTGTCAGCACAATCAGTCGATACTTAGGAATCTGTGTCTGTTGCAAATTTACATGTATGCATGACAACTTTCAGCTTAGAGATTTGGTAAACCAGTAAAGAATTAAATTTGAAGTTTTTGCATAACTCAGAGATGAAGTACTCAGAAGCAATTAGCAGAAGAACTGGGATCTAAGAGTTCCGAAACTCTTTGTATAGTTTTCTCTGGGAGAATCAATTAGCCTTCCTGGACAATATTTCCTCTTCTGGACTATCTTTAAGGTTTTATTTGACATTAATGTTTGATGTGCCTATGATACTAGTCTAACTTCAAGCTATGTCAAAAATAAGACATATTACTGGCACCATAAATTTCACTGTTTTATTTTCACAGAAGTGAAATAATAGGTGTTTTGCACCTTAAAATCAGAATGAAGTAATTTGTGCCAACTTCAGGATGAAAATTTAAAGTCTGTGATCTGGGGCACCTGGGTGGCTCAGTCGGTTAAGCGTCCAACTTTGGCTCAGGTCATGATCTCAGGGTCCGTGAGTTTGAGCCCCGCGTGGGGCTCTGTGCTGACACCTCAGAGACTGGAGCCTGTTTCAGATTCTGTGTCTCCCTCTCTCTCTGACCCTCCCCCATTCATGCTCTGCCTCTCTCTGTCTCAAAAATTAATAAACGTTAAAAAAAATTTAAAGTCTGTGATCCGAGTTGCTGTGCTGTATTAGAGAGTCAAGGTTTCTATTTTTCCCCCTTTTCTGTTTAGGAATCTAAATGAAATGAGAATCAGTGTTAATACAAATGACAGTTGGAGATAACACTTTCAGTCTAAGGAATTTGCAATGTGCAGATGCCTGTTTGGTGTTTTCACTCTACGCTCTCTTAAGGTCCCAGGGAGTTTCATAAGGCCAGTTCAGCTGCACCTCAGGTGGAGAATTGCCTGAAAGTTCACTTCGGGCTGTGGGGACTCGTGAGGTTTTAGGAAGAGCTGTTCTCTTGAAATTTAATAATACCTTTGCATCTTAATTAACATAAGGAGAACTGGGAGTCAATTAACACTTGTTATATAGTTTTGTGGGCGTTGATTATGTGCTGTTCCACTTGAGGCTCCATTTAATTTGAAACACAAGGATATTTGCATACTGAGTTTAGATCATGAGGTAACAAGGGATAAATAGGACTCTTCTTTCTCATATCCTGAACACTTCTCTACTTACAGCCTGGGCCATGGGCCAGCAGCAAAGGCATCTGAGAATTAGAAATGCAGAATCTCAGGTCCCACCGAGTTAGAAAACGCATCTTAACAAGATCTGTAGGTGATTGATTTGAGTGTGTACTCAAATTCAGATCTGAGAAGCATTCCTCTAAGAGCGGCTCTGAGGAGCGAATTTCACTGAATGACGATGTCCTAATATCATTATACTATCATTCTATTCCATTTACATAATTATTTGCTATCGTTTTAATTTCTTACCTTTAGTATTATCCTTTAGTATTTAGTATTATAGTATTTAGTATCATTCTGTAGAATTTAAATCTATCCTGATGGTTTCACAATTTTAATGGTGATTTCATCAAACTAGTTTTGTTTTTGTTTTATCTTTAAAGTATGAATTTTGGTAAGACAATGTTTAATTTGGGTTCCTGTATACTTTTAAATAAGGATCTGATATTATTTCCAAGGTCTCTTAAGTTATATATCTATCCTTAAATTTCATCACTATATTATTTCCTTGTTGAGGCCTTCAAATATAAGCAAGCTTAATTTTATTGGAGTAGCCATAATGGCTTAGCCATTTGGCTGAGCTACTTATATGGTTCATCTTAATAAATAAAATTATAATAGTAATTGATTTTATTTATTTATTTTTTTTTTAATTTTTTCAACGTTTTTATTTATTTTTGGGACAGAGAGAGACAGAGCATGAACGGGGGAGGGGCAGAGAGAGAGGGAGACACAGAATCAGAAACAGGCTCCAGGCTCCGAGCCATCAGCCCAGAGCCTGACGCGGGGCTCGAACTCACGGACCGCGAGATCGTGACCTGGCTGAAGTCGGACGCTTAACCGACTGTGCCACCCAGGCGCCCCAATAGTAATTGATTTTAAATGCCTTTCTGCTGATAAATAGCTAAGCAAAGCAATTCTTGGGCACAAAGGGGAAAATAATTTATAATTATTTTTATTCATTTGGAAGGATATTTTAAAAACAAAGTAGATTTACTTCAACTTTCTCTGCACACTTTTCAAAATCAACATTTATATTTTGTTATCAGTTAGGTTTTTTTTAGATAGATGCCATTAAAATTTGTGCCATTTTTAATCATATTGTCAGGGTCTCTATTTCCATAATACTCTTGATTTAGGGCCATTACTATTACTATTCTGTTTTCATATTTAGGATGACTGGGTCAGTGCAAACAATATATTGATTACAGTTTTACACAATTTGCATTATCAGTTGTGAAGGGAAATGGAAAATAATGACATGATAGCTTTAAAAGAAACATTTTTTTTTTATAGAACAAGATGTTTGAGAAGCAACATGAGACTGTTTAATCATTTAACTACAGTTAAAGGCAGTGGGTTTTCTTTTTCCTATTTGAGATGTAATCCAAGTTAATTCTTGATCCAAATAAACTACATTTACTTTGTCTAGCTAATCATTAACTACCTTTCAACCACGTGGATGTGTATAGCAGTATTCTAAGTTTATATATCCTCCCCAGCAGAATGAAACCAGACCAATATTGCAGGCTAATTCAGGCCAGTGGTACTTTTAGATATATGTATAGATGAGTGTGCTTTGAATAGTTAACTTATTTTTTAAACAGTGTTTTAGTTCTCTGTGACTGCTGTAACCAACAACGACAAACTCTGTGGCTTAAAAAATACAAATTTATTCTCATAGTTCTCAGGGCCAAAAGTCTGAAATCAATACCATTAAGCCCCAAATCAACGTATTTTCTGGGCTGCGCTCTCTCCAGAGATTCTAGAGGAAAATCCATTCTTTCTTTGCCTCTTCCATCTCCTAGTGGCTGCCTTGCCAGCATTCCTTGGCTTCTGGCCACATCACTCTCATCTTTAAGGCCAGCATCTTCGAATCTCTTTGCCCTATATTCACATAGCCTGTGTGTGTGTGTGTGTGTGTGTGTGTGTGTGTGTGTGTGTCTGCGTGTGACATCTTCTGCCTCCCTATGATAAGGATATTTATGATTGAGTTTAAAAGCCGTCTGGATAGTCCAGGATAATCTCCCCTGTCTTAATCCATTTGGGTTACTGTAACAAAATACCACAGACTAGCTGGCTTATAAAGAACACAACTTCATTTCTCACAGTTCTGGAAGCTGGAAAATCCAAGATCATGGTGCCAGCAGAGTTGGTGTGGTAGCCAGTGAGGACTCATCTCTGGTTCACATATGGCACCTTCTCACTGTGGCTTCACATGGTGAAAGAAGCTAGGGACCTCTGTGGGATCTATTTTACCAGAATACTATTCCTATTCATGAGGGCTCTACTCTCATGACCTAAACACTGGCCAAAGGCCTCACCTCCTAATTTCATCACATTGGACATTAGGATTTCAGCATTTAAATTGGGGGGACACAAACATTTAGGCCAATAGCATCCCCATTTTCTTTTTTTTTTTAATTTTTTTTTCAACGTTTATTTATTTTTGGGACAGAGAGAGACAGAGCATGAACGGGGGAGGGGCAGAGAGAGAGGGAGACACAGAATCGGAAACAGGCTCCAGGCTCTGAGCCATCAGCCCAGAGCCCGATGCGGGGCTCGAACTCACGGACCGTGAGATCGTGACCTGGCTGAAGTCGGACACTTAACCGACTGCACCACCCAGGCACCCCAGCATCCCCATTTTCAAGATACTTAACTTTATCACATCTGCACAGACTTTGCCTTATCACAAATTTCAGGGATTAGGACACAAATAAAAAGGGGGACCATTTTTCAGGCAACCACAAATAGTGATGAAGGAAATTCTTAGAATTTCTGACTCTTTCAACTTAGACTATTACTAAACAAATGTGTTAACTTTATGATTCTGGAAAATATTGAAGATTTTTTTTTATTCTTAATGCTAGCACTCAACATAATGTCAAGATATTTCTGTAGGCTGAAAATCTTTACGTGTTAAGATATCTCAATGTCTGATTCCCTAAATATGAATTTGAAGAAAAATCCAGTCACGTAGTTCTTTCCAATAAGCAATTTGAGTTTCATAGACAGCTGGAACATTTCTAAATTTGTCCATCTTCAGAACAGAAACACTGTAACTGTTAGGTTATAAAAATTGCATCAGATTTAGAGGAAATCTCTGAGAATTATCTAACTTCAAAAATGTTGAAAATATAGCAATGTATTCTCAAATACATGTTACATAAACAACTCTACTAGAGCTGAAAGACAAATGATAAAACACTCACCATAAAGTTCGTTTTTATTTTTATTTTTTGTAAACTCCATTGACTTTTCAATGGAGGTAACTAGAAAGTCAGTATGTGCTTCGCTGGCTCACAAAAAATGTTTTGGTGTCATACTACGAAAATATTTAAATGTCTTTAATATACAAGATTTAATTCATACACCTTATATTTTAATCTTGCAGATAAAAAATTGATGACTGTTTATGTGTTAGAGGAGAAAGATGAAGAGAGAAAACTAATATGTGTGTCATTTTGGCTGTTCATTTTTTATCTTTTGTGAGAGTCTAAGATAAGATTTTGGTTCAGATCCTTTACCAAATCCCACAGGATTTCTTTTTTTTTTTTTCTTTTTTCGGTGTGTGTGTGTGTGTGTGTGTGTGTGTGTGTGCTCCAGTCTTTTCATTTTTTTTAATTTATTTTAATTTACATCCAATTTAGTTAACTTAAAGGGCAACAATTATTTCAGGAGTAGATTCCTTAATGCCCCTTACCGATTTAGCCCATCCCCCCCCCCGACAACCCCTCCAGTAATCCTCTGTTCTCCATATTTGAGTCTCTTCTGTTTTGTCCCCCTCCCTGTTTTTATATTATTTTTGCTTCCCTTCCTTTATGTTCATCTGTTTTGTATCTTAAATTCCTCATATGAGTGAAGTCAAATGATAGTTGTCTTTCTCTAATTTCACTTAGCATAATACCCTCCAGTTCCATCCACATAGTTGCAAACAACAAGATTTCATTCTTTTTGATTGCCGAGTAATACCCCATTGTGTGTATATATGTATATACCTCATCTTCTTTATCCATTGATGGACATTTGGGCTCTTTCCATACTTTGGCTATTGTCAACAGCACTGCTATAAACAGTGGGGGGCATGTGCCCCTTCAAAAGAGCACACTTGTATCCCTTGAATAAATACCTAATAGTGCAATCGCTGGGTCATAGGTTAGTTCAATTTTAATTTTAAAACCTTCATACTGTTTTCCAGAGTGGCTACACCAGCTTGCATTGCCACCAACAATGCAAAAGAGATCCTCTTTCTCCACATCCTTGCCAAGATCTGTTGTTGCCTGAGTTGTTAATGTTAGCCATTCTGAACAGGTATGAGGTGGTATCTCATTGTGGTTTTGATTTGTATTTCCCTGATGATGAGTGATGTGGAGCATTTTTTCATGTGTCGGTTGGCCATCTGTATATCTTCCTTGGAGAAGTGTCTATTCATGTCTTTTGCCCATTTCTTCACTGGATTATTTATGTTTTGGGTGTTGAGTTTGATGAGTTCTTTATAGATTTTGGATACTATCCCTTTATCTGGTATGTTGTTTGCAAATATCTTCTCCCATTCCGTTGGTTGCCTTTTAGTTTTGCTGATTGTTTCCTTCACTGTTCAGAAGATTTTTATTTTGATGAGATCCCAATAGTTCATTTTTGCTTTTGTTTCCCTTGCCTCTGGAGACATGTTGCATAAGAAGTTGCTGCAGCCAAGGTCAAAGCAGTTTTTGCCTGCTTTCTCCTCAAGGATTCTGAGGGCTACCTGTCTTACATTTAGGTCTTTTATCCATTTTGAGTTTATTTTTGTGTATGGTGTAAGAAAGTACATCAGGTTCATTTTTCTGCATATTGCTGTCCAGTTTTCCCACCACCACTTGCTGAAGAGACTGTTTTTATTCCATTCGATATTCTTTCCTGCTTTGTCAAAGATTAGTTGGCCATGCATTTGTGGGTCCATTTCTGGGTTCTCTATTCTGTTCCACTGATCTGTCTGTTCTTGTGCCAGTACCATACTGTCTTGATGATTACAGCTTTGTAGTATAGCTTAAAGTCCGGGATTGTGATGCCTCCTGCTTTGGTTTTCTTTTTCAAGATTGTATTGGCTATTCAGTGTCTTTTCTGGTTCCATACAAATTTTAGGATCATTATTCTAGCTCTGTGAAGAATGCTGGTGTTAGTTTGATAGGTATTGC
Organism: Felis catus; assembly: GCF_018350175.1. Lineage (NCBI taxonomy): Eukaryota > Metazoa > Chordata > Mammalia > Carnivora > Felidae > Felis > Felis catus. The sequence continues at coordinate 118,491,574 of NC_058376.1, read as the reverse complement.
ATTGAAAATGTAGATTGTTTTGGGTAGTATTGACATTTTAGCAATATTTGTTCTTCCTATCCAGGAACATGGATTATTTTTCCATTTTTTGTATCTTCTTCAATTTCTTTCATAAGCTTTTTATAGTTTTCAGTGTATAGATTTTTATCCTCTTTGGTTAGTTTTATTCCTAGGTATTTTATGGGTTTTGGTGCAATTGTAAATGGGATCAATTCCTTGATTTCTCTTTTTGTTACTTCATTATTGGTGTATTGGTGGTTTCTGTGCATTGATTTTTGAATCCCACTTGATTTCTGGCTTTATGGAATAGTATTCTAGTGGACAATACCCTAATAAAATTAGCAGCAGTGTGTTCGTTGCTATATTTAAATGCTTTTATAGTACCTATTTTTTAATATGTCTTGTCTTGACCCCTCCATGTTTTTATTGCGTGAAACATAACACATATGGGCACAACAGTTCCCATTCAGACAGGTAAGGGCACCAAACACAATTTCTCTCTGTCCTGGCAGTATTCTTACCTTCACAAAGTTTGTAAAGTGGAAATGCTATAAAAATTAAACATGATGCTATATGCAAATCACTTGGCCTGCATTGTGTCTTACATATTGCAGATGTCAGTAAACGTTAATGTCTTTCTTGTGTTCCTCTCCTTTAAGTTTTTTAAACAATGAATTACGTGGTTTTTAAAATCACCCTTGTCTTCAGTTTCTGATGGGAAACTGAAAGAATGAAAAATATCAGTGGACAATCATACAAAAAGAAATCAGGTGAGCTACCTGTTGTCATAGCTTTTTTTTTTTTTTCTGAATGCATCAGAAAGATGAGCTAACTGAAATTTGGGAGAGACAGGTGCCAGCAGTGGGGGAGACATGCAAATGCCTGCTAATTTGAGATAATGCAGCTGGACTAGGCAGCCTTGGATTAGAGTAATCAAAGTGGTGGAGGCTGAGGGCAGTCTGTGCAGACAGTGTGAAAGGAAGCACGCTTTTCTGCAAACTTTTTTTCCCCTAGCTGATTGTGTTCAGGGGGGACTAAACTCACGAAAAATTATCCACCAAGTGAAGGCCTGAAAGATGAGAATAGAAGCCACCGAGGGAAGGACAGAAAATTCTTCCCTGTCCCTTCCCCCATAATCTCTCTGAAGCAAAAATGTATCAGTATTTTGGGAAAATGGCAACAAAAGTTGTGGCTTTAGGGAAACTGGGAGAAAGGAACGTACCAAAAAAAATTTTTTTAAAGCTATAATCCTTTGGGAGGAGGCAGGAATACCCACCAGGTCAAGAAATAGAACTGAAGGAGGGACGGGGGCGCTTGACGAAGCCACACTCGCATTAACACAGTCGTGTGTTTAAGCGGCTGCTTAAAACCCAGGCTTAGTCAGAAAATCAGAGAATACCTCTCTGGCTTCCCCCACCAGGCAGGCAAACATCAAGCAAAAGTAACGTTACAATCTGCTGTGGTAGCTGCAGCAGGACTCTGAGGCACAGCACAAAGGAAAGACATGATGCTAAGGATAGAATGGACATTGAGAAAAACCCTTGGGAAACCAGTCACCACCCTAAACCCAAGGTACTGCTTGAGGACTTTGAAGCCTGTGGTGTAGTCAAGGTAAGGATAGCAGTAAAAACCTCAAAGTCAATGCCACTCCTTCGGAGAATAATGCAGCCCCCACACCAAAGGGATAGCAGAAGAAAAGATGTGGTCATTTCTGAGTATAAAACTAGTCATCTCAGTTTCTACTGCCTTAAACAAAATGTTCAGTTTTCAACAAAATATTATGAGGCTTATACAAAGGCCAAAAAAAAAAAAAAAAGAGAGAGAGAAAGAAAGCAAAACATACTCCCCAAAGACAATTTAATCAACAGAATCATATTCACATATTACACAGATGTTTGAACTGATACAGCATATAACATGATAGAGCATGTAAGATTAATAAAATTAATAAATGTGTTAAAGGCTCCAATGAAAAAGGTAGACAACACATAGCAGGTGGGTAATGTCAGCACAGAGACACTGTAGGAAAGAATTAAATGGAAATACTGAGAACAAAAACACAGTTAACTCAGTAAAAGGTGGCTTCGTTGATATCTTCAAACCGTTAACCATATAATGTGGAGTCGTAGAATAGGTAAAAATAAAATGTAGGATAAAAATGATCAAATGAAGATGAGGAAAATGCAATATACTAAATATAAGATCTCGGCACTCAAAGAAGCAGTATAATATTTTTTAAAGGTAGTGTTTAAAGGTAGTATTCTGGTGAATGCTAACTTCAGAATTATTATGGATATACAGATAAAAATAGAGAAGGAATAAGTGAAGAACAAAAAAAGAACATATGGAACAAATAGAAAACAGCTAACAGGGTGGTAGAGTTCAATCCAAATATAGCTATAATCACATTAAATATGAAAGATTTAAGGACACAGTATAAAAAACATAGATTGTCAGAATGGACACCCCCCCCCGCCATCCCGCCAGAAAGAAAGAGAAGAAAAAGTAAAGCAAGTTCAGCTACATGCTTTCTACAAGGAACCCAGTTTAATTATCAAGCCATAGATTGGTTGAAAGCAAAAGGGTAGAAAAAAAATATAGCATGCAACATGAACCAAAAAAGAAGTTGGAGTAGCTCTATTGATACAAAATAGATTTCAGAACAAGGAAATGTTACATGAGAGAAACATGACAAAATAATAAAGGGGCTCAATTTTCCAAGAAAAACAAAATTTTTTTTAACAAATATATACCTAAGAGCAGATCTGCAAATCCACGAAACAGTAACTGATAAACAGCAGGGAAATAAATACATAATTATATTTGGAGTCTTTGACATTGCTATCTTTGTAAAAGCTATATATTAAATGACTTCATTTATGATATTCTGGGAAACAAAACTTTAAGATGAAAAACTAAACAGTCATTCCTAGGGGAGCGGTAGGGGAAAAGGTTGACCACACAGAAGTAGCACAGCACAATTGGGGGATTGATTAAAATGTTTTCTTTCATGACTGTTGAGGTAGATACATGACTATGTTTTTCAAAATTCATAGAGCTCATTAGAATTCGTAGATACACATCACAAAGAGTGAATCTCAATGCAAGCGAGTTAAAAAAAAAAACATGGGGGAATGAAAACAGAATTGCCGCCAATTAGAATAAATGACCCTAATTAATTGTATTAGAAATGGATAATTTATGAAGATCATGGGATAAAAGAGCTCAGTTAAATTACTTTGGAAGTTGAATTTTGACCCAAACACAAAATGAACTGCACTTGATTTGTAGGTTTGTTTCTATAGGGTTACCAATTCTGAAGCTAGTTTATTTATATACTATAGTTTTAAAAACAATTATATTATAGACGGGAGCCATATTTCTTATTGTCAGTAAAGCAGTTACAAATAAGGGAAGAAAGGTTAGAATAAACGCAGTGTTCCTGGAAGGAAGAACAGTTGTTCATGTAACCATTAGAGTTGGCTTCAAGTAATCATTAGCCATGAGTTAGCAATGTCTTTTTATAATTTTAAGACAATCCTTTGGCTGCCAAAGGTAATAGAATTTTAATATTTAGTTCTGGCCTAAGAAAGGAAAGTTTTGTTCCTTTTTAATTTTTCAATAATGAACGAATGGAACTTCATATGATATACTTAATAATGCCACAAGCAAATTGATTTTTTCAGCCTTAGGTTGGACAGCAACACAGGAAAAAAGCGTCACACTGTTATCAAAACAGTCAAACTAAAGAGATACTACTGATTTTTTTCAGACTGATATTTTAAGATTGGTGTGGTGAGAAGGTAGTTTTGAAGTTGTTGATTTTCATCAAAGATCCTAATACATTGTTAACTAAGATGATATATTTTCAAATGCTTTATAATTTTTACTTTCTCTTCTTGTTGCCAAAGAAATAAAAAGGATCTGAACATTTGCATTGGGAGTTATATTTTGGTTCCATGGTTCTGTGTCCATTTCCAATAAATATTCTTTTTTAACATATTTTTTTAAAACTGAATTGGTGTTAAACTTAATGATTTGTGTTACAGTATAAGAAATTAAAGAGTTTATAAGTTACAAACACGTTATTTAATTTCCCACTATTTAAACTCTTAAGAAAGTCCACATACTCACTTTCTCATATATAAATTGATAAAATTCATAACATAAAAAAGCCTTTGGATCAATTGTTCATTATTTACTAGTAATTGCTTTATCTGATAGATATAATTTAACATCAATCAACAGTTGTAGCATTTGCATTTGAATGTAATCCTTGAAGTGATAAATATATCCTTATCAGGGTTGATGTAATACAATTATAAAATAAATGTTTGATTAGTACATCTAAATTTCAGTGTAATAAATAACTACCAAATTAATTAGTAAGGAAAGCGCATTTGATACATGTCTTTAGTTGAGGCAGTTTCATATTACATAGGAGAATGAGACTCATGCTGGGGGATGCTTTTTATTTAGTTCTTTGAAAAACTCTAAAAATGGTATTAATACTTGAAAATTTGAAAGTGAATTATATGACCAAGTTACCTTGGAGAAATACTGCTTTTTTTCTTTCCAAGCATGGGATTTCCAATGCAGACAAAACGAAATCTGATGATGATCTGTCAGAAAGAGTATATATAAAAATTAGAAGAGACAACAGTGTTCATAATACTAATAGGATGCTATTAGCTGACTTAAGAGAGGGTAGCATCCGACAGTCCAGTTTAGCAAATATAAATGGTGCATAAGCATAAAGGCACAGTGGACAATGAGCAGGGGGAAAAGGGGGGAATTCTGAGAAAGTTTTCTGTTATGTGTATCAAGCTGCTGGTTTTCAGGAAACAGACTTCGACTTTTTGATTGAAATCTGACAACTCATAAGCAATAAAGGCTGTTAACAGAATCTATGAATACCAGATGGGGTAACATCGAAACGAGATTTTTTTGTATTCTGCAAATACATACCGTTCTCCAGCTACCACCCTACCTCGGTCAATGTAAAGAAATTAATTTTAATACAAGTCTTTAGTGGGGGCATTTTAATCATTACATGGAAAAGCCAAAATCCTGCAGAAATTTTACATTCTCAAAAAATATGAATGATTGTTTAATAATTTGCATTAAAAAGAAAATGCGTAGGCAATACCTTGGGGGAGTATTTTCCCCCATCCAAATTTAGAATTTGTTAATGTAGAACAAATAATGAAACCCAATGAAACATGAAAATGTGGACCCCTTGTTGAAAAACATTTAAGGGGCGCCTGGGTGGCGCAGTCGGTTAAGCGTCCGACTTCAGCCAGGTCACGATCTCGCGGTCCGTGAGTTCGAGCCCCGTGTCAGGCTCTGGGCTGATGGCTCAGAGCCTGGAACCTGTTTCTGATTCTGTGTCTCCCTCTCTCTCTGCCCCTCCCCCGTTCATGCTCTGTCTCTCTCTGTCCCAAAAATAAATAAACGTTAAAAAAAAAAAAAAGAAAAACATTTAAGACTTTTTTTTAATGTTTGTTATTTCTGAGAGAGAGAGAGAGAGAGAGAGAGAGAGCGAGAGAGAGAGCACCCACATGAGTGGGGGAGAGGAAGAGAGAGACAGAGGATCCAAAGCATTCTCTGAGGTGTCAGCACAGAGCTGGATGCAGATCTAGAACTCACGAACCATGAGATCATGACGGAGCCAAACGGAGACTTAACCCACTGAGCCACCCAGGTGCCCCTATTTAGGAATTTTAAGATGGCTGAAGAACAGCGTTATCTCAAGCTCAGGGGCACAGTGCATCTGCACAAGTGCACATGTTCATGAACCTGGCATTAGAGTCTGCGGCTTAAAATGGTGAGTAGTGTAGCTTTCTTAGGGATACCAACCATGAAGAACATGGGGCTCCAAATGAATCATTCAAAAATTATTTTCACAATTATTTGCTTGTACAAAAATCATTCAGGGAAGTAGGGAAAGCACTTCTGAAGAAATAGTGACTGAACTGATGCAAGAAAAGTATTATTAAGTATGCGAGAAAGTTAGGAATTTCCAGGAATGTGCAATAGCCTTCATAAGGGCCCCCAAACAGGAGGATACGTAATGAGCTCAAGCAACTGAGATAGGCCACTGTGGTTGAAGTACAAAGAACACGAGGAAAGGAAGGCGTTGGGGATCCGAGCTGGAACCAGATGTGCAGGGCTTTGTTGGCCGTGAGGAGAATTTTTCTCTTTTTCCAAGTGACAATAGAAAGCAGGTTTCCTGGATTGTGCTGCGGTAAGTAAGGTGGCTATACACACTGAGATGTATTCTTAGGAGAGGATAAGGTTTGAGGTAATGTTTGAGAATGTACTAGGTGTTTAATGCTGTGTCACCGATTAACACGGACCTAACTTAAAACCACCCGTATTTATTGCCTCACTGTTTCCTTGGGTCAGAAATCTGGGAACAGCCTAATTGGATTCTGTGCTCAGTGTCTCACTAGATTAACGTCCAGGTGTTGGCTTGGCTGCATTTTTATCTGGAGGCCCTCTTAGAATCCATTTATTATCAGACATATTCAGATTGGTGGCAGAATTTGTTTCCTTCTGACTGTAAGGTTGAGGGCCCTGTTCTTTGTAGTCTGCCCATTGAAGAGCCCCGAGAGGCCATGTGTACAGCTCCTCGCCATGTGTATATATTTTCTGCAACTTCCTCCACATCACAGCTTACTTCATCAAGCCAACGAGGAGAGTCTCTTGCCTTGGAATAGCCTAGTCCCCCTTTTAAGAGGGCTTTCATCTAATGATGCCAGGCCCATCCAGGACAATTTACCTTTTGATTTCCCTCAAACTCATCTGATTTGGCTTCTATTTTCCTTTTATAACTTTTTTTTAACTTTATTTATTTTGAGAGAGAGAGAGAGAGCCCAAGTGAGCATGAGTGGGGGAGGGGCAGAGAGGGAAGGAGACAGAGTATCCCAAGCAGGCTCCATGCCTTCAGTGCAGAGCCCAACACAAGCTCAAACTCACCAACCGTGAGTACATGACCTGAACTGAAACCAAGTCGAATGCTTCACTTACTGAGCCATCCAGGCTCCACCTTTGTTACATTTTCGAAAGCCCTTCAGCCTTGCCATGCCCCATTGGCTAGAAACAAATCACAGGTCTGCCCACAGTGAAAAGGAGAGGGTTACAAAAGAGGTGAACGCCAGGAGCAGGACTCATTGGGACCACCCTAGGGTCCTTTTGCTATGGTGAATTTGCAGTTGATATCTTAAAAGTAAGGTATCTTTCAGGATTGAAGAAGGAAACTTCTTTCTTACACAACTAAAACCCAGAAAAAAAGAGTTTGAGCTAGAAATAGAAATTAAAGGCCATCTGTGAATTTTAAAAATATATATGTATATTTCCTAGGAAAAAAATAAGGACTGAAAAGATGAGAGACCTTAGAACTGAGCCTTACAATACTCAGCATTGAATGGCTGGGGAGGAAAGAGATTGAAAATGAGGCCAAGAAGGAAGAGCTCAAGGAGAGAGAAGAAAGTCAAAACAGTGCTTTAGCGTCAAGCTCTATCCCATAGGAGCAAGTTTCAAGGAAAGTAAGAGGTCTGTCGTATTAGTGCTGTGGAGAGGTCAGTAACATTAGGACTAAAATTCCTATCTCATATTGATCATTGATGACACAGTATCAAGTTATTTTAGTGTAATTATGAGGCCAGATTAGAACTGGAATGTGTTTGGGAGAAGATAGGAGGCGAGGATGTAGAGAGTTGTGCTGGCCAACTCTGGCTGTCAAATAAAGAGAAATCAGATGATAGGTGGACAAGGATAGGGGGTTAAGGATTTCTTTTTTCCTCTTTTTTTTTTTTTAAGAAATGTTTTAATTTTAAGAGAGAGAGAGAGCAGGGGAAGGACAGAGAGAGAGGGAGAGAGAATCCCAAGTAGCTCCGCATTGTTAGAGCAAAGCCAGACATAGAGTTTGAACTCACGAACCACTGCAGGATCATGACCTGAGCCGAAATCAAAAATTGGAGGCTTAAGTTACTGAGCCACCCAGGCACTCTTTTTTTCCCTCTTGTTCTTAATGAGAGTGTTGAGTGTGTCTAAAAGGCTCCTGTTGAGAAAAGGTTGTACAGTTGGCCATTCACAACAAGGGTTTAAAATATTCAGGTCCACTTATACAAATATTTGTTTTGATAAATACAACACAGAACTATCAATGTACTTTCTCTTCTTCATGATTTTCCTAATAATATTTTCTGTTCTCTACCTTACTTTATTGTAAAAATACAGCATATAATACATATAACATACAGAATAAGTGTTAACTGACTATTTGACTGGAAAGTCTTCCAGTCAACAGGCTATTAGAAGTTACGTTTTAGGGGAGTCAAAAGTTGTACTGGATTGTCAATGAGTCAATGCCCTAACCCTCACATTGTTCAAGGGTCAGCTGTATATATAAGAGAGAAAAGGGATAGCTAGAATAAGATGGTTCTAGAAATGCCAGATGAATTGGGATTTTAAGCACAGGCAGGAGGACTGATATTACATATTAGGAGGGCCATGTCCTCTTTTGTATCTATGAAGTATGACAAGGAAGGGTATAGATGTAGGATTTTTGGATATTTTGTAGTTGGGACACTTCGAAGTTCTTATCCGATGGTTTCTTTCTTTCTTACGTCATTCTAAATTTATTCTGTGAACAAAAAACCAAGGTATTTCTTGGCAGGAAAGAAGCTGAGAAATTTGGGGAGGGTCAATATTGTTTGAAAATGTGATTGCAGAGCACAAGAATGAGAACACACATACCAAGAGCCAGCTTAGGGATCCCTTTTGAAACTGTTTCTGCTGGGACTATTATGGAACCATAATATTGGTCTACTAGGAAGGCTTCTTCCAGGGTGCTCACCTTGGTATATTGGTACATATACAAAATTATTTAGATTTTTTAGAATAACTTATCAAAATGTAAAAATGAATGTGAGTGTCTCATTATTCCTGGGATTCGGTCAAGTGCTCCGTATGCTTCTGGCAACATTTGCTTCAGATAACTGGATGCATCTCAGCTTGTTGAGTAATGGCCGCCTTGACAGTAAATTCTGAATATCTTTGATCTACAAGGCTTTGGACAACTTGTTTTGCGTTAATGCCCCCATCCTCATTCTCCTCTCATCTCCATGTCAGCTTTGCTCCAGCATCATGCCTTTCCATTCTATCCATTTGTCAAGCTTCTTGCCTCAGGAACTTTGGATAGGTTATTATTCCCTTTTCCAACCTCCTCTTCACTCTCCCTGGCTCTTCATAAGCATGTATCCTTCTGAATCTTGAGATATCAGTATAATACTCCTCAGAAACCCCTTCTGTGACTGCATTATTTAAAGTAATCATGTCTACTCCATCCTTTCAGCTGTTCTCTGTCACATCACTTTGCCTGTTTCTTTCAGAATACTCACCAAAATTGTACTTATTTATTGGATTTTGTGTGAATGTTAAATTTTTTCCACCAAAATTTAATCCCCCAGGAGGGCAATTATCTTCTTGTTTACTATTTATTGTTCCCTATCTTGCTCTTACTCTAAATAAATTTTTTCCATACATATTTGTGTGTAGTTTTATAGGTATGATTTGTGTGGATTAGGCTCTAAAATATGCAGAAAGAATGGCGCCTGGGTGGCTCAGTCGGTTAAGCATCTGACTTTGTCTCAGGTCTTGATCTCATGGTTCCTGAGTTCAGGCCTCGTGTCAGGCTTTGTGCTCACAGCTCAGAGCCTGGAGCCTGCTTCAGTTTTGTGTCTCCCTCTCTCTGCCCATCCCCCACTCGTGCTCTGTCTCTCAGAAAAAAAAAAATAAACATTAAAAAATTTTTTGAAGTAAAATATGCAGAAAGATGGACGTTACGTAGTGTCGACAATAGTATTCCACCTTAAAATTACTTGGGGCAGAGACTAACACCCTCTCTCTCAAAATGTCAACACAGCCAATTCTCCTTCAGAAAAGCATTGGATTAAATCATTGTTTCTTTATTTGAATACAAAATAAACTATGGCTTGGGCATAAAAAGAAATTAGTGTGAGAGAAATGCCTTAATATACCAAAAATACACTGAACAAACATTCAGGACTGAAGTAAGATGCTTACACTATGAGAAGCACATGGAAATTAAAACAGGAAATAGCAGATTCACGAGTTCCATCTCACATGTTCCATCTTCCTTAGGGGAACAGAATCATGGATTAAAAGGTGGCAGAAATCTTCAAACTAAGTTTGTTGTTCTCTTGTATATTTTACGTTTCTGCTTTTAAAGCACACATAAAGCTATGTAAAAATGTTCATTCTCCATTCCCCAGGGCATTACATGATTATCCAATTAAACAGGTAAATAAAAGTGGCTTTAGGTACCTTTGTAGAAGGATTAATTTCTGCCATACACACTTAACTTTCCTTATGGGAACCTTGGACATCTCTTGCAGTCACTATACTCTGAGAATTGGCTCCAGTTTGTAGAGTGAGCACAGTATTGTGAGTTTCATTGGAAACGTTGACTGTGCCTTCTGCTCAGTGATTCTTCATCTCATTTGAGTATAGACATTAAGCAACAGCCCTGTTGCATCTGTGCTCATCTCTCTTTATCCCCAGTGGACACTAGCCACCTTCTTAGATTCCTTGAAGATCAGGTCACCCTGGACTTCATGCTGATCTTGCTGTTTTTATGGTAATGACTTCTACTCTACTTTTGATGCTTAAGTACTGCCAATTTGATGGGGAAATTAAGGCACTCTGAAGGGGAATTAGATCATTTTGCAGAGTCAAGGAAACTTCATGTTATTCGAGACTTAAAGGGTGAAGAGATTATCAAGTCTTGGAAGTTTAATCAACAGGTTTCTCTGGAATAGAAACAGGTTAGTAGAGGTCACTCAGATCTTTACTAATCTTTACCGAACTTAACACCCTGTGCTTTTCATGAAAAATATGTTCATCGTATCTTCTTGTTCATTACCATGTTTTATTCTTCTCTTAAGTATTTGCATTATATTATTAACCACAAATACACTTATCTATTTATCTAGAGATAAATAAACTAGTATTTCTAGTTTCTGTGTTTAATAAATTATGTTATATTCTAATACAGGAGAAAATATCTGCCATTATTAAGTTTATTTTATAGAGATTGCAATTTTTAAATCTTTAAATAGGTGGATGTTTATACTTATGTGAAAACCATACACCAGTTGTGTGAATGTTGTGTATTTTTACTATGTTAGTCTTTAAAAGTCAAATGTAAGGGGAATATTTTAGCAACAGGTCATATCTGCCACAATATTTGCATTTTTTTTATTATGTAGCTTTCTGAAATTTCAAGTATCAGATTGTCACTATTCAAATGTTTTCTCCATGCAAAAAAAAAAAAAAAGTCCTTATTTTTCTCTTTTATATTGCTAAGGTTTTTTTCACTCCAGAGATAAAATTTCAATAGGCAGAATAAGTCTGCCAACTCAAACTTATACTAGATGTGAATCTGCATTTTAAAATATGTGTGAGTTGTTAACCAAAAGCCTATTAGATCTCTGTGGCAGTAGAAAAAAGGGGGAAAGAAATAAGAAGGAATAAATATATACAGAGTCAAGCTTAGTCGAATAATTCATTTCTTCAGCCTAGAACTTTTTAAATATATGCCTGCCAATCTATTGAAAAACATGCATATAGTTGGTGCAGAATATTCTTAGAGTTAAGCTATTCTTTCTCATGGTGTTTTTAGAGAGTAAATGGGAGCAAATGCATGTAAAATATATTGCACATAGCATCATATACACATGTATGCATATATGATAGTCCCTTATTAAACATAAGCTTCATTTAAATTCAAATTTGACAATGTACTGTGATGTATGGTCTAGATTTCTGAGCAATTAAATCTGTATTGTTATTCATAAAATGCGCACGTACTAATAAAAAGGAAACTAAGTCTTGGAAGAAAGATAAACAGCAATTGCTAACATGGCATTTAAATTCATGAAGTGGAGAAATGGAGAAATGATTATGATTGATGATAAACTCTAAAAGCAAAAATATTATTAAACCCCAGGACTTTAATTCAAAAATTATGCAGGCGTAGTAAAGGGGAAAAAGATTTTCAAGGTTACAGTATTCCAGAGTTTTATTAAAGAAAAATGTAGTGGATTATATTACCAAAAATTATTTTTTAGATATTACAATACGATTGAAATGACTTCATACATATTTATTTTATAGTCAAATTTAAGTAGGTCATTCATAGAAAGTAGTCATATATCTGCTGCAAAGCTAGGAAAAATCAAATGTTGCAATCTGTCAGGTCTATCAAAGAGCTAACAGAACCAGAAATTTCCAACAAGGGTGACCTACTGAGATTCTCTATGACGAGAAAATCAAGATGGTTCCATTCTTTACATTTAATTTGTGCTTAAGGCCTCACATCATTCGGAAATCACTCTCACTGGTGGTGATGTCTTCTCTCTGGAAAGAATACGTTCCCTCATGTGTGGGAGGGTGTTACCTTCTATGAGGGAGAAAAACAAACTCTTAAGTAACAGACTCTGAGGCTCAAAAGTAGGTTTACTTCATGAATAGAAGTGAGACATCCCTCACCACAGGAAACTGGTTAAGAGTAGAAGAAGAGGGCAAGGGGCTTAGGAAGAAAGCTTATTCCACAAAAGAATTCCATCATTGGACATAAAAAAAATGTTAATGTAGTCTTGTTACGAGTGGATTTTTCCAACTGCATTTTTGGGGGTGATTTTCAGAAGAGCAAGAGTAATAATAGCATTTAACCTCTGTGCTTATTTTCAAAAATTAGGCCAGTAATATTGACTATCAACCATGTGCATATCAACTTCAACATTTTTCCTTACATACTATGCCTTAATACTCCTTAATGATGTTTTAAAGTGGATTTTAAAATGACTGGCTTGTTTGCAAGTGTGGGGACTAATAAATGGGTAAGTTATAAAAAGTGTAAGAATTATTCTTACGCTGCTAAAGAGATTTCTGTGTCACTAATTGGGATGTACTGGTTGGGGCACTGCCCCTTATAATTGTCTCCATTAGTCCTTGCCAGACTTCAGTCTGAGTGGTTTATAGAGAAGTAACGAAACCCATCACAAACTCTATATTCAAAGGAAGCCAAGAACCAAAGTATCTTGAGTTTCGTGCAATTCCCTCCTGACCACGCAAGTGTTTCACTGAGCAGTTCCCTTATCGCATAATACTAACATCTGACCCAAGGAAACAAAAATAAAATAAATGTGCCCAGGTAAGGGAGCAGTAAAGGACTTTGTTTCTCTAGTATCTTCTGAAGGAATACCTGCGTGGCCTCTCCCATTTCTGTAATTAAGATGTTAAGAATGTTTAGCTTCTGATAAAACCTGGACACATTGACAAAGTGAAAGGGCACACCTTTAAATTGTCTTTTTAGGGAGGGTCATTTGATTTCCATTCATCTTTCAAAACTTTGTGGTTTAAGTCTTTTTACCAGTAGATATCAGCTAATTGATATAAACAGTTCAACTCCTTTATTAAACCCTCCCTTGAACATAGTTTCTCTAGATTTTGGTATTCCAGTTTCCTCCAGTAAAGCTCCACTTTCTTACAGGTCTGGTGGTAACTTTATGTCAGCTTCTGGGTAAGTCTATTAGAGTCCTTGGGCTTTTTTGACTTTTTAGTATTTACTTTTTAGTATTTACTTTCAATACTGAAAGTATTACTTTCAGTGCTTGTTGGATGCTCACAACAGCAGAAAAGCTTTCCTACTGAAGATATTGATCTAAATATTTAAACATTTATTGAATGTCTTGTGTTGCTGTTGAGGTTATAAACAGACTTATTAAATACTAACGATTTCTTCTTGTTAAAAAGTTAATTTTTCACAATTGTTTCCAAGAAAAGCAATCTTAAGTAAAAGCTTTTATATTTAGGAGACGTTCTATGGATAGCTATCCCTCGATTGAGAAAACAGAATTCATAGCTCTCCATTGTCTTCTCCATATCTATGTGTCTGAGTCATGGGCTGCTGAAAATTGCCTTGTCATTTAAGGAAGAAGGAAGGTATAGAAGAAAGGTTATACATTTGAAACCAAAATGAGAACCAAAACTTTTGTGTCAAGGCCATTTAGATAAGATTGTAGACCACGTGGGTCAACCTCATTTAGTTGTTTTTTTTCCAATAAATCTTTGCCAGAGAAAGATAGAATTATCTATCTTTAGGGGCGCCTGGGTGGCGCAGTTGGTTAAGCGTCCGACTTCAGCCAGGTCACGATCTCGCGGTCCGTGAGTTCGAGCCCCGCGTTGGGCTCTGGGCTGATGGCTCGAAGCCTGGTGCCTGTTTCCGATTCTGTGTCTCCCTCTCTCTCTGCCCCTCCCCCGTTCATGCTCTGTCTCTCTCTGTCCCAAAATAAATAAAAAACGTTGAAAAAAAATTTTTTTAAGAATTATCTATCTTTAATTTTTAATGAATAATTTCGCTGGTTTAAAAAATTCTTACAGATAAATTTGTGTGAGACAAAAATTTACTCAATAGGGCCAATGGTGTGTTCTTTACACAATAATTTACTTCCCGAGACTCACAATCAAGACCCTCATATCTCTGTTTCCACCAATTCTAAGCCATTATACCAGGAACCTTGCCTTCTGTCATACTATTTCCTAGATATTGCTAAGACTCTCTCAAAGTGGTATTCTCCTTATTCCAGGAACTTCTTTAGATATGGTTTGTTAACAGATTGATAGTATTTGGGGGAATGCAAACAAACAAACCAATACCAAATCTAAAAAGCAAAACTGTGTTTAAGTTCTAGCTTACTGTTATGGACTGAATGTATTCCCTCAAATTCATATACTTTGAAGCCATAACCCCAAATGTGCCTGTATTTACAGGGAGGGTCTTACTCATGGTAGTAATTGAGATTAAATGAAGTCAAAGGGGCTAGGGACCTGATCTGGAAAGATTAGCATTCTTACCAGAATAGCCACCAGAGAGCTCTCTCTCTCTCCCTTCACACAGGAAGGTGACCATCTGCAAGCCAGAGAGAGAGATCTCACCAGACCCCAACGATGCTGGTACCCTGATTTCACACTTCTAGCCTCTAGAACTGTGAGGAAATACATTTCTGTTGTTTAAGCCACACTAGTTTGTGGTACTTTGTAATGGTAGCCCATGCTGACTGAGGCATTTCTTAAGTAGCTAAATAGATAATCATTGGCAGTTTGTTTAATCTCTTAAATCACAGCTTCTTCATTTATAATTTATAGATGAGTCAACTGCATATTCTCCAAAAATCGAGCGGGCATTAAGTGGCAACGTATTTTAAAAAGCTTGTCAGAAAGGATTGCACTTTGTGTTACTGGTTACGCTGTTCCTCATTGTTTTTCATTCCGGTTGTGATTGTAGCTATCAGAATGGACTAATCTGGTTTCCGCGTTTAGTAGAGAAATAATTGTCTCTTTTTCCTTTGTTTTGGAAAATTCGGTTTGCTCAAAGGCAAATTAAGAAAGAGGGAAACACAATGTTGGGAGACAGCTCTTCATGAATATTTTCATATTTCTGCAGGGTTAAGGCCTTGTGAGCACAGAGCACTGGCAGCGTTGGTTAAAGAGATGGACGGGTGATAAACACGCATTGGAAGCTAGAGTTGGGGCATGCCTTAGAGCTTTCCCACCCCCAAGAGTTTTTTTTGCTTTACATCCTAGCAGAGAAGCTAGAGACCTTCCTTGCTCCTCCCCAGAGGAGAGTTGTTTACATTCCAGAGTCAAAGTCTCTCTCTCTCCAGAGGGGACTAAGAGTGAATAGGCTCCACCTCTCATAATTTGCATATACAGTGTAACACCAGGCTCTTACCACATGGCACTCCAGGACTCGGCCCCGGGGGAACTGCCAACCGGAAGCTCTGGGAGTCGGTGTTACACATGGGTCTGTGATCCAGGGGTTCTTATCTGAATACACATACACAAACACACATACATAAAAACACACAGTTGCTGCTTTGCACCATGATTTAGATATACACAAATTTCATTTTACTAGTTTTATTAAATAACACCAGTCTCCCAACAACATGGTTCAAGTTGCAGTTAGTATGGAATAGTAACTATGAATATTTTTACACAGTCATTCCCTGCTGGCTCTTCGTTTCACAAATCAGTATGTAAATTAGTTGCCTGTCATCATTAGTGACCGATCACTTCCCTTCGTTCAAAGTCTGCCAGGAATTGGTCGCTGTGTATCTGCTACTCAGCTCACAGACAGCAAAGCACGTAGTTATGTACGTTGCCTCCTACATATTAGTGATAGAATCATGTGATGTTTTACAAAAATAATCAGAAGAAGGAATCAGCTTACTCTCAAGTTCAGCAAGGAAATTAAAAGTGCTGATGTTAGATGTGAAAGTCTAATTGGATAAAGACGGAGTTACAGGAGAAACAGCTAACCGTGGGGATAATACTAGATCCACAGCCGGAAGAGCCAGAGAAGAAAAATGGCCCAGACGAAGAGACACTGGTGGAGAAGACAACGAAAAACCTTTACATTAAAAGAACTCTAAGAAATATTTCATGACATTAAAAAATACTAAGGATAAAGTACAAGGATCTGATCCCAAGTTAGAAAGGAGTATGACAATTTGTCAAGGCATAGAAAAGTTGCTCATTTCATACCGTATGTTACAGGACTGCTTACAGTCCCACACTACAGTGCAAAGCAAAGACTGCCTGTGTAAGAATATAACAGATGAAATCCTATAAACAAGGTGCATGAAACATAAGACTGCTTCTACGCTGACAGTCACAATTTAGAACTCTCCCGTCATGTAATGTTCCAAGTGGGAACTGAGATTTGTTTCACTGTCACAATTTATAACTCAGTATTTTTTTTTCTGCACTATAAGAGCTTATAAGATCTTATAAGAGCTAAACTTCCACTGTTCTCATGCTCTTTCAAAAATCTCAATAATTCCCTAGTTGACTTTCTAAGCAATTACTAACCCTGGGTTCTAGGTTTATTTTTTTTTTCAGACGAACACACAGAACCCAAATATCTCATTTATATCTCTCATTGCTAGAGGATTGCAAAATTTCCCTTGCATAATTTCAACAATAAGGTTTACACTGCCCACTTACCTTTAATATTTAGTAAATACAACATGCATATTTTAAGGGGTGTTTTTCATTCAGATATTGAACTTGCCTGTTATTTTAAGTGCTTTTTGGATTTTGAGGATTCTGCGTATTTGATAGCTTGTATTGGCTATTTTAAGATAACTGTGTTTCTGAAAAATAGTTCTGAGGCAAAATGAGTTATTGCAGAGCTAAAAGGTATACCCCTAGTTACTGTATTTCAGATTGGGCCACAACTTCGCACTATGCTCTCTTTTAAGAAATCTCTTATAATTTCTTCTTGCACTGTAAACTGTCGAGCTGTCATGATTCTTCTGTAAGTGGCTGAAGGAGCCACTGGAGAATATAAAAAAAAAGAGGAAATAAAGTATGTCATGGTCACGGGAAGCCATTGTGCTGTGGCTTCTGTTTATCTGGAGTTAGCCAAGGACTTCAGTCATAATCTCCTACTGACTTGTTTCGTGACCCTGTCGAAGTCTCCAAATATGTCTGGGAATAGCTTCCTCTTATGTAAAAATGAAGGTGTTCAACTGAATGGCCTCAAATTCATGTATAGCATTATAAGCATCATAACCACTACAAGTTATAGCAAACACATGAGAAGGCTTCTGAAGTCGAAAAGAAAAGAAAATACAAAATGCTGGCATTATAGAAAAACTTTCTCGTTATTTTTCAAAAAGTGAAGTGCAGTACTTATTTGCTTAACATGTTGACAGCTCCTCAAATATTTGAACAAACGAGACTGCATACCTTCCCTGGCCCTACAAACTAAATGGTGCCACAGGTTATCCGGGGTCAAGGTAACATCTTTGCTTGCTTAATCTTTCTTTGTGCATGGGACCTGGACTAGAACCACACATACTTTATCAGCTTGCATGCTGTTCTTAACAGATTTTTCTGTGCTTGTTCACTAGATAAATTAATAAGTACAGATTGTGCCCTGGGCTCTTTTTTCTTTTCTTTTCTTCCTTTTTTGGATGTATCTCTACCACATCTTGCCCAGGGCTATAAATAATTTGATAAATCAAGTCCAATCATACCACTAGCCCCTCCTCCACAGAAATATATATGAAGTTTTACTTCTGTGAGCTTGTCAGTTATTCTCATTGCCTAGAATTATAAACTGTTTCCATTCAAATACTGCCCATCCTTGAAAACTCAATGCAGAACCATGTGATTTAAGATATACTTGTTTTCATGCATATACACATCCCTTCACTGCATTAATATTCTGCTACACTCTCAAAATTATAAACATTTTTTCTAGTCTGATATAAAGTGATGTCTCATTTGTTCTAACTTGCATCATTTTTTTCACCCAAGTTTTCCATCAATAAACTTCCTAATTCATAGTATTTGTTAAATTTATAATGGATTTCATTACCTTTTCCTAATTGGTTTGAAAGAATTATATTTTTTCTTTTATATTCTTGTCAGTTGTATACATTACAAATATTACTACACATTTATCTTTGAACACTGTTCAAAGTGTACTTAATTAAACAGACATCCTTTAATTTTATATATATATATATATATATATATATATATATATATATATATATATATGTCTGTTTTTTTCTACCCATATATAACACAAACATTATTCTCTTTTATATTGATAATTTTATCTTTGATCTTTAACCATGGCCCTATGTGAAATTTTTATATGCAGGCATAAATTGATAGTCATTTTTATTTTTCATATGACAAATCAGTTTTCTGCACACTATTTTCCAAATAATTCAGCTTTTCCAGTGATTTTCTGCTTGTTGTTAAATCTTTATTATAAAATTTCTAAACAAACAAAGAATACCACGGTATATTTTTTTGTACCCATCACTTAGCTTCAACAATTGTCAATATGTGGATAATCATTTATATATACCACCCTCAATTACTCAAAGGCCTCATATTACACAATGCCTCATATTCTCCAGATCTAAGGGTAAATCCTAGACCTTATGTCATGTTTTAAAAAACAATTTTTTTTAACATTTATTTGTTTTTTAGAGAGAGAGAGAAAGTGTGAGCAGGGGAGGAGGGGCAGAGAGAAAGGCAGACACAGAATCTGTCAGCATAGAGCCCAACGTGGGGCTCAAACTCACAAACCGGGAGATCATGACCTGAGCCGAAGTCGGATGCTTAACCAACTGAGCAACTGAGCCACCCAGGCGCCCCTAGACCTTATGTCATTTTATCCATAGTAATTTAGTATTTATAAATACATACCTTTAGGAGATAAGTTTAAAAATCTCATTATAATACCATTATTATATCCAGTATTAACCCCTATTAAGGCATTATTCATATTTTTTCAAATGTCTCACGCATTTTTTGTAATTTACATTTAGTTTGTTTAAACCAAGATTTGAAAAAAGTCCCCGCATCTTACATTTTGTTGATATTTTGTTTAACTTCTTTAATAGCTATAGCATATTTTCTGAAGAAATCAAGTCATTGACTCGGTAGATTTTCCTTATTCTGGATCTTGCTTTATGTATCACCATTTAATGTGTCCGTCTCTTCCTTGTATTTTCTATAAGCTAGTAGTTAAAATTGAAAGCTTTGTTATATATAGGTTCAGTTTCGGCAAGAATATTGTCTGTGCTGTGGTGTATATCTCCTATTGAATATCACCAGCAGGCAAAATATGCCTTTTTATAATGTCAAGATCAATCACTGTGGTGACCCTGTTCCATGCATTATGAAATTCTTTATTTTAACATTTTTCTTTAATGGAACAATGAAAATAGAATCAAAGTGTGGCTTTTTCACACCCAGTGAGATACACGTAAGAGGTAGAAAGAAAGAGAAGGCAATGAAGAAAGATGAGGAGAAAAGATTTTAAAAATCGATTAACAATATATCAATAGATATGATCAGGCTAACAAGAAAAAGTAACAAAAATAATGATTAAGTATGCAGCACTAACTGGGTTGCCTAATCATATTGATACACACTTACATAAGATTGATAATTTTCAGTATCAATGATTATGCATGAATCAGACACTGTGGGTAGAAGAGCGAAACCTGCAAGAATTTTTCTGTTATGATATTGAAACCTCTATCTTAAAAACAATCATGCTAATTCAAATTATAACAATGGTTATATTAATGAAATAAGTAATAATACTTGTTTCATTGCTAATTCTTTACCAGAAATCGTGCCAAGAATGTTCCCTTTATTATTAAATTCTCTGGTATATTTATTGTTGTCACACCTGAAAAATAATTGGACTAAATATGTATAATAGAATCTCCTTTATTAAACCAGAGCCAACCCAAGTATGGATGCTTCTAAATGCTCAGTTAAGTGACTAGAAGGATTTATTCTCAACTGCTAACAATGAGGCATTTTGGTGATAGGTGGGGGATTGGGTGAGTTAAAAGGGTGTTATTGCTTACTTCTTTACAAACTTCTGTATCACTTTGATTTTTGAGTATGTGTTACTTTTAAGATAGAGATGCTATGACAAGATAAATACGATTTTCACAATATAAGTTAAGGTTTCTATAATTTAAGTCATTAACTCTAAAATAAAGAGACAACTTTACTTACTTCCATTTCTTTTAAGAGCTGGCTAATATCAAGGATTCATAGAAATGTGACAAAAGATTAGTAACTATTTGAAAGCTGAGAGGAGGAGCAGTTGAGGAGAAGTTAATCGATTTTGTAGGACATCATGGACATTCATATTGTGTGGGAACCTGGGGTGGGGGGCTGGTATGAGGATATATACTTTGGGTCTTGCCAGTTTACTTATAGGAAGGGAAGCAAAAATAAGATGAAAACAGAGAGGGAGGCAAACCATAAGAGACTGTTAAATACAGAGAACAGACTGAGGGTTGCTTGAGGGATATTGGATGGGGGCATGGGCTAAATGGGTGACGGGCATTGGGGAAGGCACTTGGGATGCGTACTGAGTATTGTGTGAAGGTGATGGATCACTGAATTCTATTCCTGAAATCATTATTGCACGGCATGTTAACTAACTTGGATTTAAATTTAAAACTACAGGGGCGCCTGGGTGGCGCAGTCGGTTAAGCGTCCGACTTCAGCCAGGTCACGATCTCACGGTCCGTGAGTTCGAGCCCCGCGTCGGGCTCTGGGCTGACAGCTCAGAGCCTGGAGACTGTTTCTGATTCTGTGTCTCCTTCTCTCTCTGCCCCTCCCCCATTCATGCTCTGTCTCTCTCTGTCTCAAAAATAAATAAATGTTAAAAAAAAAAATTTATAAAAAAAAAAATAAATAAATTTAAAACTACAAAAAAAAAATAAATTTAATGAGAAAAAAAGATTAGGAGTTAGTGCATCATAACATTAAAATTTTGGACTTAAAAAAAAGAATGATTTTAGTAACACAGTGTTAACAAAATTAAAGAATAAATATTCACCTATTATTGAATACTTACTATATACAAAGCAGTCTTTAAAGAATTTTGTATTAGTACCTCTCAAACCATTTTAGGCGAAGGGGTTCTTTTTTTGTTTTTGTTCTTGTTAACGTGGAATACATCATAGGCCAATACTTTAATAAAATGCAGAAAATGAATTACTAGAAAGTGGGGGAACAAAAGACCAAATACAAGCACTACAGTTTGCAGACAAGCACTACGGGTATTACAGTTATGCAGAGCACTCTCTGGGTCATACAGTTTCATTTTCTTAAACCGTCGAGTCCTTACATTGTGTCAGTGAGGTAGTCTATAATGTCTGCATCACAGCGGAGAAACTAAAATACAGTGAGGTGTGAAGTAGCCTGTACAAATCACGCAACTCTCAAGTGGCGGAATAGGGACTCAAACTGGAGTAGCCTGGTTTAAGAGTCTGTACTTTCACCGCTAGGACGCAGTAAAACCTTGGTTTGCGAGCATCATTGATTCCAGAAACATGCTTGTAATCTAAAACACTCATACATCAAAGCGGATCTCATAAACCATGTGATGTTAGGCGTCACGTACTACTCACATTCCAAGACATCGCTCATTATTCAAGTTAAAATTTATTAGAAATCGTTGCTGGCCTGGCGGGACATTCGCAGAACAAGTTACTTGCAATCCAGGGTTTACTGTATGCTGCTAGTGCCAGAAGAACCCAGAGATATGCTTTTATCAGAGTTTTTTTTTTTAATGCCCTTTTACTCTGTTTGCTGTACATATTTATATAGTATCTCATATCATTATATTCTGCTTAGGAAAAAATAGCAATGTTGACCACATAATTTTCAAAATCATTCTGCAGAATAGGAATAAACTTCAACAGCACTTGCAAAAACTCTCCCTACCTCTTCATTTGATCTTATCTGCATAGCTTATTCCTCAGACTGATGATTTAAAACACCACGAAGAAAACTGGTCTCGGGCCAAGATGCTCACACTGTTCCCATAAACATGAAGGTTTTAATTCAAAGCAAAAAGTAATTTGAAAAGTAGAATCTCATTTCTTAGTTGTACCCAGAAATAAGCCAAATCACACATTTGTAACAAACTGACAAAAGTGAAGCAGTTTATATTAATGGCTAAAGCCACAAAGATTTCAAAATTCTCGAAATGAAAAACATAGTGGTAATAGCAGTTTTTTACATATCTATGTAGATGATAACTAATCCATCTAAAACTTTTGATAAACATTACAGAGTCTTTGCTTCCTTAATTCTTGTTATTTTTCCCCCAACCCACATCAAATTCCTTTAAATCTGAAGGGTCATAAACTTTCCTGTATAAACAATAGTGCTTGTATTCATTGAAATATCAGAATACTTAATAATTAACATACTAGATTATAATAATTTATGGTTTGGTCATTATTGTTATCTGATTTGAAACAAGTCCTAGATTTCAAATTAGTAAATCATTCATCCATGGATAAAGTGGCTGCCAATTTTGCTTGTCACACAGTTGTTGAAAAGAAAACTAACACACAGGCCTCCAGGACTAGGGCAGAGTAAAGATTTTCATTGCCGGTAGATACATTGTGAGAAATAGTGTGTGTGTGTGTGTGTGTGTGTGTGTGTGTGTGTGTGTGTGTATACATACATACATATATATATACATATATTTATATGTATGTATATATATATGACTTGATATTTCACTGCTCAAAAATGTATTTGATCCTCCACTAAAAAAGTTTTATTTTTCTTATTCACTTCAAAAGAATTCAGTGACCAACTTTCCTTTTTAGACTTGCTTAAAGATACATTCTGAACTTCCTAATTTGTAATAACATAATATTAATCACTCATAATCACAGGGTTTGTTTTATGTGTCAAATCAGTTTTTTTCATGCAAAACATTTTTATTGAGAACAACATCCTTATCATGGAGTTGTTTTCCAGGTTTCTTTCAGATTTTGGTCAGATTAATAGGGGTGCCTGGGTGGCTCAGTTGGTTAGGTGTCCTACTCTTGGTTTCAGCTCAGGTCATGATCTCATGGTTTATGAGTTCGAGCCCAGCCTGCTTAGGATTCTCTCTCTCTCCTTCTTTCTCTGCCCCTCCCAGCTTGCTCTCTCTCTCACAAATAGATAAATAAACAACAACAACAACAAAATAATTTGGTCAGATAAATACTGTTTTGCACTTAAGCACAGGCTAAACTCCCTCCCCTCACTCTCTGCCAGAATTGCCTTGTAGTCAGCAGGGAGCAGGCTTCAAGGGGGACAGAAACATTTGAAATCTGTGCTTAGACTATGCAGTTGGAGAGTGTTACAATTATTTTCCAGTGAAAAACTAAACGTGTATAATTTTTTTGAGATTTTCCCCTCTTATTGACACCATGGGTTGTCCTATTACAAAGCTGATATTTTTAAATAATTATATTACTTGAACCTCTTCTCTCTCCTTAAAAAAATAATGAATACAGTAACTGAAGCTGTAATATAATTTCTACTTGCCTAAGTAGAAAAGCTCTTTTGTGACCACTTTAAAAGAACACATATAGCAATATATTTTAGTGACTATCAGATTAAATTAATGCACATTCAGATTCTACTGGTAAGAATACAGGTACAACATTTTATCTTCCTTTGGCGTTATTTGTTGTTTACCTCTAATTCCTACCCTATTTTATAGTACAGAGTATATAGCTAAAGATTTGAAGGCTGAATTCAGCAGAGGACAATGTATCCTATTTCCCTCAAAAAAAAAAAAAAAACAATTCATATTGCCTTTAAAAATATGTGGGACTATATTTAACTCTTTAAATGAAGAGAATAATTTCTCTATAGAAACATGAGTAAACCAAAATTAACAGGAAAAGCTTAGAATACCTACAAAGCAATAACAATAACAGAAATCCTTTTGCTCTTTAAATCACCCCAGAATTGGGGCGCCTGGGTGGCGCAGTCAGTTAAGCGTCCGACTTCAGCCAGGTCACGATCTCGCGGTCCGTGAGTTCGAGCCCCGCGTCGGGCTCTGGGCTGATGGCTCAGAGCCTGGAGCCTGTTTCCGATTCTGTGTCTCCCTCTCTCTCTGCCCCTCGCCCTTTCATGCTCTGTCTCTCTCTGTCCCAAAAATAAATAAACGTTGAAAAAAAAAACTAAAAAAAAAAAAATAAATCACCCCAGAATGTACAGAAAGAAGAGACTCCCTCTATGTTTCTTCAATTAAACACATATTTTAACTTTTCATCTTGAAATAATCATGGGTTTACATGGTCACTTTACAAGTCAAGTCCAATTTTGTAGTCATGTGTTTTTGAAGATGAATTTTGAAACCTTTTTTTTTTTACATTATATATGAGAAAATGAGATAAAGATAAGTCCCCTTTTTATCTAAAGATATATATTACATATATATGTGTGTGTGTGATGAGAGAGGAAGGGGGACAGGGATTCACTTTCTTATTTAGTAAAAAATCCAGAAAGCATGATTTATGTTATACTGTTTCTCCCTGAACTGACAAAAGAAGAGATTTTAATCTTGGCAGAGCTTGTATTGAGTTGCTGACAATATTCTTGCCTATATTTGATAATACTGAAAACCTCAGAATGGTCTCACTCAATATCAGTTGGCAGTGTATACATTTCCTGTTCCTTTTACAGCCTTCTTTGTTAATCAAGTGAAGTAAATAGGATTTAAAGGGAAAGAAAGCCCATTTGAAAACCTCAGAAGATAAGCTGACCAAGTCCCCAAAGTTGTGTATTATTTTTGCATTCCGGCTACCGCTAGTTCTAGAATGCAGAACATTTGATTTGTGTGCACTTAGTCAAGAAAATCCGCTCTTAAATTTATTTTTGCTGACTTGTTGTCAAATGTGGGATCTTGCTTTTTTTTTTTCGTATAATAAAACAGCTGCTTGCTGACTATTTAAGAAAAGAAACATACATAAAAACATCAAACACATACTTCAATTCTTCTATCCGCTTTAGTTTTAGGTTTGCTGATTCTCGGAGCTGCAATCAGCACCATTTATTGTTTTCATTGTATTCTCCTCAGTGCCTGCCAGGTTGGCTAAATTGGTTCTACTGGTATTGCTATCAACTTCTTTAAAAGGATTTATAAGATTCTGTGAATAAGAGATTATACTTTCCAATTCCAAATTGTAATTGAAAACCCCATCTGCTCCCTTGCTTTTGTGTGGCACCACATTTACCAACGTTGTCATCTTATTATTTCCTCCTGATTGGATGAACACAGAGCTCATTAACCAGTATGTGATGTGCTAAGCAAAACATTTAAAAGTAGGTACCTGCCTCTCCTTCATCCCCCTGCCCCAACCCTCCCCATCTCTTGGCTATCATCTCCCAGACAGCAGTTCCCAAGGTTTTGTGGGACCTATTTCCTTGAAGTATCAGTACACCCAATTTCAAATACATATTTAGATACAAAATGGGAAGACATCTCTTTAGAGTGAGAGCAAGAATGATAACAACTTAATAATTTACAAAAGCTGGCCCATTGCGCAATCATTATATTGAGAAGACTTTTCCAGGGTCTCTTGCAGTCTTGGAAAGGGCTCTAGAGTGAGAGCTCTTGAAGCTTCAGTTTTGCATGACGTTCACACTCAGCCTCTGCTCTCACCAGGCCTCCCAGCTCACCCTGGGCTAGAGCTGCTCTGGCTCTTTGGTATTCCTGGAGGTCTCCAGAAACATGCGAGCCTCAGTGTCTTGCAGCTGTCACTCCCTTTCCTTGGGGAATGCTCCTCAGGGTCTCCCTCCCTCTTCCTGTCTACTTTTTCACTTCTTTGTTCTGGCATCACCTTCTCCAGGAGGACTTCCCCAGATACCATATTCAGAATTACAGCCACATCACCTGCTAGCATTCTCTAGCTTTTCTCTATTTTCCTTCCTAGCATTCATCCCACCTTAAATAGACATTGCACTGAAGTATTGGCCTGTTGTTTGTTTCTCCTCATTAAGATGTACAATTCCATGATGGAAGACATTTTTGCCCTTTTTCTTGAAGTATCTGTTGGTCCCCAGTGCCTGAAAACAGAACCTCGTATATAATATGTCCACTGAATATGTGTTGAATAAACAGAAGTGCCAGAGGAGGTTCAAATTTGTCTGACAAAGTGCACTATAATCAAAATACAATTAACAAATATAGTTTGGCCACGTGGAGAAGCCGAGAGAGGAGAAAAAGCATACTTATATGATTTAAAAAGAAAATTAGAATCAGTAACCTATGATTAAAAAACAAAAGACTGGGAAGACTTGACTCAACCTTCTTGGTATTCTTGGTTTCTAAGAGTCAGCACTTGAAATCTTACTTAATTTGTTGCTTTGGTCTTATGTAAAGACAGTTTATAGAGAAGAAAAAAAAATCTCCCCGTGTGGGGAGCACTTAGCTTAAACACGAGGGCAAATAGATGCTTGAAAGTAAAATAGGTTTCAATAGCAATTTAAGGAATTTAACTTTGGGTTAATGATTATTGTACTTGAAATATGATTTGTAGAAAAGGAAGAGATGCTTTTTTTACAATATTGATAAGACAACACTTGTGTGCACTTTATTAACATCTTGAGTGAGATCTGACTTATGAAACCGTGAACTTTTTTACAGTTCCGTTTCTCCTATTACACTATTTTGGGAGATTTTCAAGAAGAAACCACTAAACACAATTCACAAAAGTTACAGTACAGTTACATTTATTTATAAACACTCCATGTGTATTAATGATGCATGTGTTAAATACGCACTGCACTGTTCCTTTGAAAAGTAAAGGGCAAAGAGATAATAGTAATGTATATTTAATTTTAATCTTTTTCCTGCCTACCATATTAGTTTTCTATTGTATGCCAACAGTTGACCACAAAGGTAGTGGCTTGAAATAATGCAAATTTATTGTCTCATAGTTGTGCAGTTGAGTCGCCTGACATGGCGATAAAATCACAGTGTCGCAAGCCTGTGTTCCTTCTAGGAGACATTAGGGGGAAAATCGCCCACCTTGCCCTCTCCACCTGTCCTCTGAAGGCCTTGCACATTCCCTGGCTCGTGGCCCCCTTCCTCCAGCTGCTGGTTACTTTTAAGGTTTTTCCTGTGATTAGATTGAACCTTCTTAATTATCAAAAGTCCCCTTTGCTGTTTATGGTAGCATATTTACTGGTTCTTGTCTTAATTCAAACTATTTTCAGGCAAGAGTATTTAAAGTCAACATCAGTACCCAGTGTATCTCATGCTATTAAAATCTGGATACATTAAAACACATACATACACAAAAACATCCTTTTATCCCTAAGAAATTATAATTAACCTATTAGCATTTCTTACTCTGACCTGAGTAATTTGAGTATGTAAAAATTTATCAAATAGGATTTATTCTTACATGATAGATATAAATATTTTCAAGGATTAAATTATCATTTTGAGCACATAAAATAATCCTTTAATCTGCCACTTTTAAATCAGTTTATATACAGTTGAGGTAGAAATAGAGCAACTCTGGCAAAGAAAGAAGATAACATTGAACAAATAAGGTAATGTGCAAATTCCCCTGGGAAAATAAGGAAAGAAATAACGATTTAGATGGTTGTGTTCTTCTATTATTTAAGTATTGCAACTATAATAATTTGTAATCAATTTCTTATAAAATTACAAGACCACTACTTTAATGTGAACTTTGCACGGCATCATCTTTTAACAGTTATTGGGAATAGCACAAATGGTTAATCATCTCTAATAATATATTAAAAGTATCCTAGTTTGACAAATCTGCACATGCAAGATTTTTTAAATCCTATATCATTATAATAATTGTGGAATCCTATATATCAGTTGTTCTAAACTTGTGCTCAAATAGCAGCCGCCTGGGGAGTTTTTGCCAGGCCCGTAAATTGATTAAATTTGATTAAATCAGAATGTCTAAGGTTGGAGCCCCAACATCAGTATTTTCAACACATGTCCAGATGAACGTAGCGAACCAATGCATATACAACTCATAACAATTTAAGAATACTATTTTCACTTCAAAGTAATTCTGGTTACCTGCTGGTATATTCTACAAGCTTTGTAACTTGGTTCTGATTCATAAAGGTAATGGGGGTTATTTTTGCAACGTGTTAAAAAAGTCTAGAGTTTAAAAATTTCGTTGCAAAAACTGTTTAGCAAAGTATTAAAAAGAATGTATAGATAGCGTATTAAATAGAACGAATTTACATGGAAATCTTACGCCATTTTAGTTTTCAAGGTATTTTTCTTACGGATGTTCTGCCTCTGGCTGTATTAAATGCGTTGTAGCCTAACAGGTTTAAATTGATTACGTGAATTCAACCCCATAATATTATACAGGGTATTTACTTCTCTTTTAACAAAAAGTAGGTGATCTTATTTCTTGTCTTAAAATTGTACAGTGTTGCCCCGCTACTTATAAAATAAAGATGAGGCTTCCCATCTTTGGGAGCTCTTACTTTTCCCAACTTCTCTGCCACTCCAATATTGGTTCTGTGCACAAGTAAGTCGTCCTAAATGTTCAGTTTTCGTTTATTCCTCTATGAGAACTGGCCTGTCTTCTCTGAATCTTCTTGGCACAATAGGCTTTCACCACTCGTTGTAGGTACCTACATTCAGTTGAGATAAAATAATGAACTAAATGGTCAAACCAGACTGACACGAATCAGGGATCTTACCTAGAATCAAACTTTACTAAATAACCCAAGTGACTTGGGGCACCTGGGTGGCTCAGTTGGTGAAGCACCAACTTTAGCTCAGGTCATGATCTCACAGTCTGTGGATTCAAGTCCTGCGTCAGGCTCTGTGCTGAAAGTTCAGAGTCTGAAGCCCGTTTCATATTCTGTGTCTGCATCGCTCTCTGCCCCTGTCTCTGTCTCTCTCTCAATTTGTGCTCTGTCTCTCTCTCTCTCTCTCTCTCAAAAATAAATGAACATTATTTTTTTTTAATGATCCAAATGATTCAATTGACTTTAAGGCAGAAGAAGGAAAGAATGAAAGAATGAAAGAATGAAAGAATGAAAGAATGAAAGAATGAAAGAAAAAGAAAGAAAGAAAGAAAGAAAGAAAGAAAGAAAGAAAGAAAGAAAGAAAGAAAGAAAGAAAGAAAGAAAGAGAAAAGAAAAGGTCCTCCCTTGCCATATTGTTACCACAATGTGCTTGGACCAAGATTTCACGTGTGTGGTTCTCTGTAACCTAAGTGGTCTCCCTTACACTGTACTCATGAAACAGCTTCATTGTAACACATACTTACCCAGGTGACACTAATGTTTTCCAGTGGGCCGTGTTCCATAAGTCCATGATACCAGATTTATTACGTTCGGTAAAGAAGACACAGCAGTTACCTTCTTTTCCTCTAACTCCTCCCCCCTCTTCAGCACTGGTGAGAAGTTCAAACTACATGCAGGAATCTTCCCCCTGGCCTTACCGCTTCACCACCATAAAAGTGACAAGCCAGTCTCTTTTTATTGCTCTCTCAAGCCATTTTCAGACCTGTTTGAGAACCACGCTGTTCTGCCAGAACGCCTCATTATGTGAGCAGTAAAACTTGCCATACCCTCTTGGCACGTATACATGGTGTCATCACTGTCAACATCCAAACCAAATTTGGCATGGGAATCCAGCCTGCTTTTATGGGTGGCCCCAATGATGCTCCTACCTGTTGTCACCTCCAAACTTATATGTCCCCCTTCATTTAAAGCAAAAATGGCATTCTTAAAGAGTTAATATCCTTAAAGACTTAAGACCACTTTAATTGGATGTCCTCATTCCCTATCTTAAAATGAAATGCCCAGCCATAGTCTAAAAGCCCTGTGTGACATGAGCCTTTGTCTCTTTTCTGATCTCACATGGCACTCTATTCTCACAGAAATACCAAGCTCTGGATATTATAATCTTTTTTGAGTTTCTCGAATATTCCATTTTCTTTTAATTTACCTCAAGACCTTTGAGCATGCTCTTATCTCTGGTTGGATGCTCTTCCTTTTCCTTGTTCTCTTCACCTTTGAATGGTAAATCCTTTTTATTTTGTTTTTAATTTTAGCTTAAATGATGCTTCTTTAGAGAGGTGTTTACTATCTACTCTGCCTGCCTAAAGAAGGAACAGTTGTCCAGTTTCAATCCCAGTCTATAATTTGATTCCTTCAAAGTTTCACAAAAGCACAGATTATTTTTTTTTTGGTTACTTTTTATAACTAAAGCCCAGTAGAATATCTACCATATGGTAAATATTAAATTAATGAATATTGCTGACTCACTGACCAAGTGATTCAGAAATTAAGCCCTTAATTTCTGATAAAGACATAAGAAAGGTGATTTCAACAACTGTCAAGATGAAACTCACCCAACTGAGTAACATGGAAATAGTCAAACACAAACAAGCAAGCAATAGACAAAAACTGCCAGCTTGGGATAAATAGAATGCTAAAAACCATAAGCATTTTCTCCCTATTTATGCTAACTAGAAAGCAAACAGATGGATCTAAAAATTCAAAAAGAATTTTTATTCCTCCCTAAGGTTGGGAAGGTAGAAATGCAGTGAGTATGATGAAGGCAGCTGTTTCATTTCTCAGAAGGATAATGAAAATAGAGAAACAGATTATCTCTTTTATGAAAGTGAAAGCCACAGCATATTCCTACTTAGTTTCTCCAGAATGCAAACACTCCTTTCATTGGAGCATTATATATTAACATTCTTTACTTAATGTATTAACATATTTTACTTAATATAGACAAGTTATCAGCAAAAGAATGAGTATATCAAATGAACAACAAAAACTTGTATGGCTATATTTATTGATTTTATATACACTTGTATATAAATATTAAACTTGAGGAAGTCTTTTTTTCACTCGTGGGCAGGAAAGCAGGACATTTATCTATTGAATCTGACTCATGCAATTAAGAAATTATTACCAACACTCCTGATAAGATAAGAAGTTAATAATGGAGTTAAACAATACTGTTGTTAAATAAAACAAGGTCTGGGATAGGCATTAATAAAACTAAGTGAAAAAGCAATTCATAGAGTTAATAAGTGTTTTAGAACAGTCTCATCCAAAGAAGCTATGACAGATATAAAAAAAGAAATTGGAAAGAAAAGGAAACATCAATAAAAACAAATTGTTCTGGTTAGTGAGTTTTTGCTTAGAATGTGAAGTAAATGTAGAGATAAATTTGACATGACTTGAAATAGCCACAAAAATTGAAATGTTTTATATATAATTATTGCAAGTGATAATATTCCTCAATCCTCTAATTATTCAAGTATATAATTCTTTATAAATCTAGCTTGATTTTTGAGCTTTTTCTTGTTTCCCCTGCATAACTTTTTCTTCTATTTTGCCAAATCTCAAAGAAAAATATTTATATTTAAGAAAATATGTTCCCCTTTCACAAACCAGTAGAATATTTTAATCAACATAGCAAGTAAAAAAAGTCATTATTTCTATTATAAATAATAATAGTGAATGTTAATTACCTTTGTTTCATTCTATTACTTATGATAAACATAAAAGGATTGTAAAGTTCTTTTATGGTCTGGAAACCAAATGTAGAAACATATAATTTTGAGTATATTACTTTTTTCTTTAAAATGCATACAATAGAGTTAAAGGAGATTTGAGTGATTAAAATAAAGAATGATGCAGAGTCCTTCATAATAAAATAAAAAAAGAATGTTTATTATGAAACATAATAAAATGTTTAGTTTATTATGAAGGGAATCAGTATGCTTTTTCTTTAACTTTAATGTTTATTTATTTTTGAGAGAGAGAGAGAGAGAGAGCGAGAGAGCACAAGCATGGGAGGAGCAGATAAAGAGGGAGACACAGAATCTGAAGCAGGCTCCAGGCTCTGAGCTGTCAGCACTGAGACTGACACGGGGCTCAAACCCACAAACCCAGAGATAATGATATGAGCCGAAGTTGGACACTTAACCAACTGAGCCACCCAGGAGCCTCCACTATGCTTTCTTATAAACTGGTTCAGTGTCTTCTCTGCACATGGTAGCCTGTTGGGCATGGTGGTCCAGCCATAATCCTGGTATTTTTTATATGAGTAAATTTTATGAGTTGTAGACATCAATTTCCTTGAAAACTTCTTTCACACTTTTAAGTAACCTTGGTTTTGATTTTTAACTTAAATATGTTTAATAATTTACATCTCATCTACGTTCACCCAAATGTGCAATTTATCATACCATGCCAACTATTTCCTTATAATTCATTGATTAAACCTCATTAATTTTTGTGTACCAGTGAGACTTGAAGATTAGTCGATTTGTAGTGTCTCTATGTCTGCTGTGTTCAATTATTTTTGAGATGTTTTGTGCACAAGCCAGTAGATCTGAGAAATAAAGTGTTTCCCTGTGGCCATTAAGAGAGAAAATCATTGGAGACTGTATTTGGTTTTGCTGAACCTTTGTTGTGAGCACCTTTGGCTGCTGTGAATATCTTTTCTTTATTGCCCTTGCTCTATATTGTATCTTTTTATTTCACTAAACCATGGAATCGTAAGTATTGACATTTTGAGTCCTGTGAATCTTCTTTATCGTTTGAACCCTGTTTGACTACCACCATTATCACCATTCTCCAGTCAGTTATCTTGAGTTTTCTAACAACTCAGGCATATCATCTCCAAAATCAATTTTATTAACCCATCTTTACAATTTTTATATTTCTGAAATCTTTATTTTTCTGATGTATAGTGGTCAGCACATTTTGAAAAAATATTAAGCATATACATCCTAATTTAGTGAGAATGTATCCAATATTTTCTTAGTATTTTGTGAATATTTAAAAATGAATATTGCTTGAGTTGATCTATATATATTTCCTGTTTTGCAAACTTTGGATATTTTTAAATAAAAGTAAGTAAAAAAAATTCTCTTCTTTTAAATATATTCTGGATACTCTTAAGCAGAATTTTCCTTTTCTGTATTTTAAAAATTTAGTTTTGGTAGAATTCCTTTATAGAGTCATCTGGGTTCATTGTTTCTAGGGGGAGTAGTGCTTTTGGCAAAATTCTATATTCCTTCTATAGTAATAACTTTCTCTTGTCTTTATAATTTGGGAGAATGATATTTTAATAAAATAGTCAAGGAGTCTAGTTTTTCCTTTCCCCATTTTAACTGCATGGAATTGAGCACATTTTAAGTCAAATTTTAATTTCTGTCATATGTATGTAGTAAAATTCTAATTTTAAGCATTTTTTAAATTTTTTTGACATTTATTTATTTTTGAGAGAAGCTGAGAGAGAGGGAGACACAGAACCCAAAGCAGGCTCCAGGCTCTACGCTATCAGCACAGAGCCCAATACAGGGCTCAAACTCACAAACAACAAGATCATGACGGGAGATGAAGTCGGATGCTTAACTCGCTGAGCTACCTAGGCACCCCAGTAAAATTGTAATTTTAAATTGTCCTTTTTTTCTACCATAATGTTTTATGATATTCGTTAAATAACACTAGAAATTTATTACAAAATAGGAAAAAAATGTACTGTCTTGATATTGAATAAATAGGAGATCACACTAACCTAGGAAAAGGAAACATCAAAATCAAATTACAAAGTAGTTCACAAATTCTCATGATATACATTAATACATATTGAATGCATCATGAAACAGTGTCTAGAGAAAAGTTTGGACCTCATTGGCTGCATCATTAAATCATGTAGTTAAAAAATAACCTTTAAACTTTGAACAATAAATGGTTTAAGAAATAAAATAAGGCTAAAAATGCAGAAATGATTCTAAATTAGTAATTTCAAAGAAATTTAAAAAATTAGAACTAAATAAATTCAAAAGCTAGATCCAAATAGTAGTGAACTAAGGAAGCAACTAGCCAGGGGAATAATTTTAAGTCAGATATATCAGAAAAATCCCTGAGGGACGTCTGGGTGGCTCTGTTGGTTAAGGCATCTGACCTCGTTTCAGGTCACGATCTCGTGGTTTGTTGTTTGAACCTCGTCAGGTTCCATGCTGACAGCTCAGAGCCTGGAGCCTGCTTCAGATGCTGTGTCTCCCTCTTTCTGCCCCACCCCTGCTTGATCGCTCTCTCTGTCTCTGTCTCTGTCTCTCTCTCTCTCAAAAATAAATAAATGTCAAAATTTTAATTTCTAAAAAAATAAAAGAAAAATCCCTAAAAAGAGCAATAATAAACAGGCAAACAATATTCATAAATGCCAATGACTGTGAAGGCCTGATACATTTCATTAGCAATCAGCCACCTACTAAAAGTCAAAAATTACCATCTTCTTTCCCTCAGATTTGCAAACAATGATGAAAAGCATATGTCAAGCTGTTTGATCACATGATATGTGACAAATGAGATCACAGTCAGTTTGGTGAGAGCTTTGAATGGGGATTTTATGTTTCTGTTTGTGTTTACTTTTTTTAAGCAGGCAGATATGCATTGTTTAATAACACCAAATTTCATTGCAACTGGAGACAAAGAAGTACTATTGTAGTCACAGACAATAGGCTGCATCTTTGACAACTCTACATTCCTGAACTTACATAGAGCAAAATCAGCAGCCCTGATCTGCAGTGGGAAGTCAGAGAGGCTGTGTGGTTGGCATGTTTTCTTCCCTTGGGGGGCATTGCTGCTCAGTGGGGTCACTGGCTGACAAAGCTCCACTAAGGATCATGCCATTTCACTTGAGGAAATTGGCTACGTTCCTGTTTGTTCTGAACTGAGATAATCCTTCTTCCTTCCTTTCATCCTGCACTAGCCGATTTCTGAGATTTCGACACCTGAAGCATGAGGGAGAACAGGAGGTTAATTCAGCAATTCTGTAAATAGTTCAGTACCAGAAGTGTTTGCCAAAGAACAAAGCTGCTGCTTCCCCCAGGGACACAGAAGTGAAGACATTATTTTTTAGAAGCATGAAGTGCAGTGTGACGAGGATGGTGTTGGCATCTGGCCAACCGTGAGCTCCACAAAGACCATGGGGCTAGGGCTGCTTGTGGCTTTCTTTATGGTTCTAGTTCTTTAGAATAAATTGTATCAGGCCATCACCTCAAGAGTCTTAAGCGTGTCCCTGTCTTTCAGTCCTGTGGTCCTTTTTCTGGAGAGCTAGCTTAGGAAACAAATATAGTCATCAGCCTATAACTAAAATTGAGTTTCAGCAGGACAACCACAGTAGTTAGTTCAGGGCGAAAGAGTAAAAGTTGACACATCACCAGCTAAACCTGCTCCTGGAACATCTCTGGAAGTCCAGAACAAACCAAATAAGGCCACAGTGAGTGAAATGACAGACTGGAGAGACTGACGGGTAGAGACTCGGGTGTGCCATCTCCGACCCCAGAGAAGCAGCTGTGTGGCAATGCACCAGATTGAAGAAGTCTACAACGCCTCCGAGTGAGAGCCTCGGTGAAAAGTCAACCTCTCAAAAAACTGGGATGCTTTTTCTCGAAAAGGGAGAAGGTTGGTGGCTACAGGCTCATTTAGGGCTCTGATCTTGCTTACCAGAGCAGCCAAAAGGCTGTGAAGCCTTGATGCCCCTGAGAAGCTGGGCCAACCAGGACTTGGGACCACTGGTATACTGCTGAGTGCCTAAAACTCTCAAGAGGACAGCCACTGCTACAGCATGGGGCTATGAAAGGGACAAGAGGCACTAGAATCATAATTAGAATATTCTCCCAGAGACGTTTCAAAGATTGCCATCATGGAAGCCAGAGATATGTTGCTATTAGGCATGTCTTACTTTGAGGTTTTGTATGTGGGCTCAGTTTATATATAACTGGGATTCTTATGCCGAGCTTATAACTGCCCACAATAAGCCAGGAAAAACGACTTTGTCTTCTAATTTCCAGTCAGAATGATGATATGCCTACCATCTGCTAATGCATTTTAAAATATGGTTTTCCCGAGTAGGCTTTACCTTTTTTTTTTGTATGTCCCCTTGAAGAAGAATAAAAAAAACAGTATACTCTCTCTTGTTTATTATAGATGTTATTAGTATATAATAATATCAGCATGTATACCATATATTACGTAATTTTAGAAAAAATCATAGGAAAATATTAAAATTAAAAAGAAATTAAATGTTATTGGAAATCTCTTAATGAGCTGAATAGAGTTAAGGTTTTTAAAAATAATAATTCATTCATCTGCATACACATAAATAAAATGTATTCCTAGAATGAGACAGAATTAAGCATTATTTCTAGCCCTGCATTTTTGTTCTTATAGTTGTAAATTCTAAGTAAATATGAAGATGGAAATGAAAGAGTTTAGTGATAGCAACATCATATGGCATTTCTCAATTTTATTGAAGTTATTTTCCAAAAGTATCTAGTGATCTATAAAAGTTATTTTCAAGGGCAAAAGCAAAATGAAAGAATGGAAAAAAAAAACACCTGTCTCGTAATGATGTGTTACTCATTCGCTTTGACAATTTTGGAGACTTATCAAATGAATATAAATAATTTCTGCTTTTTTTTCCCTTCAATTTGAGGTACAATGTTTACCATTGTACTCAGAAAGAGTTTAAAAGGAAATATTAATTTAAATCCATTCACCAAGAAACTATTTTCCTCAGGTTTACTTAGGTGAATTGACAACTAAAATGTATATATCTAGTATGCACCAAGTAATATTTCCACGGACGGTTACATTGTGAAAATATTACCACAATGAAGCTAATTAACATATTCATTATCTCACATTGTTACCATTTGTGCCTGTGTGTGTGTGTGGTTAGAACACAAGTTTTCTCTCAGCAAATTTCCAGTACACAGTAGTGTATTATTGTAAGTCACCGTGCTGTATATTAGATCTTCAGAGATGATTTATCTTGCACAACTGAAACTTTGTGCCCTTTCACCAAATCTCCTCATTTCCCTCACCCATCATCCCCTGGCAACTACCATGCAGTTCTGTGTTTTTATGATTTCAACTTTTTTAGAATCCACATAGAAGTAAGATCATGCAGTATCTGTTCTTCTGTGTCTGATTTCTTTCATTTAACATAATGTCCTCAGGTTCGTCCATGTTGTTATAAATGGAAGAATTTCCTTCTTCTGTAAGGCTGAATGATACTCCACTGTGTGTATATGCCACACTTTATTAATCCATTCATCCACAGATGGGCACTTAATGAGATTTCTATATCTTGGTTTTTGTGAATAATGCTGCAATGAACATGGGAGTGCAGATACCTCTTTAATATACTGATTTCATTTCCTTTGTACATACACCCAAAAATGAGATTGCTAGATCATATGGTAGCTCTATTTTTAATTTTTTGAGGAAACTCTATCCAGTTTTCCACAGTGGCTGTAATAATTTACATTCTCACCAGCAATGCACAAGTGTTCCCTTTTCTCCATATTCTCTCCAACGTTTGTTATCTTTTTTTTTTTGAAATAATAGTCATTCTAAGTGGTGTGAAGGGATATCTCATTATAGTTTTGATTTTTATTTCTTTGATGAGTAGTGATATTGAGCATCTTCATATACCTGTTAGTACTTGTATGTCTTCTTTGTTTTTCGGCTGTTGACTTGTAGGAGTCCGTTATTATTTAGGATATTAGCCCCTGATTTAGTATATGGTTTGCAAACATTTCTCCCATTCCATAGTTGTCTCATAATTCTGTTGATTGTTTCCTTTGCTGTGCAGGAATTTTTTAGTTTGACGAAATCTCATTTGCCTATTTTTGCTTTTGTTGTGTGTGTTTTGGGGTCATAGCCAGAAAATAAAAGCTGAGACCAATGTCAAGAGACTTCTTCTCTATGCATTTTTCTAGCAGTTTTACAGTTTTAGATATAATGTTTATGTCTCTGAATCATTTTGATTTTATTTCTGTACATCGTATACCTAGTAAGGTCCCATTTTCTGTGAATATCCACTATTTCCATTACCATTTATTAAAGAGACTATTCTTTCCCAACAGTGTTTTCTTGGCATCCTTATGAAAGATGAGTTGACCATGCATGAGTGCATATATTTTTGAGTTTTCTACTGTGTTTCATTGGCTTATATGTCTTTATGCCAGTCCATAATTGTTTAATTACTACGGTTTTGTAATATATTTTGAAATTAAAAAGTATTACGTAACTTCCAGATTTGTTCTTTCTCAAGAATACTTTGACTATTTGGGGTCCTTTGTGGTTCCCTGTGAACTTTAGGACTATTTTTCTTTGGTAAAAAATGCCATCAGAATTTTGGTAAGGATTATATTGAAACTACAAAGTTGATTTAAGTGGTATGGGCATTTTAATATGAATTTTCCAATCCATGAACAAAGGATGAATTTCCATTTATTTTGTTGTCCTCAATTTCCTTCATCAATATTTTATAGTTTTCAGTTTACAGATCTTTCACCTCCTTGATTGAATTTATTCCTAAGTATTTTATTTTATTTGCTGTGATTGTAAATGGGATTGTATTCTAATTTCTTTCTTTCTTTTCTTTTCTTTTTTTTTTTTGATAACTCATTAGAGAATAAAGGGCAACTGATTTTTGTTTTTTTGTTTGTGTGTGTGTGTGTGTGTGTGTGTGTGTGTGTGTGTGTGTGTGTGTGTTTGGAGTTCATTTCCTTATTTTGAGAGACAGAGAGAAAGAGAGAGAAAGACAGCAGGGGAGGGGCAAAGAGAGAGGGGGAGAAAGAATCCTAGCAGGCTCTGTGCTGACAATGCAGAGCCCAACTTGAGGCTCAATCTCACAAACTGTGACAACATGACCTGAGCAAAACCAAGAGTCAGATGCTTAACCCAGGTGCCACCCAGGTGCCCTGCAACTGATTTTTGTATGTTGATTTTGCTTTTTTATTTATTTTTATTTTTTTAATGTTTATTTATTTATGAGACAGAGAGAGACAGCATGAACGGGGGAGGGTCAGAGAGAGAGGGAGGGAAACACAGAATCGGAAACAGGCTCCAGACTCTGAGCCGTCAGCACAGAGCCCGACACGGGGCTTGAACTCACGAACCACAAGATCATGACCTGAGCCGAAGTCAGATGCTTAACCGACTAAGCCACCCAGGCACCCCAGATTTTGCTTTTTGATTTACCATTCCCACAAAGGTCCTCTCATCTCTGTGGAATTGTCAAAATCAGTGTTTCAGTGAGTGCTGGAAACTCCTTTCCACTATCTTACTCATGTCACTCTCTATCAATAAACTATTTTTAACAAATTTTTTATCATGTTTTTACGAGCCCAATAAAGTCAGATTTTATTTAAAGCTATTTTAAAACTAGGGGCGCCTGGGTGGCGCAGTCGGTTAAGCGTCCGACTTCAGCCAGGTCACGATCTCGCGGTCCTTGAGTTCGAGCCCCGCGTCAGGCTCTGGGCTGATGGCTCGGAGCCTGGAGCCTGTTTCCGATTCTGTGTCTCCCTCTCTCTCTGCCCCTCCCCCGTTCATGCTCTGTCTCTCTCTGTCCCAAAAATAAATAAACGTTGAAAAAAAATTAAAAAAAAATAAAACAATTGGTTAAGTCAAAGTTATTTTCTGTCATAAATTCCGGCTTTAGTTTTTCATTCAAATAAATATGTATTTTGAGAAATATTATTAATAAAACACTGAGCAATGGACATTTAAAACAACATATAAGAAATATCACTAAATTCAAATAAATATTATAATTATATAAACTTAATATTATAAATATTGTTATAAAAATAATGCATCTCTGTATTTTCTTTTTTATATACTTTTATTTACGTATTTGCCAATGACATTTATTTATTATTTTAATTTTAATTCCAGTGTAGTTAGGATACAGTGTTATATTAGTGCCAGGGTACCCTAGTGATTCAACTAGTGATTCAATAATTCTGTGCACTTTTCAGTGTTCATCTTGATAAGAGTACTCTTAATTCCTTTCACATATCTCACTCACCTCCCCACCCACCTCCCCTCTGGTAACCATCAGTTTGTTCTCTGTAGTTAAGAGTCTGTTATTTCATTTATCTCTTTTTGTTTGTTTGTTCATTTTTGTTTAATTCCACACATGAATGACCTCAAATGGTATTTGTCTTTCTCTGGCTGACTTAGTTTCTTTAGCATTACAGTCTCTCTCTGGCTCCATATGTGTTGTTGCAAATATGAATATTTCATTTTTTTTTATGGCTGAGTAATACTCCATTGTGTGTGTGTGTGTGTGTGTGTGTGTGTGTGTGTGTGTGTACACACACATGGCATCTTCTTTATCCATTCATCTATTGATGGACACTTGGGCTTCCATAATTTGGCTATTGTAAATAATGCTGTTATGAACATAAAGGCGTAATATCTTTTAATATAGTGTTTTCACTTTTTTAAGGTAAATACCCACTATTAGAATTATCAGATCATATGGTATTCTATATTTACTTTCTGAGGAACTTCCATACTCTCTTCCACAGTGGCTTTACCAGTCAACATTCCAATCAATAGTCCATGGGAGTTCCTTCTCCATGTCCTCACCAACACTTGTTTCTTGCTTTTTGATTTTAGCTATTCTGAAGAGATATCTCATGATGGTTTTTGATTTGCATTTGCTTATTATTAGTGATATTGAGCATCTTTACATGTGTCTGTTGATCATCTGTATGTCTTCTTTGAAGAAATGTCTGTTCATGTCTTTCACCCATTTTTAAACTGGATTATTTATTTTTTTGGTGTTGACTTATACAAGTTATTTATATATTTTGGATACTAACACTTTATAGGGTATTGTCATTTGCATTTCTCCAATTCAGTAGGTTGTTTTTAGTTCTGTTGATAGTTTTATTTGCTGTGCAACAAGTTTTTAATTTAATGTAATCTCAATAGTTTATTTTTGCATCTTCTCTTGCCTTATACCACATATCTAGAAAAGTGTTGTTATGGCTAACATCAGAGAAATTACTGCCTCTGCTCACTTCTAGGATTTTTGAGTTTATTATTGTTTATTGTGTAAGAAATTTTCCAGTTTTATTCTTTTGTATGTTGCTGTCCCATATTCCCAACATCATTTGTTGAAGAGACTGTCATCTCTTTCTCATAGCATATTTTTGCCTGCTTTATCAAAGATTAGTTGACCACATAATTTTGGGTTTATTTCTGGGCTCTCTATTTTGTTCTATTGATCTATGAATCCATTTTGGTGCCAGTACCATACTGGGTTGATTACTATAACTTTGTAGCATATCTTGACATCTTGAAATGTGATACCTTCAATTTTATTTCAACATTTCAAAATTGCTTTGGCTATTTGGGGTCTTTTGTGATTCCATAAAAATTTTAGGATTATTCTTTAAAAATTCTGTTGGGATTTTGATAAGGATTACATTAAATCTGTAGACTGCATTGGGTAGTATGGACATTTTAACATTATTTGTTCTCCAAATCCATGAGCATGGAATATCTTGCCATGTGTTTGTTGTCTTCAATTTCTTTCATCAATGTTTTATATTTTCAGAGTACAGGTATTATACCTTAAGGGATAAATTTGGTCATAAGAATTTTAATATTTTTGGTGAAGCTGTAAATGGGAATGTTTTCTGAATTTCTCTTTCTGCTACTTCATTATTAGTGCATAAAAATGCAATAGATTTTTGTATATGGTTTGTATGCTGAGGCTTTAGTGAATTCATTTTTCAGTTCTAGTAATTTATTGGTGGAGACAGTAAGGTTTTTTATTTCTATATATAGTTCCATGTCATCAGCAAATAAATTTTTTATTTCTTCCTTACTGATTTAGATGCCTTATATTTCTTCTTGTTGGATTGCTGTGGCTAAGACTCACAATACTATCTTGAATAAAAGTCACGAAAGTGAACATGCTTGTCTTGTTCTTGATCTTAGGAGGGAAGCTCTTAGTTTTTCGTCATTAAGTATGGCATTAGCCGTGGACTATTCATATAACGCCTTTATTATGTTGAGATATGTTCCTTTAAGCCTATTGTGTTGAGGATTTTTATCATGAATGGAAATTGTACTTTGTCAAATGCTTTTTCTGCATTTGTTGAAATGATCTTACAGTTTTTATTCTTTCTGTTGTTGATGTAATGTATTATATTGATTGATTTGCAAATGCTGGGTCACCTTTTCATCTCAGGAATAAATCCTGCTTGATTGTGGTGAATGATTTTTTTAAGTATTGTTGAATTTGGTTTGCTAATATTTTTTTGAGGATCTTTGCATCTATGTTCATAAGAGATATTGACCTGTAATGTGTGTGTGTGTGTGTGTGTGTTGTGTTGTTTTGTTTTGTTTTGTTTTTGTAGTGTCTTTATCTGGCTTTGGTATCAGAGTGGCACTGGCCTCATAAAATGAATTTGAAAGCTTTCCTTCCTGTTCTCTTTTATGGAACGTTTGAGAAGAATATGTATTACCTTTTCTTTATGATTCTGTACTGTCCTTTTTTGTTTCTTGTTACAGCCTGTGTTTTAATATCTGTTTTGTCTGATATAAGTATCAGTACCCCAGCTTTCTTTTCACTTCCATTTGTGTGATTAATGTTTTTCTATTCCTTTACTTTCAATCTGTATGTGTCTTTAGGACTGAAATGAGTTTCTTCTAGGCAGCAAAGAAATTATTGATGGGTAAGTACTTATTGCCATTTTGTTACTTGTTTTATGCTTGCTTTTATAGTTTTTGTCTGTTCCTTTCTTCTCTTACTCTCTTCTCTCAAGGTTTACTGGCTTTCTTTACTTAAGTACATGGGTTCCTTTCCCTTTATTTTTTGCATATCTCTTACTGTGATTTGTAGTGATCATTAGGTTTATATAAAACATCTGACAAACTATATTTGGTTGATGGTTACTTAAGGTTGAACCCATTCTAAAATCACCAAATTTTTACTCCTTCCCCTTCCTCACATTTTAGGTTTAATGTCATAGTTTATATCCTTTTATTTTGTGAATCCCTTGACTGACTTTTATAGATTTACTTCATTTTACTCCTTTTGTGCTTCCTGATTTTCTTATGCCTACTTACGCTGTTTACTTTCCACTTAAAAAATCCCCTTTAATGTTTCTTGTAGAGCTAGTGTAATGATCATGAATTCCTTTAATTTTTGTTGGTTTGAGGTACTCTTTATTTATCCCTCTATTCTGAATGATAGCCTTGCTGGATAAGGTATTCTTGGTTGCAAGTACTTCCCCTGCCCCTACCTCAGTATCTTGAATGTATCCTGCCACTCCTTTCTGGCCTGAAGAGTTTTTGTTGAAAAATCAGCTGATAGACTGATTTTTCTACATCATATCTGTTTCCTTTTGCTGCTTTTTAAATCTTTTTATCACTACTTTTTTTTGCCATCTTAATTACTATGAGTCTTGGTGTGGACCTTCTTGGGTTGATTTTGTTGGGGGACTCTCTGCCTCTCTTTTCTTCCCCAAAATTGAGAATTTTTCAGCTATTATTTCTTCAAATTTCCTACCCATTTTTCTCTATCTTCTCCTTCTGGGATCTCTATAATGTGAATGTTGTTATGCTTGATCATGTCACTGAAATCTATCATTTTTAATTTTTATTTTGTATTC
Organism: Felis catus; assembly: GCF_018350175.1. Taxonomy (NCBI): domain Eukaryota; kingdom Metazoa; phylum Chordata; class Mammalia; order Carnivora; family Felidae; genus Felis; species Felis catus. Next base: position 118,447,628 of record NC_058376.1, on the reverse strand, counting down.
ATTTATTTCTCCTATTTAGGTTTGATTGCTTTCCATGGTCTCTGATCTATTCTTCTGCTTCCTCTAGTCTACTATTTATTCCATCTAGTGTATTTTTAATTTCAGTTATTGAGTTCTTTATCACTCAATCGTTCTTTTTTATGTTTTATATATCTTTGTTGAGGGTTTCACTGAGGTCATTCACTCTTAAATCCAGTAATTTATGACCATTATGTTAAAGTCTCACTTACCTCACTTACTGTGATTTTGTCCTCTTCTTTCATATGGTATATATTTCTGTGTCTCCTCATTTTGTCTAACTCTTTCTGTATGTTTCTGTGTGTTAGGAAAGTCAGCCCATCTCCTGCTCTCATAAGTAGTGGCCTTATGAAGAAAAGGTCCTGTAGTGCCCTGCAGTGCCAAGTCCCCTGTTCGCCAGAACCTGGATCTTCTGGGATGACTTCTATGGGTGTTGCATATGCTCTAATGTTGTGGCTGAGCTGCTTTTGCCTTCAATCCAGTCGTCTGCAATGGCTCTTTTCCTGTTGTGGACAGGGTTTGTGTTTTAGTGTGCTGGCTGGGGCCACCTTGGCTTGAGTTGAGTCAGACAAGGTGATTGCCAGAGATGTGGTCGCACCAAACTGCTGGGTACTTGCCCTGTGTTGTACCTTGAGAAGCTTTTTCAGTGGATGAGGCCTGCAGTCAAAGCAGATGTCTGCCCCCAGCTTACTGCTGGGACTGCAGTTGGACTAGTGTGTGTCGTGATTTTCCCTTCTCCCTGGGACAAAAGTAATTGTGAAATGCGGGTTTATGTTTGGGCTGCCTGAACACTGCCAGGCTTTTGGCACCACTTTGGATGGGCTCTAGCCACAGGCAAACTGGAAAGAGCAGGTGTGCAAGAAAAGATGGTTGTGGGACATATGATGGCAGCATGGTTTATGCAGAGCTACTGTGGGCAGGGACTTGCAGTGGTCCGAGACCAAAGCTGGCCATATTGAAGGTGGGTAGATCTGCTGAAGAGCATGGAGGTGGGGGACTTGGTGTTGGCAGAGTTTGCACAGATCTTCTTTGGGAAGAGACCTGAAGCTGAGGCCTTGCTGGAAGGGCTGTGTCCACAGGAGAATGTGGGGGTGGAACATGCTGTTAGCAAGCTAAGTGGAAAGTGTGAGTGCTGTGTTGGTTCCTGCACATGACCCTGTGCCAGGCTGGAAGGTGGATGAGGGAAATAGCACCCATGGGCTCCTTTGTTCCTCGAAAAGTCTCGTAAAGATCCATACACTCAGTACACACTCTGAGATTAGTAAATAAATCTTCTACAGCCTAGGTTTTTTTTCAAACTGATGCTTTTGTGCTGTATCTACATGGGGTTATTTGTTTTACTGTCTCTCTAAGGAGGGGAACTCTGCCTTCATGGCTCTCCCAGAGCCAAAACTAATATTGTTAAGGTTTTATTTAAATTCCAGTTAGTTAACATACAGCGTAATATTAGTTTCAGGTATACAATATCGTGATTCAACATTTCCACAATTAGCACACTTCCTTGTGCTAAGTTTGAGGTGGTAAGCCCCAGTGAGTGTTAGACCCCTCTGGTTTTCAAAGCCAAATGTTATAGGGATTTGTCTTCCCCATGTGGGTTTTCTGTGCCTGGGATGCCCGGAGTGGGGTCTGGTCCTCTCCCCTTTTCACACCCATAGTGTCCTTCCCTTCCACAGACGATCCTATGGGTTGTTTGGCTCCTGACCACATTCCTGCCCTTCTTACCCTCTTTGATGTGGCCTCTCCTCTACAGTTAGCTGTGGAGAGTCTAGTCTGTTCTGCCAGACTTCGGGCCATTTTCTGAGTTATTTACACTGATGTGGATGTTATCGAGTTGTATCTGTGGGATGAGGTGAAATTAGGATCTTCCTACTCTGCCATCTTTTTCTGTTATTTCTTAATTTGTATTAATACAATACAATATATACTATCATGGGTTTCATATGAAATGACAAGTGTAATAAAATATATGGTGTTCCTTTTTTCAGGAAATGTATGTGTATCAGTATATTAGGATTTTGCATTCAGCTTTTGAGAATAATTAAATGAAAAGTATCCGTAAATTTAATAATTTACATACTGTTGATTTTCTTAGATATTATGTCCAAGTTCTCCCAATGTTTTAATAAAAGGTGTATTCTGATAAAATTAACCAAAACAGCAGCTAGGCTAAGCATTTCACTGTTTTAAAAGGGTTGGAAAAATTATTAAAAATGTATAGGATAGGGGTGCCTGGGTGGCTCAGTCAGTTAAGCATCTGGCTCTTGATTTAGGCTCAGGTCATGATCTTGCAGTTTGTGAGATCAAGCCCCACTCTGGCTCTGTGTTGATAGCATTAAGCCTGCTTGGGATTCTCTCTCTCCCTCTCTCTTACTGCCCCTCCCGCACCTACATGTGTGCACACTCTCTCTCAAAATAAACAAATAAACTTAAAAATATTTTTTAAATGGGGCTCTTGGGTGACCCGGTTGAGTGTCCAGCTTTGGCTCAGGTCGTGATCTTGTGGTTCACGGATTCGAGCCCCACATCAGCTCTGTGCTAATAGCTCAGAGCCTGGAGCCTGCTTCAGATTCTGTGTCTTCCTCTGCCTCTGCCCCTTCCGTGCTCACTTACTTCTCTCTCTCTATTTTTCTCTCTCTCTCAAAAATAATAAATAAACATTAATTTTTTAAAAAAATTTAAAATGTATAGAATGAACTAATATGAGATTATAATTTCATAAAATATAACTTAGGGACACTTAGATGTCCACCTTATCTAAAAATGTCACATAACATTTTACAATGAATTTTACCGTTATAACATACAAATACTGCTAATTTCAGAAAACATTCCAGTTTCACCTGTAGAATCAACATGATTTCTTCTGATTAAAGGTGCTTTGCTTTCCAGCTAATGACAAGTCCTAATGAATTTTGTAAGAGTTGATACGGATTACTTACATTTTAACACAGGGAAAAACCAGACTTAAAATCTCTCTTATGAATCTTTTAGCAAAGTCTCCCTTGCCAGCCTGTCCCTCAAGAGTTGTACTTTCTTGGGGTGTCTGGGTGACTCTGTCGGTTAAGTGTCTGATTTTGGCTCAGGTCACAGTCTCACGGTTCGTGGGTTTGAGCCCTGCATTGGGCTCTGTGCTGACAGCTCAGAGCCTGGAGGCTGCTTCAGATTCTGTGTCTCCCTGTCTCTCTCTACCTGCTCATGCCCTGTCTTTCTCTGTCTCTCAAAACAAAACAAAATAGAATGAAAACATTAATTTTTTTTTAAATAAAAGAGTTGTACTTTCTTTCACACTAGTCAAGAAACAGAAGCGAGGTGTTTCAAATAAAATTGCTACTTGTCCCAATGCCTTTATTCTATGATGTATTTCATTTAAGTCCTTCCCTAGTATTTGCTAAAATGTCCATTCTTGTGACGTGTTTCAAGCTTATCATGTGTATTTAATAACATAGAAGACCGGAGGTTTTGGGTTGGTATTACAGTGCTCTGATTACTCACCAAAGGAGTCTTCACCCATCCCAACAGTTTATAGACAGGGAGGATTCACCCAAAGGGACGTGTAATATTGTAAGATTTGGTAGGAACCTAGGAGGCTCAGTTGGGTAACCAGCTCTTGGTTTCCTCTCAGGTCATGATTTCACGGTTTGTGAGATTAAGCCCCTCATCAGGCTCTGCACCAATGCAAGCCTGCTTGAGATTCTCTCTCTCCCTTCCTCTGTGTCCTTCCCTTGCTTGCTCTCTAAATAAATAAATAAATAAATAAATAAATAAATAAATAAATAATTTAAAACCTATATTGTAAGATTTAGGATGAAAGAGCTATTCTTTCTGTCTGTAAAGTTAAAGAGGGTTGGTGTGAAAGGGAAAATGGGAAAAGAGAAAAAAATAATCTTTGGAGAAAGTCCATAGAGAAGCAGAAGATCTGCCAATGTGTTCCCCTAAAACTGACAGTATCCAGTGCTTTCTGGAAAGTAGCCCAGTTAAATCACACTTGATGTAGGGGTTCAGAAATTGGTAAAACTGGACTCTTGTAGTGATAATATAAATTAAAAATGGAAAATTCTTCTAAAAGCCAATGAAAATTCTGCAGGTACTGAATCTTGTGATTGCAGAAGTAAAAGGAGGAAATTTTGTTGATCAAAAATAAAAAAAAAGTTTACTGTGTAACTCACAACTAAGATTCTGGGGTGTTTTTGACAAACTATAAATGTTAATGTGATTAAACATAGCCCAAGACTTGTGGACCTTGCAGAAAGCAATGAAAAGAGCTCTGGTCTCCATTCCAGGGATCATCTGCAGTAGTAGTTTTCAATCCAGATTGCATGTTTGAATGAGATTCTTCTCCAGGGCTTTAAAAACTACCAGTGCTTAAGACTCACCCAAGACCAATTCAGTTAGAATCTTTGTGGTTGGAATCTAAAAATTGAGGTATTTGAAAAGTTCCCCAGGTATTCCAGTGTTCAGCATAGATGGAGAGCCAGTGTGTTTGTTTGTTTGTTTGTGTTTAAGATAAATTTGATCTAGGAGAATTGTGCACTTAAAGAAGATTTGACAAAATAGAAAAAAAAGAGACTGCTGGTGATTTAGAGGTGCTAGAAAATGGAAATTGTAATAACCATTGTCATGGACAAGACTGATTCTTGCCTTACCCTCCTTCTTAAAATTTGAGAGAGAAATTAGTAAAGATTAAATTTTCTTTTGGGGTTATGTTTCTAGAGCAAGAAATGGACTCAAGAGCAGGGCAGGAGTCATTTTATATAAAGGCTACTTCAAAAATGTAGGCAAATACTTATGCTAAAACATGTTTATGAAAAAATTAATTATCGGGGCGCCTGGGTGGCTCAGTTGGTTGAGCGGCCGATTTAGGCTCAGGTCATAATCTCGCGGTCCGTGAGTTTGAGCCCCACGTCCGGCTCTGTGCTGACAGCTCAGAGCCTGGAGCCTGTTTTGGATTCTGTGTCTCCCTCTCTCTGACCCTCCCCCATTCATGCTCTGTCTCTCTCTGTCTCAAAAATAAATAAATGTTAAAAAAAAATTTTTTTAAAAATTAATTATAGAAAAATATGTGCTACAACACAACAGTGGTTGCAATGTCACTTCCATATAATGGAATATAATGCTGTCATTTTTCTTTTTAAAGAAGACAATAAGAATATATTATGTTTAACATCTAAATGTTTAAAGTTTTTCAAAGACTGTATAGGCATGACATTAGTGACATTCTGGTGACTCATTAAGTGATATAAGCTTGGAATATTTTAAAATAAATCTGCCAAGATAAAGACTGCTCAAATGCTAAAATGTATGCAATTCTCCTAAACATGCACATCTCTTCCTAAGATAATATGCCTTGAAAGCAATGTGTGCATGTGTGTAATAATTTTAATAGACATTTATTGGGTTCATACCTGTACTAGCTTTTATGACTCAAATTTTGCTGATTGTTTTCTAAGAATATTGTAACTTAAGCATGTGTTTCCTGAAAGAAGTATTTTAGGGTGCAGTGTATCATTTTTATTTAAATACTGTTTGACCATTATTAGTCATTTTTAAATTTAGGTTAACAGAAGTGTGATAGAAAAATTTAGAAGACTTATAGAAGAGTTTTTTAAAAGCTGAAATGACAGAAAGATAACTCTTTTTTGTATATTTCTTATAATTCATTCTAGAAATTTTATTAAAGTATAGTTTACATAAATAAAATTCACCGAATATGTGTAGGGTTTATAAGATATAAAAAGTGTATACAGTTGAGAGGAAGATGGTGTTGGAGTAGGAGGTCATCTTGTCCCAAAACACAACTCTGTAACTATCAAATTATCCTAAATACTCCACAAATCAACCTGAAAACTGACAGAACAAACATCACAACCAAAGGGAGAGATGAAGCGAAAATGAAGAAGGTAGGAAGTGAAGAGATGTTGTTTAGAGGAGAAAGAGATTATAGGTTTTATGGAGGGGAGAGAGCTGTGGTTATGGAGAAGAGAAGGAGTACACAGGGGACTGCACAAGGAGAATGTTTCCTTAAATCCATTGGCTTAGAAAATGAGAGGGGCTGAATTTCTTGAGCTCTTGCAACCAGTGGGGCCTTACAACTTGGAGTTTCAAAGGTCAGTGGGCTTGGCCGGGGTAGAGTCCAGATGGCGCTCCTGGAGAGAAGGCAGGCAAACAACCAGGGGCAGACAGTGCAGAAATAGTGATCTGAAGAATGCCTGGGACACACAATGGGGGTTATTTGTTCTTTTTAGAGCATGTCCCTGAGAGGTAACTTTCCCAGAAAGGTATCTCTGGGAACAAAGGGGCTGAATGACACCTCAGAAGAAACACAGAGTCACCTGTAAGAAGCAGTGCAGTACCAACACTGGCTGCCTAACTTGCTTACACCAAGTCCCACAAACCTACATTGTGGCAGGACTACCCTTCTCAGTCAAGTTTGCCTTAATCCCAACATAGTAGGCTCCTTCCCCAGAAGACAGTAGGAACCCCCCCCCACTACCACCACCACACCACGTCTCCCAAACAGAAAGTTCTTCAGGACTTTGGTTCTGGTAGAGGTGGTGTTAGGTGTCATTTCACAAGCAGATCAGAGCACATCTCATTAAAACTTGCCACGTTTAGGTCTAGGACCAAACACTGCCTACAGTAGACAAGGAGAACCTCTGCAGATGACCTCTATGCTTGAAGAATAGAACAGCCAAAAACACAATAGGAGAGTACACACAAGAGCAGAGCAGTGCCAAGCCCTGGGCAATACATAGCCTCTTCTTTTGGCCATTACTTTCAGGAGCATAAGACATAACTGGCTTTTCTGATACAGAGAGGAAGGCAGAGACTTAGACAAAATGCAAAGTCAGAGAATTTATCCCAAATGAAAGAACAAGATAAGGCCATGGCCAGAAATCTAAGCAAAACAGATATAAGTAACATACCTGATGGAGACTTTAAAGTAACAATCATAAGGATACTCACTGGGCTTGAGAAAAGAAGAGATCAGTGAGAACCTTACCACAGAGATAAAAGAATTAAAAAATAATCAGAGATGAAGAATGTGACAAGATTGGAAAGGTTGTATGCAATGAAGAGCAGGCTGGAAGAAGCAGAAGAATGAATTAGTGATCTAGAAGACAAAATAATAGAAAATATCAAAGCTGAAAAAAATAAAGAATTATGCAAGACAAGAGTAGATTTAAGTATTTCACTGGCTCCAACAAACATAATAGCATTCACATTATAGGAGTCCCAGAAAAGAGAGAGAGATAAAAGGGGGAAGAAAGTTTATGTGAAGAAATAATAAATGAAAACTTCCCTAATCTAGGGAAGGAAAGAGACCAGGGGACACAGAGAACTCCCATAAAAATAACAAAAGCAGACCAACACCAACACATATTGTAATTAAGTTTACAAAATATAGTGATAAATATTCTTAAAAGCATCAACACAAAAGAAGTCCTTAATGTAAAAAGGAAAATGCATAGGGCTAGCTGCAGAAGAAGGAAGGAAATAATGAAAAATTAGAGCAGAAATAAATATATAAACTAAAAAAAAGAACAGATCAATGAAACATGGAGCTGTTTCTTTAAAAAAATAAAATTTATCAATGTCTAGTCAGAATTATCACAAAGAGAAATACCCATATAAATAAAATCACAAGAGAGGGGAAATAACAGCCAACACCACAGGAATTCAAACAATTATAAGAGAATATTATGAAAAACTATATGCCAACAAATCAGACAGCCAGAGGAAATGGATAAATTCTTAGAAACAGACAAACTACCAAAACTGAAACAGGAAGAAATAGAAAATGTGAACAGACTGATAACCAGCAATGAAATTGGATCAGTAATCACAAAACTCCTAATAAGCAGAAGTCCAGGACCAGATGGCTACACAGGTGAATTCTACCAAACATTTAAAGAAGAATTAATAGAGGGGCGCCTGGGTGGCACAGTCGGTTAAGCGTCCGACTTCAGGTCATGATCTCGCGGTCTGTGAGTTCGAGCCCCGCGTCAGGCTCTGGGCTGATGGCTCAGAGCCTGGAGCCTGTTTCCGATTCTGTGTCTCCCTCTCTCTCTGCCCCTCCCCCGTTCATGCTCTGTCTCTGTCTGTCCCCAAAAAAATAAACGTCGAAAAAAAAATTTTTAAAATAAAAAAAATAAATAAAAATAAAGAAGAATTAATACCTATTTCTTTCAAAGTATTCCAAAAAATGGAAAAGGAAATAAGACTTCAAAATTCATTCTATGATCTTAGCATTACACTGATACCAAAACTAGATAAATACTGAAAGAGAATGGCAGGCCAACAACCCAGATGAATATGGAAAAATTCTTGGTAAAATACTAGTAAAACAAATCTTATGATAGATTTAAAAAGTCATTCATCACGATCCAGTGGGGTGTTCCTAGGTTGCAAGGGTGGTTCAATGTTCACATATCAATCAATGCGATATGCCACACTAATAAATGAAAGGGACAAAACCATATGATCATTTCAATAGATGCAGAAAAAGCATTTGACAAAGTACAACATCCATTCATGGTGACAACCCTCAACAAAGAAGGTTTAGAAGAAACATACCTCAATATAACAAAGGTCATATATGGAAAACCTACGGCTAATCTCATCTTCAGTGGGGAAAAATTGAGAGCTTTGCCTCTGTAGTCAGGAAGAAGACAGGGATGTCCATACTCACCGTGGCTATTTAACACAGTACTGTAAGTCCTAGCCATAGCAATCAGACAACAAAAATAAATAAAAGGCATCCAGCTCAGCAAGGAAGTGAAGAAGTGAAGCTTTAACTCTTTGCTGATGACAGAATACTTTATGTAGAAAATCTGGAAGATTCCACCAAAAACTGTTAGAACTGATACAGGAAAGTAAAGTCACAGGATAAAAAATCAATTATCATGAAATCTGTTGCATTTCTGTACACCGATAGTGAAGTAGCAAAAAAAAAAAAAAAAAAAAAAAGGAAATTAAGGATCAATCCATGTTACCATTTCACCAAAACTAAATACCTAGACCTAAACCTTACTAAAGAGGGGAAAGAACTATACTCTGAAAACTATAAAACACTAATGAAAGAAGCTGTAGATGACACAAACTAACAGAAAGGCACTCCATGCTCATGTATTGGAAGAACACATATTTTGTACATTTGTGTAAATCTACACATGTAACACAATCCCTATCAAAATACCACCAGCATTTTCCACAGCGCTGTAACAAACAATCCTGGAATTTGTATGGATACACAAAAGACCCCAAATAGCCAATGCAACCTTAAAAAAAAAAAAAAGAAAAGCTTGAGACATCACGATTCTGGACCTACAGTTATATTTCAAAGCTATAGTGATCAAAATACTATGGTACTGGCACAACAGTAGACACACAGATCAGTAGAACAGAATAGCAAACTCAGAAACGAACCCACAACAACATGGTCAATTAATCTTTGACAAAGCAGGAAAGAATATCTAAAGGGAAAAAGTCTCTTCAACAAATGGCTTTGGGAAAACTGGACAGCCACATGCAAAATAATGAACCTGTACCACTTTCTTCTACAATATACAAAAATAAACTCAAAATGGAATCAAGACATAGATGTAAGACCTGAACCATAAAAATCATAGAGCAGAACACAGGCAGTATCCTCTTTGACATCAGTATCATCAACTTCTTTCTAGAAAGGTATCCTGAGGCAAGAGAATCAAAAGCAAAAAATAAACTATTGAGATTTCCTCGAAATAAAAAGCTTCTTCACAGCAAAGGAAACAATCAACAAAACTAAAAGACCGCCTACAGAATGGGAAAAGATATTTTCAAATGATATATCAGATAAATATATAAAGAACTTACAAACTCACGACCCCCCCCCGCCAATATAATTCAATTAAAAATGAGCAGAAGACATAAATAGACATTTTCCCAAAGGAGACATACAGATGGCTAACAGACGTATGAAAAGATGCTCAACATCACTGATCATCAGGGAAATACAAATCACAACTGTGATGGTATCACCTCACACCTCTCAGATGGGGTGAAATCAACAACACAAGAAAAAACAGCTGTTAGTGAGGATGTGGAATGGGGAAACCCTCTTGCACTATTGGTGGGAATGCAAATTGGTGAAGCTGCTCTGCAAAACATTACGGAGGTTCCTCAGAAAGTTAAAAATAGAGCTACCCTATAATCTAGCAATTACCCTAATAGGTATTTACCCAAAGAATACAAAAATACTAATTCAAAGGTACATATGAACCCTGATGTTTACAGCAATATTATGTATAATAGCCAAATTATGGAAACAGCCCGTGTCCATTGACTGATGAATGCCTATAGAAGTGAAATTTATCTCTGTGTGTATGTGTGTGTATAATATATATAACAATATATCTATAATATTCCATTTTACTAGATATAGTTTTTGCAAATATTTAATCCCAGTCAGTGACATGTCTTTTAATTTTTTACAGTGTCTTTGAAAAACATGTTTAAAATGTGATGAAGTTTAAGTTATTGAATTATCAATTTGTATTGTTCAGTGTTTTATGTTCTAAGAAATATTTTCTTGTCCTCAGTTAAAAGGATTTCCCATGTTTTCTTCAAGAACTTTTGTACTGTAGCTTTTATTTTTTTTTAAGCCATGCACAATTTTTTTAAGTTTTAAGTTTTTTAAGATTTTGCAAGATGGAGATTGACAAGTTTCAAAGCTTAAGACAGTTGAGAGATTTCTGGAAAACTGACTGATACACCATTTCATTTTGAAGAAACTAACAAGGAATATATTGGCATTATTTTATACAAGTTACTTGCACTTGGAGGACAGGCAGCCCCACTAGACAGTTTTTATATCAATCTGTTTGCTTAGTGTGACAGCAATGGAGTGGGCTCATGATGACTCACAAGACCTGATAGTTAAATTTTCAGGGATTCTTCAAGTCAGTGATTAAATAGTCATTATTAAAAGTTAAATTATATGAACTCATACTTCAAATAATTATAGTAAATTAAAGCTAATAAATACAACCCGTCACTATCAATGTCTAATTATTTTACTGTATTTACTATTACCTCTAATCCTTGATTTATTTATCTCTATTGTATCTGTAACATTTAAAAATTATTTAATTGTTTCTTGCTGCATATGTCTTCCCAACTCTGCATTCAGTAATATTACATTAAGAGCTTTAAAATTGACCTTGGTCGCAGTATCTATCCCACAGTAATTGTCAAATTTTATAAATTAAGACTTTCCTTATTATTTTATTGATTTTCTAGACCTATAAAAGTGATAGAAAATCATTAACGAAGTAGATTAAAGATCAAACTTTACTGTATCTGTGGCCATTAAAATGGGAATTCAACAATTTATAAAAAATGTATTGTATTGAATACTTTTAAATTTTTTTTAATTTTTTAATCTTCTAAAGATATATTTATTTAAAGAGATATATAAGAGGTGGTTATTAGACATCTACCAACACACTGCTGGGTGTGTGGATAGTAAAAGTTGGGCCAGATGGTGACTATTGGAATGCTGATCATTGCTTCTAATACTGGAACAATTTTTAATTTGCTCCTCTGGCTTTGTGGAGACTGCTGTCTTCAACTGTGTGAGCCTTTGTGCTGCATTTGGGGTCTGCGCTCTGAGGCTCTCTCTGTCTGCAAGCCGGATAGTTACTGCAATTCCCTCCAGGTCTTGATATATGGTACCAAGCAGCAGTTTTACTTGGAGCTCATAGTGACTAAAATATTTTACTGTGAACAAAAGGCGGAAAAAGGCAAAAAGTGCTCTGGAAAAAAAATATTCTTTTATTTTTTTCTTACAGGGAGACAGGATTTTACTGGCTTGAAAAAAATGCCCCTCTTGAGAGGCAAAATGTATTCAGGAAGAATCTTAGGGTCTCTGGTGATGAAGATACGACATGGTCCATGAGAGTTAATGCTTATTAAGCCATAACTCTAATGATTCACCCGGAACATTTTCATGATCTGAACAAAGACCTTAGAACCAAAGTCACATCAAAACAACTAGAGCCTCTCCCTCTTTTTAAAGCTTGATTCCTTGTTTGCTTGCTCACCTACTATACGTCTGTATGTATGCTTGCATGCATACATGTATGTATTTGAAGTATAATTAGCATACAGTGTTATGTTATATTAGTTTCTGGTGTACAATAGAGTGATTCAAAAATTCTCTACCTTACTCATTGCTCATGTTGATAGATGTAATCTTAATCTCCTTCCCCTATTTCACTCATCCCCCACACGCTGCATCCTCAATGGCAACCACTAGTTTGTTTTCTATAATTAGGAGTCTGTTTCTTGATTTGTTGGCTTGTCTCCTTTTTCGGTCTTTGTTCATTTGTTTCGTTTCTTACATTTCACATATGTGTAAAATCATGGCATTTATCTTTCTCTGACATTTCATTTAACATATCCTCTAGATCCATCCATGTTGTTGTAAAGGGCAATATATCACTCTTCTTATGGCAGAGTGATATTCCCTTGTATATATGTACTACATCTTTTTATTCATTCATCCATCGGTGGATAGTTGGGTTGTTTCCATAACTGCCTATTGTAAATAATGCTGCAACAAACATAGGGGTAGGTATATCTTTTCCAATTAGTGTTTTCGTATTCTTCAGGTAAATATGCAATAGTGAATTACTGGATCACAGAATAATTCTATCTTTAATGTTTTGGGGAACTTCCGTACTGTTTTCTGCAGTGCTGGCACCAGCTTGAATTCCCACAGCATTACATGAAGGTTGCTTCTTCTCCTCATTCCCACCAGCATTTGTTGTTTCCTGAGTTTTTGATTTTAGACATTCTGATAGGTGTTAAGTGACATCTCATTGTTGTTTTGACTTTCATTTCCCTGATGATTAGTGATTTTATCATCTTTTAATGTGTTTGTTGGCCATCTGTATATCTTCTTTGGCAAAATGCCTATTCAGGTCCTCTGCCCACTTTTAATTATATTATGTACTTTTGTAGTGTTGAGTTGTATACTTTAAATATTGAGTTGTACTCTTTAAATATTTAGGTATTAACTCCTTATTGGATATATTATTTGCAAGTGTCTTCTCCAATTGGTGAGTTGTCGTTTGGTTTTATTGATGTTTTCCTTTGCTGTGCCAAGATTTTTATTTTGGTGTAGTCCCTATAGTTAAATTTTGTTTTTCTTTCCCTTACCTCAGTAGACATATCAAGAAAAAAAAAACAACTTTTCTACAGCCGATGTCAAATCGATTACTGCCTCTGTTTTCCTCTAGAAATTTTATGGTTTCAGGTCTCACATTTGGGTCTTTAATCCATTTTGAGTTTACTTTTGTGTATGGTGTAAGTTTCATTCTTTTATGTAACTATCTGGTTTTCTCAGCACCATTTGTTGAAGATATCATCTTCTCCCATTGTATATTTTTGTCTTCTTTCTCATAGATTAATTTACCATATAATCATGGGTTTATTTCTGGGTTCTCTATTTTGTTCTCCTGATCTACATGTGTCTGTTTTTGTGCCAGTGCCATACTATATCTTTGCAGTATATTTTGAAATCTGGAATTATGATACCCCCTGGTTTTATTCTTTTTCAAGATTGCTTTGGCTACTTGAGGTCTTGATATTCCTTACAAATTTTAGGATTACTTATTTTAGTTATGTGAAAAATGCTGTTGGTATATTGATAGGGATTGCATTAAATGTGTAGATTGCTTTGCGTAGCATTTTAACAATATTGGTTCTCCTAGTCCCTGAATATGGCATGTCTTTCATTTCTTTGTGTCATCTTCAATTTCTTTCATCAGTGTTCTAGTTTTCAGAGTAGAGGTATTTCAACTCCTTGATTAAGTTTATTCCTAGGTATTTTATTCTATTAGGTGCAATTGTTATAGTATTTTTTCTTAATTTTTTTTCCTGCGATTTCATTATTAGTGTATGGAAATGACCCCAATTTCTGTATGTTGGTTTTGTATCCTGTGACTTTACTGAATTCATTTATTAGTTCAAATACATTTTTGGTGGAATCTTTAGGTTTTTTATATATAGTATCATGTTATCTGCAAATAGTGAAAATGTTACCTCTTTGTTACCAGTTTTGATGCCTGCTCCTGTCTGATTATTGTGGCTAAGACTTTCAGTACTATATTGAATTAAAGTGGTGAGAGTGGATACATCCTTTTCTTGTTCCTGATGTACGGGAAAAGCTCTTAGTTTTTCACCATTGAATATGTGGTTAGCTGTGGGTTTTTCATATATGGGCTTATAATATTGAGTTATGCTCCCTCTAAGCCTACTTTGCTTAGAGCTTTTGTCATGAATGCATAGTATACTTTGTCAAATGCTTTTTCTGTACCTATTGAAATGATAAGATGGTTTTTACCCTCTCTCTTGCTGATGTGATGTATCACATCACTTGATTTGTGACTATTGAACCACACTTGCATCCCAGAAGTCAATCCTGATTGATGTGGTGAATGAATTTTTAATGTGTTGGATTTGGTTTGCTGATATTTTGTTTAGGATCTTTGCATTTATGTTCCTCAGAGATATTACCCTGTAGTGCTCTTTGTTTTCAGTGTCTTTACCTGGTTTTGGTATCAGAGTTATGCCGGCTTCATAAAATGAATTTGGAAGCTCTTCTTTCTTCTTTCCTCCTTCTCTTCCTCCTCTTTTTATTCTTCTTCCTCCTCCTCCTCCTCCCCTTCTTCTTCTTCTTCTTCTTCTTCTTCTTCTTCTTCTTCTTCTTCTTCTTCTTCTCTTCTTGATCTTCTTCTTCTTTTTGATCTTCTTCCTCTTCCTCTCTGTCTCCTTCTAGGAATAGTTTGAGAAGAACGGGTGTTAATTTTTAAAATGTTTGGTAGAATTCACCTGTGAAGACATCTGGTCCTGGACTTTTTTTTTTGTTGGAAGTTTTTTTGTTTTTTTGGTTGGTTGGTTTTTGTTTTGTTATTTTAATTGATTTACTTTCATTGCTAGTAATTGGTCTTTTCAAATTTTCTGTTTCTCCCTGATTCATTTTTGGGAGGTAACGTGTTTCTAGAAATTTATCCAATTTTTCTAGGCTGTCCAATTTGTTGGCACGCCATTTTCAAAATATTCTCATAATGTTTGTATTTCTGTGCTGTTGGTTGTTATTTCTCCTCTTTCATTTCTGGGTTTTATTTCAGTCTTCTATCTCTCTGTCTGTTTCTGTCTGTCCGTCTGTCTGTCTCTCTCTCTCTTTGGCTGTTGTTTGATGAGTGGAGCTAAGGTTTATCCATTTTGTTGATCTTTTCAAAGAACCAGCTCATGGCTTCATTGATCTGTTTGGTTATTATTATTTTTTGTATTTTTTAGTGTCTATTTCATTTATTTATGTTTAATCTTAATTATGTACTTCTACTGGTTTGGGGTTTTGTTTATTCTTCTTTTTCTAGCTTCTTTAGGTGTAAGATGAGGTTGTTTCTTTGGGATTTTTCTTACTTGTTCAGGCAGGCCTGCATTGCTATAGACTTCCTTTGTAGAACAGCTTTTGTTTCATCCTAAAGATTTGGGTCCATTGTGTTTTCATTTGTTTCTGTGTGTTTTTTGGTTTCCTCTTTGATTTCTTCATTCACCCATTCATTGTTCAGTACCATGTTTTTTGACCTCCATGTATTTGTATTCTCTCTAGATTTTTATTGTGGTTGATTTCTAGTTTCATGGCATTGTTATTGAAAATATCATTGGTATGTTGTTCTTTTTGAATTTGTTGAAACTTCTTTTTTAGCCTAATATGTGACCTATTCTGGAGAATGTTCCATGGCACTTGAAATGAATGTATATTCTGTTTCAGGATGGAATGATCTGAGTATATCTGTTAGATCCATCTAGTCAAATGTGTCATTCAAAGTCACTGTTTCCTTGTTGATTTTCTGTTTGGATGATCTATCCATTGATGTAAATGAGGTGTGTTACAGTCCCCTACTATTATTGTATTATTGTCAGTTTCCTCCTTGCTGTCTGTTAATAGTACCTTAATGTATTTGGTGCTCTCATTTTGCTGCATACATATTTTCAGTTGATATATCTTCTTGTTGGAATGTTTCCCTTATTATTATAATTGTCCTTTTTTTGTTTCTTGTTTCAGTCTTTCTTTTAAAGTCTATTATGTCCAAAGTTAAGTATTGCCACTCCAGCTTTCTTTTTGTTTCAATTTTCATGACAAATGATTTTCCATCCCTTCACTCTCAATCTACAGGTGACTTTAGGTCTGAAATGAGTGTTTTATAAGTAGTATGTAGATGACTCTTGCCTTTTATTCTATTCAGTTATTTTTTACCTTGATTGTAGCATTTATTCTATTTATATTCAAAATAACTGTTGATAGATATGTGCTTATTGTCAATTTGTTATTTGTTTTACAGCTGTTTTTGTAGTTCTTCTCTGTTCCTTTCCTCTCTTCCTTTCTTCACTTGTGGTTTGATGGCCTTCTTTAGTGATATACTTGGATTCCTTTATTTATTTTGCATGTCTATTCTAGGGTTTTTGACTTGTGATTAGGTTTATAATACAGTATATTAGGTTGATGATTGCTTAATTTTGAACTCACTCTAAAAACACTACATTTTTATTCCCCTTACTCCAAGATTTTGTATGTGATGCCGCATTTTACATCATTTTATTTTGTGAATCCCTTGACTGATTTTTTTAGATAAAATGTATTTACTGTTTATGTGCTTCAGCCTCTATACTGGGTTCATAAGTGATTAATCTTCTACTTTTATTATGTTTGTATGTCCATGTGAATTTTTCTTTTTCTTAATTTTCTTACTCCTGATAATGGCTTGTTTTGTTGTTGTTGTTTTGTTTTGTTTTGGGTTTTTTGTTTTGTTTTTGTTTTTGTTTTACCACTCAGAGAATTCATTTAACATGTCTTGTTAGGCTAGTTTAGTGGTGATGAATTCCTTCAACTTTTGTTTGTCTCGATAACTCTCTATCTCTCCTTCTGTTCTGAAAGATAGCCTTGCTGTATAGAACAGTTTTGACGTCATTTTTTAAATTTAAGTTCTTTGAATATATCATGCCACTCCCTTTTAGCTTGCAAAGTTTCTGCTGAAAAATCAGCTAATGGCATTATGACGTTTTCCTTGTATGGTACTGTTTTCTCTTTCTCTTTTTAAAATCTCTATCACTATTTTGTGCCGTTTTAACTATTATATATCTTGATGTAGACCCCCTTGGGTTAATTTTGGGGGGCTGTGTCTTCTGTATCTGGATTTTTCTTCCTGAGATTAAGGAAGTGTTCAGCTATTATTTCTTCTATTTTTCCCCTCTCTTCTTCTTCTAGGTTTCCTGTAATGTGAATGTTAACATCTTTGATAGTGTCACTGAGTTCCTTTAACAAAATCATTGTTTATTGTTGTTTTTCTTGTTCTTCTTCAGCTTGAATGCTTTTAATTACTCTTTCAACCCACTGATCTAATCTTCTGCTTCCTCTAGTATTTATTTCATCTAGTATATTTTTAGTTTCTGCTGTTGAGTTCTTCATCTCCAGTTTGTTTTATATTTTTTCTACTGAAAGTCTCCCTGAGATCCCCAACTTTTTCTCAAGTTAATAAGTATGTTTGTGACCATTCATTTGAGTTGTGTATCAGAATATTGCTTACTTCCATTTCATTTAGATCTTTTGCTGTGATTTTGTCCTGCTCTTTCATTTGGGGCATATTTCTCTGTCTCCTCATTTTGTCTAACACTCTGTCTGTTTCTATGTGTTAGAAAAGTCAGCTATGTCTCTTGCTCTTGAAAGTGGTGTCCTTATGAAAAATTCATCCTGTAGTGCCCATCAGTGCAATGTCCCCTATTCACCAAGACCTGGTGCTTCACAGGTGTCTCCTATGTGTGTGGTGTGTGTCCTACTGTTGTGGTTGGACCATTTTTGTCTTCTTTCTAGTTGTCTGCCTTGGCTCACTTTGCGTGTTGAGGGCAGGGTTACGTTCCTTTGCTGTTTAAGTAGTCAGTTTGGGGCTGCCATGATATTGAGTTGGATCAGACCATATGCCTTCCATCAGCCCATTCACTGGGGATGTGTTTGCACCTATCTGTAGGTTGTTCCCCCTGCATTGTCCCTGGGAAGGCTTTTGTTGATGGGCAAGGCCTACAGTCAGACCAATATCTGCCCCCATTCTGTTGGGGTTGCAGGGACCCTGAACTGCGAGGCTTTCTCATTGTGCTGCCTAGTATGAAGTTTTTTGTTGGTAGAGGGACTAGCAGTCAATTCAGATATCTTTCCCCAACCTACTTTTGGGTCTGCATTCCAACTGGTATGTGTGTGGTCTGCTTCTCCTCTTCCCAGAGCGCGAGACACTTTGTAGTAGCACTGGCTACTGCTGGAGCCGCTTGCAGAATGAGAAGTGTCTAGGGAAGCTTTGGATGAACTCCTACGGAGTGGGGTGGATTGGATGAGCCAGTCAGTGAAAGAATGTAGGGGTGGGGTATATGGTGTTAGCAAAGCTAGGTGGCAAGTGATTGTGCTGTTTCCTACAGGTATCTAGGTATCTGTGATGGGCTGTGGCAGAGAGAAATGGTGACTTCCAGCCCTTTTTTGGAGAAGTCTCCAAAGATTCCTGCCCTTCCAGTGCATGTTCCGAGATTAGTACACCCCAGGAGCTATTCATACTACTGCAACTACTGTTGCAACTATGGCAACTACTGTATCTGGGCAGTGTTATTTGTTATGCTGCCTCTTTAAGGGTAAGGACTGTTTCCTATCACCCTCTGGTTTTCCCAGAGCCAAGCTTACTGATTTTTAAAAGTTCTTGTTTTTAGACTTATAGACCAGTTGAATAGAGTAGATAACCCAGAATTGGACCCACAAACGTATGGCCAACTAATCTTTGACAAAGCAGGAGGGAATATCCAATGGCATAAAGACAGTCTCTTTAGCAAATAGTGCTGAGAGAACTGGACAACAACATGCAGAAGAATGAAGCTGGGCCACTTTCTTACACCATACACAAAACTAAACTCCAAATGGATGAAAGACCTAACTGTGAGACAGGAAACCATTCAGAACCCTAGAGGAGAAAACAGGCAACAACTTCTTTGACCTCAGCCACAACACTTTTTACTCAACACGTTTCTGAAGGCAAGAGAAATGAAAGCAAAAAGGAACTATTGGGACCTCATCAAGATAAAAAGCTTCTGCACAGCAAGGGAAACAATCAATAAAACTCAAATGCAACAGAGAGAATATGATAAGACATTTATAAATGACATACTGGATAAAGGGTTAGTATCCAAAATCTATAAACAATTGCCAAACTCAACATCTGAAAACAAATAATCCAGTGAAGAAATGGGCAGAAGACATGAATAGACACTTTTCCAAAGATGACATCTAAATGGCCGACAGACACATGAAAAGATGCTCAATATCACTCATCATCAGGGAAATACAAATCAAAACCAAACTGAGATACCACCTCACACCTGCCAGAGTGGCTAAAATGAAAAACTCAGGAATCAACAGATGTTGGCCAGGATGTAGAGAAACGGGAACTCTCTTGCACTGTTGGTGGGAATGCAAACTGGTGCAGCCACTCAAAAAATTGTTGAGGTTCCTCAAAAAATTAAAAATAAAATTACCCTATGACCCAGCAGTAGCACTACTAGGAATTTACCCAAAGGATACAGGAGTGCTGATTCATAGGAGCACATGTACCCCAATGTTTATAGCAGTGCTATCAACAGTAGCCAAATTATGGAAAGACCCCAAATGTCCATCAATTGATGAATAGATAAAGAAGATGTGGGGTGTGTGTGTGTGTGTGTGTGTGTGTGTGTGTATACACACACACAAAATAGAATACTACTTGGCAATGAGAAAGATTGAAATCTTGCCATTTGCAGCAATGTGGATGAAATTGGAGAGTATTATGCTAAGTGAAATAAGTCAGTCGTAGAAAGAAAGATACATGTTTTCACTCACATGTGGAATTTGAGAAACATAAGACCATGGGGGAAGGGAAGGGGAAAAAATAGTTTTGAACAGAGAGGGAGAATAAACATAAGAGACCCTTAAATACAGATAACAAACAGAGTTGAGGGCATTAGGAGAGCACTTGTTGGGATGAGCACTGGGTGTTGTATGTAAGTGATGAATCATGGGAATTTACTCCTGAAGTTAAGAGCATGCTGTATGCGCTGTATGTTAGATAACTTGACAGCAAAATATATTTAAAAATACTTTAAAAATTAAAAAAAAAGTTCCCGTTTTTAATCCCCACTGATTGTAAAAACTCATGAAGTTTAAAGCTCACTGTTTTTCACAGCCAAATATTATGGGTACTCATCTTCCTAGTGCAGGTCCCCATGCCAGGGTTCTGTTTTGGGGTCTTTTCCTCTCCGTCATGCTTGAGGTGTCCCTCCTGTTTGTGGTTTATCTCAAAGGTTAGTTTGGTTGCCCACTGTGCCTCTGCCCTCCCTCCCTTTTTTGATGAGGCCTCTTCTCAATGAATACCTGTGGTAAGTCAGCTCTGCCAGTCTTTCTGGGTTAAACTGATGTGGGTGTTATCTTAGTGTATCCCTGAAATGGGGTAAGCTTAGGATCTTCCTTCTCTGCCTTCTTCTTCAGAAGTCTCCATAATAACTATGGTTTCTTTATTTGCGTGTCTAGAACATTATGAGAAGTCACAAAATATCACAATACCTCTTAAAATCTCTGTAACATTTTCTATCCCATACCTTAAACTTTGAACATGGCTTTTGACCATCTGTACTCTCAAGGTCACAAAAATATCCTTCTTTTTAAACTCATCCCTTCTCCACCAATTATTGCTCATTAAGCTTCCTGTCTAGGGGCGTCTGGGTGATTCAAGTGGTTGGGAGTCTGACTCTTGATTTCTGTTTAGGTCATGATATCACAGTTCATGAGATCAAGCCCCAAGTCTGGCTGATTGGTGCAGGCAGACAGAGCCTACTTGGGATTCTCTCTCTCCCTCTCTCTCCCTCACATGTGCTAGCTCTCTCAAAATAAATAAATAAACTTAAAAAAAAAGGATTCCTGTCTAAAGGAAGAGAATGTAGAGTATAAATGAAAAACTGTGGCCTAGAAACCTACTGCCCATGTTAAAATCCTGATTCTTTCCCTTGGTAGTTTTGTGACAGACCTGTGGTTTCCTCATTTTTAAACCAGGGTGATAATAGCAAATGGCAAGAGTTTGTAATAATTAATACAAAGGGCTAAATCAGAGTTTTACATACAATAAGGACTAAAGAAGTATCAGCATTATGTACCTTTTCTTCTTTTCTTCTGATTGGTGAACAAGTTCTGGCAAGCAGATGGAGAGGGAAGCAAGATTTAAAAAGACCTAACATTGGGAAACTATGTAACATATTCCTATTAATATCTTCACAAAATATAGAATAGGAGCATATGTGGGGAAAATGGGTGAATTTCAACAGGGAAAAGTCTAGAAAGAAAGAGAACCCCCTCTTCAGTGATATTTATGTTCTGGGATTAGTCACTATTTTCTAGGAGAGAACATTATTTTAAAACTCTTCAACACCTGGACGTCTGGGTGGCTCAGTCAGTTGAATGTCCAACTCTTGAGTTCAGCTCAGGTCATGATTCCAGGGTTGTGGGATCGAGCCCTGCTTGGAGTTCGGTGCTAAGTCAGGAACCTATTTCAGATTCTCTCTCTCTCTTCCTCTGCCCCTCTCTCCCACTTGCATGTGTGCTCTCTCTCTCCAAACAACAACAAAACCCTTCATCACCATGTACGTGTCAAATACCTCATTGTTTTGTTAATACTTACATCACTTTGTGAAATACTATATTGGATTGTAAGTAAAACATGCATAATACTTCAGTCTTTTGCCTCAGGTAGTGTTTGTGTAATATACAGTTCTCTACACCCCCATCAAATGTAGCCTAATCACACACTGTGAAGGAATCTCTGACCCCAAAATTATATAACTTTATTACAGCACAAAGTAATGTCTTTAAAATCACATGTGTCTCGGTACAAGGGTTAAAATACTTGTGTTCAAATTCAAATGCTCTCATATTCAGTTTTAAAGTTATGCATTAATACCTTGAATAAGGAGATTTTTAGTTTCTGCTTCCAATTTGCACAAATAATTGATGGCTCATTAACAACTCTGTGGGAATACTGCAAAACACACACATGCATGAGAAAAACAACCAGTTGTGACAGGGAGAATAAAATCCATGTCAATCATATTGAAATCCTCTATTACATTCCAAATAAGAAGTTAGAAAACACATTGAGTAATACATTAGCATAAATAAAAAGAATCTCATAAATTATGCTTGCTAATGACATTCACAATTTTGCAAAATCATATAATACACAGATGTTTCGTTTTTTTTCTTAGGCTCTTTCCAAATTGTTTTTTCTGAGAAAATAAACTTGTTCAAATGCTGTTGCCAATTGCATCGGGGGTATGTTATTTAACCATGATTTTAGAATATTAGACAGTGTTATGAAAAGTAATGATAAATACAATATGTACTTATCTTTTCCCATATTTGGGAAGTAAGCTTGAACCATTTTGGTAAATTTGTTTCAACAAAGCCTAAGAATATATTGCAGTACATTTTTTTGAGAAATCAATTTTTAAAAGAAATTGCATATGTAGATTGTGATTGTGACACTGTCTAGAATTTAACTTGAAAAGTGTTAGGAAGCCACCAATGCTATGGTCACACTCATTCACACAATTATGCATGTGAACAAATTACTTTCTGCTTTCAGGGATTTCCAATTACTAGGCAGGGGTGACACCAGGTACAGCATGTTACGACAACAGAATTTAAAATTTGGGAGGGCAAGCAGTATGTTAGCATTTATTCAACGAAAAACAAACTGGTATCTTGTTCCCTGACACATTGTTTTTTTAACTCCTTCTGGCATAGCACTATTTTTAAGTGGTAAAATTCAGGATAGCAAGTAAAATATCTTTTAAAATGTGGAAGAAAAGTAGGCTTTTATTGTTTGGTTATTTGAGTGTGAGATTGTGACTTATTCCTTAGTTCATCTGAATACTGGAAAGAAATCTGTAGGGCTTATTTGAGACCTTCTGATATTCACATTTACATAGGCAATTCTGTGTTGTCCAGGAACGAGCTGGATAAAGTGAAAACAGAGGTTAAAACTTGGTTTTAAGGTTTTCTCTTGGTTGGCACTCTCCCCATCGCTTATTCCCTCAACACTTCCCTTCCACACATCCATGATACGACCATGCTTACATAAATTACACTACTCACGTGGCCTCACTGCCTGGATTATTGTCAGTCTGATACTTAGTCTTCCCCTGATTTACTCCAAACCATCATGCCAGACTCAGCTCGGGTATTGTACCCTCCAGGAAATAGTATCATGGACCATGCCTGCCCTTACAGGAGGTAAATTATCCTCAGTGATTTAGCCTTCTGATTTAGCACGTATCATTCCATGTTATAATTGTCTGTCTAGTCATATATTTCTCCCATGAGATGGAAGCCTGTGAGGGGATTATGTTTTACATCTTCATATCCCCTTTAAAACCCATAAATAGGAGCATGATACACGACTTCCCTCCTCTCCTCTCACTTCGACAGTTTCATTTACTTCCATGACTTCATATTCCACTTGCTTACTGAAAATTCTGTTATCTATCCCAGCCACAGTTCTCTCCTGAATTGTAGGATTGTGTAACCAAAGTTTACACTGGAAATCTCCATTCAGCTATATCACAGGCTCTTCAAAATCCGCAAGTCCAAACCAGAGCTCCTCTTTTTTTCTGAAATCCAGATTGGATACTTCCCCAACATCTTCTCAGCAAATATCACAGCCATCTAGTCAAAAGAGCAAAATGATTAATGGTTGGACTCGGAGGGAGCCATGTGTTAAGCGCCACTATTTATACTGTGTACTCTTGAACAGCCTCTATGCTTCACACTCATTCTTTGTTAAATAAGGATAATAATACTCTGTCAAATGATTGTTGTGACTATTAAATTAGTACATGTAAGTCACCTAGAATACTACACGGCAAACAGAATGCGGTCAGTGAGTATTAACATTATTTCAGTTTGTCCATTTACTCAAGCTAAAATCCTGAGTCATTATCTCTGGCTACCTTTCCTCTTCCCCTACCTTATATATATACATATATACATACATATATACACATACATACACACATATATATGTAATACATATGTATACATATACATAGATATGTATATATTCAATTAAAATATATTATATACAGTTACATATATATATATATACACGTATATATACACATACATCCACACATATATATTTATATATGTATATGTGTGGATGTATGTGTATGTGTATATATACATACATATGTATATACATGTGTATATATACATACACATATATATGTATGTGTATATATGTGTGTATATATATGCAACTGTATATATTTTAATAATATTTAATATATAATATATACATAACACAATATACATATGTATGTAATTTTGTATAATATGTATAATATATGAAGTCTATATAAACTTGTCAGAACTATTTCTGTCTCTTAGCTCTTTCCATATCTCTCAATCTCTCTTACCACCATCCTACTTGAAAGCTACCGTCATCTCTCACTCAGCTTACTCTGAGTAGCCTTCCACTTACTCCGTGTGCCAAAGCTGTCCTTCTCTAATCTGCCACACAAACCCCGGGCTCTGTGACTTTAACACATACCTCAACACATGGCTGTGCTATTTACAGTCTTTCTGTCTTCTCTTTGAGATTAATATGTCTAAAAATACTTACCTTGTCTCTTGATTTCCTCCAAAGTCTGGCATGTGTGCTGCTTCATCTGTTTCTCTAGCTGTTGTTCACAACACTGCCTCCATTGGCGATGTCCTATCCACATGACATTTCATTCAGTTCCTCTAAAGCACCAGACACTTGCTCACCTCTCTGACCTCTTGGCCTTCCTACCATTCTGTTCTCTCTTCCTAGAAAACATTTCTCTCCCTGCAAAAATTTCCTGGAACACTAAACTATTCAACTTCCCCCAGAAGCCCAGGTCTCTCTTGATATTTATGTATTTACTGTCTATGATAATAGTCCATACTAAAACACAGTATTCATTAAGCAGGACCAGTATCTTTCTTTTTATTTAATTTTTTAAAATGTTTATTTATCATTTTTGAGAGAGAGAGAGAGAGAGAGAGAGAGAGCGAGCATGAGAGATGGAGGGGCAGAGAGAGAAGGAGACACAGAATCCAAAGCAACCTCCAAGGTCTGAGTTGTCAGCACATAGCCCGACGTACGGCTGGAATTCATGGAAGGCGAGATTATGACCTGAGCTGCAGTCAGATGCTTAACTGACTGAGCCACCCAGGCCGCCTAGCACGACCAATATCTTTCTTAATCTTTCTGTCATGACAGTTACTATTGGAATACCTAATTCATAGTGAAAATTCAACTAAATTGAATTAGTTAATGAGTTAATGAATTAATTAGTTAATTGATTAGTTGCTAAATCCAAATAGAAGATATTTCTAGTATTCAACAAACATCTATTGACTAAGTAAATAAAATTTTGGCATTTTTCTTAAAATCCTATTTGGATTAACACTGCTTCTGTCATACTCGTCCAGTTATGTACAACATGAGATTAAGTATTTGATGTAAAGTATAATCGAACAGTAATAAAACAATAACTTATGACTAACTGTATTTCTCAGTAATATTTATATTTTTGAGGACTATGTTCTCTGCATTAAAGTCAAGATCCACACTCTGACAGAAAAGCAACATTTGTGGAATTGACACTCTTGATTAAAATAAGAATATAATGGTTTCCATTTCCGCATATAAGAAACTTGGAGGTCACCATTCCTTCCTACCAATAAGTGAAAAGCTGACTACATTGAAAAATCAACTGTTCCTGGGCCTATAAAAGAAGGTAGGACACAGGATAAACCGCTGCCCCTAGGACAGAAGAGACAGGCAATTACAGAGAGTGAGGGCTCACTGGGACAGACACACAGGAGCAGAAACTAGCACCAGAACAAGGGACAGGGTAGGTCACAAAGCATGACCCAACTCTATACTGCCTATAAGAAACCCAATTTAAAGAAATACATGTATTAACAGTAAATGGATTGGGAAAAATATACCATACTAACAGTAATCAGAAGAAAGCAGGAGTAGCTCCGTTAGTTTCAGACAGAGCAAACTTAAAACCACGGAAAGTTTACATGAATAAAGAAAGGCATTACGTAATGATGAAGGGGTCAATTCTACAAAAATCAAAACAAAACAAAACAAAAAACCCAAGAAAACCATAATTGTTCTTAATGTGGGTACACTTAACAACGCAGCATCAAACAACATGAGAGAAAATGATAGAATTGCAAGGAGAAATGAGTATTTTCCCTATTACTATTAGACTTCCATACCTCACTCAGAAATGAACAGACCCAGAAGACAGAAAATTAGTAAGAACACAGTCAAACTCAACAACACCATTCATCAATACCTGTAATTTACATCTATAGATGATTTCATCCATCGCCAGCAGAACTCACGTTTTTCTAAAGCTCACACGGAACATTGACTGGTAAAGATCACATTCTGGGCCAGAAAACAACACTTAAAAAATCGAAAAGAACAGAAGTACAATGTCTGCTGGCAAGCCACAGTATAATTAACTTAGAAATTGGTATCAGAAAGATAACTGGAAAATTCCAAAATGTATGGACTTTAAACTATGCACTTCTGAATAACAGGTGGGTCAACAAAGAAATGTCAGAAGAAACAAAAATTTTTTGAAGAGAATTTAAATTAAAACACAATTTATCAAAATTTGTGGGATTCAGTGAAAACAGCACTTAGAGAACAATTTATAGCAGTGAATTTATAAATCAGAAAAAATTAGGTCAGTGTTAAGCCTACTATTACCATATGACCCAGCAGTCATGCCCCTTGATATTTGTTTAAAGGAATTGATGACTTAGGTCCATATAACAACTTTCATACAGATGTTTATAGCAACTTTATTCATAGTAATCCAAACATGGACACAACTAAGATGTCCTTCAGTAGTTGAATGGATACATAAAATGTGCTATATCTACACTAAGAAGTATTATTCAGTGTTTAAAAAGAAGAACTATTGGGGCTCCTGGGTGGTTCAGTTGGTTGAGCGACCGACTTCAGCTCAGGTCATGATCTCACGATTTGTGAGTTTGAGCACTGCATCAGGCTCTGTGCTGACAGCTCAGAGCCTGGAGCCTGCTTTGGATTCTGTGTCTCCCTCTCTCTCGGCCACTCCCCCACTCATGCTCTGTCTCTGTCTCAGAAATAAATAAACATTTTTTTTTAAAAAAAGAACTATTAAGCCATAAAAAGGAGTGAAGAAAACTTACATGTATATTACTGAATGAAAGAAGCCAATATAGAAGACTCTATACTCTATGACTCAACTATATGCCATTCTGGAAAAGGCAAAAACTTTGGAGACAATAGAAACCAGTGGTTGACAAAGATATGGTGAAGGAATAGGGGAGGAATGAATAGGCAGAGCACAGAGGATTTTTAGGGCAATGAAAATATTCTGTATAATATTATAGTGATGGATATATGTCATTATAGTTTTGTCCAAACCCATTGGATGTACAACGCCAAGTATGAACCCTTTGATAAACTACAGGCTTTGAGTGATTATGATGTGTTAATATAGGTTCATCTTGGTACAAAATATACCACACTAGTGAACGGTGTTGATAATGGAGGCTGTACATGTTGGGAAAAGCGGATATATGAGAACTCTCTGGATCCCCTCTCAAGTTCATTTTAATTTTTTTAATGTTTAATTTATTCTTAGAGTACGAGCGGGGAAGGGGCAGAGTGAGAGAGGGACATAGAATCAGAAACAGGCTCCAGGCTCTGAGCTGTCAGCACAGAGCCCAACACAGGCCTCGAACTCACAAGCCATGAGATCATGACCTGAGCCGAAGTTGGATGCTTTAACCAACTGAGCCACCCAGGCGCCCTCAAGTTTATTTTAAACCTATAACTGTGTAAATTTGATCACTGGCTATAGAGAATAAACCTAAGAAATTCCTTAACATAAATATTCAGGACAAATACTTATATCCAAAATAGTATTTGTTATATTGAAAAAGTCTTATTTTTTATTGAGTTATAGGGAAAATCACTCTGTTCATATCCTTTATTTTTAAAGTAAAACGAAGATGAATTATTGATGATTTGTTAAATTTGTAATGTAATAGTGTGTTAATTTAAGGTACAAACTCTAGATCTAGACTTTATGAAGAGTGCTTAAAGAGAAGCTTTTTAAAAATATTTATTTAGTTTTGCGAGAGAGAGAGAGAGAGAGAGAGAGAGAGAGAGAGAGAGCAAGCATACAAGCAGGGAAGGGGCATAGAGAGAGAGAGGGAGACAGAATCTGAAGCAGGCTCTAGACTCTGGGTTGTCAACACAGAGCCTGATGCAGAGCTCAAATCCATGAACCATGAGATCATGATTTGAGCTGAAGTCAGCTGCTTAACCAACTGAGCCACCCATGTGCCCCAAAGAGAAGCTTTTTAAGAGCATGGATAGGGAGAAAAATAATTATAACTGTAGTAAAATAATGCTTCACAAGGGAGAGGACATTGGTTCTGTAACCTTAAGTATGCATACAGTTTCAGTGGTGGGACAGTAATGTCATTTCAGAAATGGAATCATTATCAGGAACAAATACGATAGGGTGGAATTTTCTTGAACATTAGGACTCAGGCTATAAATTGGTATTGACATTTGGATGGCACTGAATAAACAGTCTCATGTGGGTAATCAAACTGTTTTCTACTCAGACAATAACTCAACTCTGTGCACCTACAAGTTAACTATCAAGTGACTACAAGAAAGAAAAAAATTGAGATAAATTGCGGGCAAAAGATAACATTTTTAATAATCTAAGCAAACATGAGTGTCCATAAAAGTGAAAAGAAAAGCAAGATATTCAAAAGCTCTTCAGAAATAGTATTTATGAGTTTTGGTTAAAGATGTGCCATGAGGGGCGCCTGGGTGGCGCAGTCGGTTAAGCGTCCGACTTCAGCCAGGTCACGATCTCGTGGTCCGTGAGTTCGAGCCCCGCGTCGGGCTCTGGGCTGATGGCTCAGAGCCTGGAGCTTGTTTCCGATTCTGTGTCTCCCTCTCTCTCTGCCCCTCCCCCGTTCATGCTCTGTCTCTCTCTGTCCCAAAAATAAATAAACGTTGAAAAAAAAAAAAAAGATGTGCCATGAGGTTTTGCGATATGGGGAAACTGAAAATTATTATTACAGTTTTATGTCTGCTGTATTGGAAGTATGTTGATATAAGTAACTGGGAGAATTATCAAAAAAACCAAGCAGCACATTTTAACAAAGAGATAAAAATATTTGTTAGGAATAAAATTGGACTGTAAAATAAACTAGATTTTGGTGTTATAGCCAAACAATGTTTAGCTCCTATGATGGGAGTGGAGACGCTTGCCGAGAAGGATGATAGGATAATGGAAGGAAGGATAAGAAGACTGTGGGTTTTTTTTAATTAAAAATATAATAATGTTTGTTTATTTTTGAGAGACAGGGAAAGCCATAGCATGAGCAGGGGAGGGGCAGAGAAAGAGGGAGATGCAGAATCCAAAGTAGGTTCCGGGCTCTGAACTGTCAGCACAGATCCCAACACGGGGCTCAAACCCATGAACCGTGAGATCATGACCTGAGCCAACGTCAGATGCCCAATGACTGAGCCACCTAGACACCCGAGAATATTGTGTTTTTAACTTTAAAAAGTACTCTTATTTAAGATAATTCTTATATTGGCTATTAGAGGAAAAGTTTAGTCACTGAAGAAGGCCAAAAAAATTTTTTTTTTAAATTTTTGACCAGATTAAGAGAAGAACCATGAAAACAAAATGTGAATAAAATAAAATTGAAATAATTTCAACGAGAAGGAATTTTATGGCCAAATGGTACAGATATTGTACTTCAAAATGCTGAAAAATAATCTGGTGTTACAAAATTCCATCCAACTAATGGAAACATGTTAACAGGTTTGACTTGATTTTTTAAGAAAATCCACTGGTGTACATGTTAAGTTAAAATGTTATATATTATTTATTATTATCAATAATAGAGGTTCTTTGCATTACTTATACCTTATTTAATCTGTATATTCCTTTATCTTTGCTATTATAATCTCAGACCCTCAAAGCTCGTTTATTATTTACTACATGCAATGCAGAATTTCTGCAAATGTACCTGTGGGGAATTGGCTTTCAAAAAAAAAAAAAAAAGTATAGAATCTCTGCAGTGTCTAAATGCCATTCTTCCATTTTAAAGTACAAAATTCATGAAACAAAAATAGTTACATTTTTAATAAATGTGAAACTTTAATGTCTTTCTTTTTAAGCAATTAAAATATTCTCTTGTGATTATTTTTCTCTCTGGGAATAAAATCAAGATTGTTTCAGCATGTGTTTGCTATCACGCTAATCTAGGAAAACTGATGTTAATTATTTTATAAATATTGGTAACTTGTCATTTTTGTATAAATCTCTTAGATACAAATTCACCAAATTAAGTATTGTGTTAAGCATAGGGAACATGGAGAAGTTGTAAGTTATTTGTGAAGAATTATTCATCCTGATTTTTTTGTTTTTGGTTTTATGAAAGGTATGAAAACTTGAGTTTCACCATCTGCTTCAGTTTCTGTTTCTTATGTTGTATTTTATGGTTTACAATAATTTAGAGGAGTATTTTTTAATAGTCAAAATATTATTTTCAGTAAGAAGAAAGCACATGTGCACACTGAAATTACTTCTGAATATGCTCTGATTGCTGGATTCTTCTATGAAGGCATATGGGTTTGAATGGAAAGAAAGGCAGAATTAAGACATACTTGAAAATTCTTTGTGAAGTCCCTGGTTTAATCAGTTTGTCACAACATACCGCAACTAATGGGAGTCAGCTACAGTCCAGTATCGTGCTAGGACTTTGTTCAGTACAATATCTAATTTTAGCAGAGTGGAGTCTTGGCATGGGGAAAGACCTGTATTCATGCAAAATTATTCCATGACTTCTTACTCCCGGGTCTCACTTGACCACTGGAAACTTTCACAGTCTTATCTATAAAACACAAGTAACCATCATGCTTGCTTTGTGGGTTTGTTGTAGAATTAACAAGAAAATAAACAAAAGGTACTTAGTAGAGCCATGCTTAGCCAGTCTTCTAGTACATCCTCGGTGATAAACGGGACCTTATAGCTGTGGTG
The DNA here is from genome assembly GCF_018350175.1 of Felis catus. Taxonomy (NCBI): domain Eukaryota; kingdom Metazoa; phylum Chordata; class Mammalia; order Carnivora; family Felidae; genus Felis; species Felis catus. Next base: position 118,416,317 of record NC_058376.1, on the reverse strand, counting down.
TGGCAATAAGAACCTAAAATCCAAGTATGAACAGTTGTATTTTTAATGTGTGACCTCACATAAATCAGTGTGTAATCTCATATTCTTTTTTTCTGAAATGGAGAATTGTATTGCTAATGTCACTAGGTCAATATGGTTGGGAATACTAGTGATTTGCATGGAGAGAAGGTCATGGAAAAGGATGTTTAAAAGTATGCCATGGGATTCAGGCCAGAAATGTAAAAGAAAAAAAAAACTGGAGAGAACAGCCTATATTTTGGGTCACCAGACTGGAGCCAAGGAGTAGATTTTTCTTTTTCTCCTATAACTCATCTAGACACCAATGATCTGAAGTCTCGAGGGAATGCATTGCCATATCATCACTCTAAATGTGTAACATTTAAGAATTCTCTGAGCCTGTTCCCTGGACATTATAGTGCTTTCTGGTTAGGTAGGAAGCGACTTAGAACCCCAGAGCATCAGAGTGCCCTGTAGCACATAACAAGGTGTACCAAACATGGAAGGCTTATTAGATGTCCAACATCCATGAGGTGGTATCAGCATTGCCAAGCTTCCCTGAGCATGCAAAACGTGTTTGCAAATCGCTCAGAAGTAGAACTTGGGACCCTGTGGAAAATTAGCAGAGGTCCTACATAGAAGTTAAGGACATTGAAACATGAGTGGATATAAATGGTAGTGTGGATTCATGTACATTCACTTATACCCCCAGAAATAGGGAGTTTGGGAGCTTTTAAATTAAACCGTTCTGTACTTGGTGTTTTAGTGCACATTTTCTCTAGAAACAGGAAAATAACGCTGCAGATAGGTGTTATAATTTTCTTTTTTTTTCCAATTGAGGAAAATTAAACCTCACAAGTATAAGTGATACACCCAGTGTCGCAGAGCTAATAATTAATAGATCTACAACTCACATTCAGAGCCGCCCATCTCCAAAAGCTATTTACTTTTCATTACACTGCTCTGAGCTTATGAAAATACTTTGTAAAGTGGAAGTGTGATGCAACAAGTAAAAATTATGTTATTTTATCCATCACATTTTAATCTTTCATGGAAATGATTGACTAATATTTTTAGCCCTAATCCCAACTCATGTTCATTAGACTTTCAAAAATTTACTCATAAACACCAAGTACCTTGTCTCATTCTCAAATAAAGTACATTGTGAATAATTCATACAATGGTCATTAGGGTTTTATATAACATGAGACTTTATAGCTGTAACTAAGTATAGTACCATAGGTTTATACTCCAGGAGAGAGTCATTTTTTTATTGAAAACACTACGTCACTTTAGGGAACTTGTTATCACAATTTAATGAAAGTAATCTATATAGTTACCAAACATTTGGACATATCTGTCTGGTGATCTGATTCTCAAACTAGAGGTTGGAAGGTTTAAAAGGTACTTTTTTGGAAGGGGTAAAATTAAGACAATTTCTTCATGAGAATATAAAAGGTTATTATTCTTTCTTTCCCCCTCTGAGAATGTGTACACTTGTTCCACTTTTAGAAGATTGGTATGTAGAACTGACGTCACAGACTTACATATTTTATACAAATTGGGAATTAAGTAAACATTCATACTACTTACTTTTGAGAAGCAATGTCAAACAGTGGACATAATGCTTGCTCTGGAGCTACAACTGGCTTAAATTCTGAGTCTGAATGAGACTATGAAAATTAGTTTTTCTTTCTAGGTTTCGATTTTCTCCTCTACTGGCAGACAAATGAAATCAGAACTGTCCCATAAGATGCTAAATATTAGGTTCACTTAATGAAATATATGTTGAGCAGAGGTTAATGTTTGAGCTTTCAGTTGACATTCAGTAGCTGTTGGCCACCGCTGACCTTGTTTAGGGAAGCTCAATGAGTGGCAAATGCTTTAGCAAATATATTTACAGAAGCCACAATTTTTATGTACATCAATATGAATTTTTCCCCAAATCTTATCTATCTTGGAAGCCATAAACAATCATGTGACTACTCATTTTTTGTATAGTCAAACCATAGTTGCGACTTGGACAGTTTTCTGTCTAGTTATGGTTGTTGTTCACTGATCTTCCTCCATAATCAGTGATCTCTGCTGGTTTTCCTTAATAGTCCTCAATCTTTCTATATCCCTCTTTTCTAATTTAAAGCCAGTGAAATTTCTTTAAGTTAGAATTGAAATAATGTCTGGTATCCCCATGTAGCCCCTTAATTCTCTCTTAACAACAAAAAGAGTAAAATGCAAGGAAACTTCAAAATACATCTGTTTCATATATGGCAGTTAAATAACCCATACTTTTAATATATGGAAATAACTAAAAAATCAAGTATAAAATGATGGATGCTTTCCCCCAAAGTGAGTAAACATCTTGAAAAGGTAATCTTCGAGTAATAAAACCAACATGATATGAAAGTATATCAAGTATCATTACCAATAAAAAATCAATAAAAATAATGGGATTGTATTTCTATTCCATTGGGTTCAATTAAAAGTAATAAATATATGTTGACTTGCGTCAAGAACAGCAGTGTGTATGATGGGTATTAGATTGTCTAACATACTACCTAGATTTAAAAATAGGTCCTATCACCGGGGAAATGAGTTAGCTTTTTTTCCAACCTGTTAACCTCGTTTTTCTCACCTGTTAAATGTGTGAAATACTAGTATTTATTTCATTGGACTATTGTAGTAAATGAGTTAATATTTTAAACAAGTTTATAATGGTGATTGTCGTTCAAGTCTACAAAATGTTAATTTTCCCTCTTCCTTCTCTTCTTACTCCTTATGGGAGAATAAATTGTCCAAACCTTATGAATAACAATTATAGAAGTCTTAAATAGGTTTATATCCTTTGAACTTCAATATCTAGGATGTCATCTTTAGTAACCCTGATAATAATAATGATCATAATGATGAAAGTAATGCTATAGTAGTATTTCCTATCATTGGTTGAGCACTTAGTAAATATCATACATAAACACTATCTAATTTTGCTTTTCAATAGCCCTACAGAGGCTCATATCATCATTATATAAGTGAGGAAACTAAGACTTAGTTGATAAAAACCTTGCCTGAGTTTACAGAGCTAACATCTGAAAGAGACATTTCAGTTAAGTCTGTTGACCTCAAAGCCTGTGCTCTTCATTTTTAACTACTGCACACATTTGCGTGTGTTCAAGGCTGTTCACTGCGATGTTCTTAACATAAGCAAACATGGAAAAAATTGAAATGTCCCAGAACATATTTAAATAAAATCAATACTTAGAAGAATTGCAGTTGGTAGGCATGATATTCAGAATTAGGAAAAACTAGGTTTGAAAGAGCATAGTATATAATAATGTTTTAAAGGGAAGAAATAAGAAAAACCAGGAGAAAATATTCATATTTATTAACACTATTTCTTCTTATTTATAATTTTTCCTTTGTTATTCTAAGCTTGTCAAAACTTCTGCCTTGGCCATTTATTATGTTTGTGCTTAGGGAGAAAAAGATCTATTAAAATTTTGAGAGATATACTTCTCAAATTAAATGAAATACATATTATAGATATGTCCCAAATCTTCTACAGTGAAATGATTTCTTTTTCTCATATAATTTCAATAATTATAGATCATGTATTTTTTATGTCAGATTTTTTAAAGTTTTTTTTCCTTTTACCCTAAGTTCTTTTTACATATTTTTTAAAATTTTTATTAAGCGTTTAATTTTAATTCCAGTATAAACATACAACATTATGTCAGTTTTAGGTGTACAATATAGTAATTCAATAATTCTATGTATTATTCAGTGTTCATCATGATTAAAGATCCCTATCACCTATTTCACCCATCCCCACACCCACCTCCCCTCTGGTAACCATCAGTTTGTTCTCTTTGGTTAAGTGTCTTTGTCTTGGTTTCTCTCTATATATTTTTCTTTTGTTCATCTGTTTTGTTTCTTAAATTCCACATGTGAGTGAAATTATATGACATTTGTTGTTCTCTGACTGATTTCACTTAGCATTATAGTCTCTAGCTCCATATATGTTGTTGCAAACAGGAAGATTTCATTCTCTTTTTGGGCTGAATTATATATATATATTATATATATTATATATGTTATATATATATATATATATATATATATATATATAATATATATATAATATACATGTATAATATGTGTGTACATATATGTAATATATATTATCTATGTAATATATATATTATATAATTATAATATATATTACATAGATAATATATATGTAATATATATAATATGTATATATTATATACATATTATACATGTATGATATGTGTGTGTACATATATATTATATGTAATATATATTATATATATAATATATATATAATTACATATAATATATATATGTAATATATATAATTACATATTATATATATAATATATATTTATATTTATATATTTATAAATATATATTATATAAATATAATATATATTTATATATATATAAATATATATTATATATATTTATATATTTATATATTTTATATATTTATATATTATAAATATATATATTATATATATATTTATATTTATATATTTACATATATTTATATTATATATATAATTACATATAATATATATATGTACACACACACACATATATATATGTACACACATACACACACATACACACACACACATATATATATCTTATATATCCATTCATCTATTGATGGACCCTTGTGCTGCTTCCATAATTTGGCTATTGTAATTAATGCTGCAGTACACATAGTGGTGCATATATCCTTTCAAATTAGTGTTTTTATATTCTTTGGGTAAATACCCAATAGTGTGATTAATGGATCATAAAGCAGTTCTTTTTTAATTTTTTGAGGAAACTCTGTACTGTTTTCCACAGTGGTTGCACCAGTTTGCATTCCCACCAACAGTGGGATCATTCTGATAGTGATACCTTATTGTAGTTTTTGTTTTGTTATTTATTTTTTTTTATTTCTCTGACAAGGAGTTACGTGGAGCATTCTTTCATGGGTCTTGGTCATCTGTATGTCTTTGAAGAAATGTCTGTTCTGTCTTATGCTCATTTTTTAATTGGATTATTTGTTTTTTAGGTGTCAAGTTGTATCAATTATTTATATATTTTGGATACTAACAATTTGTCAGATATGTTATTTGCAAATATCTTCTCCCGTTCAGTAGTTTGTCCTTTAGTTTTGTTGATTGTTTCCTTTGCTGTGCAGAAGCTTTTTATTTTGATGTCATCTCAGTAGTTTATTTTTGCTTTTATTTCCCTTCTTTCAGGAGACTTATCGAGAAAAATGTTGCTATGGAGGATGCCAGAGAAATTACTGTCTGTGCTCTCTTCTAGGATTTTGATGGTTTCCTGTCTCACATTTAGGTCCTTGATCCATTTTGAGTTTATTATTGTGTATGGTGTAAGAAAGTGTTCCAGTTTCATTCTTTTGCATGTGGCTTTCCAGTTTTCCCAGCACCATTTATTGAAGAGACTGTCTTTTTCTTAATGCATATTCTTGCCTGTTTTTTGAGAATTAATTGACCATATAACCTAAGTTTGTTTCTGGGCTTTCTATCCTGTTCCATTGATCCATGTGCCCATTTTTGTGCCAGTCCCATACTGTTTTGATTACTAGAGCTTTGTAGTATAACTTGAAATCTGGATTTCTGATACCTCCAGCTGCTTTGTTTCTCTTTCTCAAGATTGCTTTGGCTATTTGGGGTCTTTCCATGTGAATTTTAGGATTATTTGTTTTAGTTCTGTGAAAATCCTACTAGTATTTTTATAAAGATTGTATTAAATCTGTAGATTACTTTAGATGGTATGGAGAGTTTAAAAATGTGTCTTCTTTCAATCTATGAACATGGGATATCTTTCTTTCATCAATGTTTTATAGTTTTCAGAGAACAGGTGTTTCACCTCCTTTTGTAAAAGTTTATTCCTAGGTATTTTAATGATTTTTAGTGCAATTGTAAATGGAATTGCTTTCTTATTTTCTCTTTCTGTTGCTTTTTTATTGCATAGAAATGAAATGGATTTCTGTACATTGATTTACAGTGATTTTTATAGTGATTTAGGTGCTTTTATTTCATATATTAAATAAAATATTTAGGATTATTAATTGAAATATTAAATATCTAGCCTATTGTGAAATAATGTGGAACACTATATAATGCAAAACTGCTTAAGAAAATGGTGTGTTATTTTTGAAAAACTTAAAACAGATAATTATGTAGATTATTTTCTCAAAGGAGAAGAATATTTTTTTGATAAATTTAAAATTTATAAATATATCTATGTACTGTGTATATTGTGTGTGTGTCTATGTATTTATACCAGTGCGCTGGTAAAGTTGAATAAGATAATTTTATAAAATATAAGAGCTAAAAATTGGCATTCTAGAATGGCAGAGTAATGAGATGTATGGATCTTCTCTCTATCAAAACTATAATTTAACTGCTGAAAACTATTTTAAAATAATTAAATCCTCTGCAGTCTGTCCTAGAAGCATACAACAAATGGAGAAGTACTATTTTAAGAAAAATCTACTAAATTTTGGTAGGAGTAATAAGAACGACCTGCTCTCTCACCCAGATCCATATTACAGGAGCTCTAGCCCAGATATGTTTCTCCTGGCAGGTGTAGCCAAGAAGAGAGGATTCCCTCTCCTTATAGCTCTCACTGAGACTGCAGTTTCACCCGAGAAGGGGTGGGCAGCTGGTGTTTCTTATTCCCCAGCCCTATGTTGGAAAAGTTCCGTTTTAGGTAGGGCCAAGAGGACTGGGTCTCTCTTCTCATAGCCAGCCCCAAACATAGATTAGACACTGTACTCCAGGTAAAAATCGGGGTGAAAATCAGGTCCCAATGAAGCCAAGAAGACTGGAGGCTGACACCTGCCAACACCAGAGCTCATTATGTCTAAGGGTATCATTGAAAATAATGGAATTCTTGGTGGGAAACAGTCCAGAGGAAACTGGTAGTTCCAGGGATGTAAGAAAAATCTAAGAGCAGTCACAAGTTTAACGGAGAGAACCAGGGAAAGTGACAGTTAAGAAAAGTCTTCTACGTCACAATCAACTCTCTGAGGTCTAAATGCTGTTTAAGTGTCCTACTAGGCTGTTAAGAGCAGTATAAGAACAATCAGAGTACATGGGACTGACTTTAGAGCATTCCCAAGCCACAGGGACTCCTCATTTGAAGGCAGCTTCCTTACTGGTACAGGGGGCTTAAAAGCAACCTTTAACCAAACCTACAGGAAGGTAAGACAAGGGAAACAGAAGAATGAGAAAATAAGAAACAAGAACACAATATGTCAGATTTGAGCCTTACCATATCACTTACTTTAAATACATTATTTTATTTTTTTTATTTTTTTTAATGTTTATTTATTTTTGAGACAAGGAGAGACAGAGCATGAACGGGGGAGGGTCAGAGAGAGAGGGAGACAGAATCTGAAACAGGCTCCAGGCTCTGAGCAGTCAGCACAGAGCCCGACGCGGGGCTCGAACTCACGGACCGCGAGATCATGACCTGAGCTGAAGTCGGATGCTTAACCGACTGAGCCACCCAGGCGCCCCTAAATTCACAATTTTAAAGACAAGAGATTGACATATTGATCAGGATGAAAAAATAAAAACAGGTTAAAAACAAACAACTATTGTCCATTTACAAGTAACTTTAAAAACAGTGACGAAGTAAGCTGAAAGCAAAGGAGTGAACAAATATCCCATGAAAATGAAAAAACAAAACTACGACTGGCTATGTTTCGTCAGAAAAAAATAGACTTTAGATAAGAGAAATTTACTAAACACAGTGATGTTACAGAAAAATTAAATAATCCATCCACCCAGATGTCCTAGAGATCTTAAGTGTATATGTACTAAATAGAACTCCAAACACATGAAGCAAACACTGATAGACCTGAAAATACAAATAAACCATTTAGGGGTGCCTGTGTGGCTCAGTTGTTTAACTGTCCAACTTTGGCCCAGGTCATGTTCTCATAGTTCATGAGTTTGAGCCCCACTTTGGGCTCTGGGCTGACAGCTCAGAGCCTGGAGCCTGCTTCAGATTTTGTATCTCCCTCTCTCTCTCTCTACCCCTTCCCTACTCATTCATTCATTCTCTCTCTCTCTCTCTCTCTCTCTCTCTCTCTCTCTCTCTTTCTCAAAAATAAATACAACTGTTTATATTTGGGTACTTCACCAGCCCACTTTCAACCAATAGAAAATCAGCAAGGAATAGAGGATATGACAAACACAAGCAACCAACATTTTCTTTTTTTTTCTTTTTTAAAGTTTCTGTATTTTATTTTTGTATGTATATTTTTTTATTTTTTTAGAGAGAGCCCAAGTGGGGGAGAGGAGAGAGAGAGAGAGAGAGAGAGAGAGAGAGAGAGAGAGAGAGAGAGAGAGAAAGAGAATCCTACGCAGGCTCCGTGCCCAGCTCAGAGCCAGAGGTCGGGCTCAGTCTCACAAATCATGAGATCATGACCTAAGCTGAAATCAAGTCAGATGCTCCATCAACTGAGCCACCCAGTTGTCCCACAACCAAGTTTCCAATTAACCTATGTAAACTCTCCATGAAACAATAAGAATACATATTTTTTGAAGCACGCTTGGAACATTCTTCAAATGTCGAAAGTAAAAAATGGAGACGTGTTCAATGGTGGTCAGAGGTAAGGAGGTTGAGGAGTGGTGCAAGGGAGGTAGGTGTGGCTCTAAAAGGGTTACACAAGGATCCTTGTGATAATGGAACTGATCAGTATTTGTCGATGTTCTGGTTATGATATTGTACTATATAGTTTGGCAATATGTTACCATTGGGCAGTCTGGATAAAGGGTATATGAGGCCTCTTTTTATTTTCTTACAACTGCCTATGAATCTACAATAGTTTCAAAATGAAAAGTTTAAGTTAAACAAAAGTGTAAATTTGCCTACTAAATAAAAGAGAGACTTTTCATTCAAGAACAGTCTTCAGGAACTGAAATTAGGTTATGGAAGCCTCTGTTGGGTTGAGGTTATGTAGCATGTACATTTATATATGCATGCTTAGGACATGGTAAATATTTTTTTCTTATAGGGATTTAGATGCTCAATAAAATGTGATTGGTGTTGCAAGAATTGTGCGTAAAATTATTACAGGGACACATGTAAAGGGCATCAGCATTTTTTTCCTGGAATGGAGGTGAGGCAGCGATCATTCACTGAGTTTGAAAAAGAAACATTTTAAGACAGTAATGGAAAGAAAAATTTTCCCCTAATTCTTTTTTTTTTATTTTTTTTTCAACGTTTATTTATTTTTGGGACAGAGAGAGACATAGCATGAACGGGGGAGGGGCAGAGAGAGAGGGAGACACAGAACCGGAAACAGGCTCCAGGCTCTGAGCCATCAGCCCAGAGCCTGACGCTGGGCTCGAACTCACGGACCGCGAGATCGTGACCTGGCTGAAGTCGGACGCTTAACCGACTGCGCCACCCAGGCGCCCCTCCCCTAATTCTTAAAAAAATGTAGAAATCCTTGGAAGTCTAAAAATCATCTTGATTTTGAAAAGTAATAATTTGTTTTTGGAAGTTTTGGTGCCGTGCTTTATTAAACATAGAATATTATTAATATGAGAGATAGCATATAGTGGAAATAGTGGGGCAGACCTCAATGACAGGTAGCATTGTTAGGTTTGTAGTTTTTTTTTTAATATGTGGTCTTGAACATGTAATTTAACTGCCCTAAATCTCAGTTTCACAGGGACAATGAAACATCACTAACAAGGTTGTTGTAACCTGCATCTATTATTTAGTTACTGGCAAAAGAACTAGCTACTTAGCCTCATTCTCATTTTAAGCTAAAATATTTTATTTGGAACCATTGTTTTCATCATTTAGGTGGACACTAACTGACATTCAAACATTAGTATCACATTCAACACATTAAGTTGCAGTGGTTGTCAAAGTGTCTGTGCACGAGAGTCACCTAGGGAGCATGTTAAATGCACTGAGCCAGTGACCCATCCACAAAGGTTCTGATTAACTCTTGGATGGATGGAACTCTGACATTAGAATTTCATTGTTAACGCTTGTCACTTGATGTTAGTGATCATCCAGGGTTGAGAAATATTACATTAACTTCCCAGCTACGTGTGGTTATGTTATGCCATTGACTCTGGCTTGTAAGTCCATGTGAAGGCAATACTAATGAACATAAAATATGCTTACAATCAGTCTTTATGAAGGACATAGTTTTGTGGGACAATTTTTTTTAGTGTAAGATGTTTATTAACTAGTTTAGAGAGTTCTTATTTCTTTTATGTTGTTTAATAAAGAAAATGAGGTCTCAATTGGGCAAATGTTTGAGGAAATTAAGTATATGACTGAGGATTTTACCTAAAACTACTCCTCTAGTCTAATCTTTACTGGCGTGTAGTGATGTTGTATCCTCAGTAGAAGTTATTATCAGATTCCCAAGGTTTAGTGACAGCATAGCAAGTTTCTAATGTGTGCAGTGTCCAAAACAAAAAGCTTTCATTTTAGCCAACAAAATCTGCAGTATATGGCTTTTAATTAGCAACTCAAACTCAGTGCCTCTGAGGCAGTGCTTGGCCAGCCTCAACTAAGAGATCTGACATCTCCCAGAGCAGTCTGCCGTAAATGTATATGTGTCATTTAGCCATGCTTAGAAGTCACATATTTTCCCTTGAATAACTAAAGTGTCACAATGACAATCACATTTTTAAAAAGCCTACTCTATTACAATGTGGTCTAAATTTATAGAGGACAGATAGAAGAAGCGCTCATTTCTTGTTCTTCTAAAACTATATTTGAAGACACTCTGTGTTTGCTAATGTTCCTTTGATGAGAAACAGGATGATCAGTATCATAAATTTTGTTTGGGAGTAGAAAATGTTTTCCAAAATAATTAATTTCTGTTCTGTATCAGTCAAATAAGTTGATGTATTTTTCATTTCCGCCATAGATACCAGGAAGCTCAAATTTACATCACAGATATTAAAATTAGGAAATCTCTGCTGCTTGCCTCTATATGTACTTCTCTGTCTCCCCTTTCTTCTTCCATTTGTGCCTCCCTCCCTTTTTCTTCCTTCTTTCTCTCCTTCCTTCATTTCTTAACTGATATTGTGCTCCTCTACCTTATAATTTGACAAGTATTATTGGTCTCATAATTTGTTCAGATTTCTCATTATTATGTTGTAAAATGTTAGGTAAAAGGCATGATATTGCATAAGCAGCTGTGTATTGCTTGTATAAGCTAAATCATTACAGCTAAAGCTGATGGCCCTGTTGACCAACATCCAACCCTTAACTTCCCTACTTCCTTTCCCCTATCACATTGTCTAGGAGTTATCAGATCACTCAGCATTATTCCAGATTTATATTCCATCTCTACATTTATATATGCTTCAAAAGAAAATAGTGTCTGGTGGGTATTTTTAAACGTGAATGGCATACCATACATAAAATTATGTGACTTTTTAAAAGTTCAGCAGTGCATAGGGTCTTGCCATAAAGCTTTATAACTATAAATTATATATACATAATTATATACAAGTATACACACATACCAGCTCATATGAAATTACTCATTTTACCATAATCCCATGAACCTTGGAGTTTATTTTTTTTTAATTTTTCCAGTCCAATAAAAAAAATTATCTAGAAATATAGACAAAGATCTTCATCATCTGTCGGAATGAGCTTCTTTTCATATTTCATTGACTATTTGTATTTTATGATTTGTGGGTTGCCTATACACATCCTTTCACTATGGATTGTTATTTTCATAACTTTTAGCAACTTTAAATCAAGATACTGATCATTAGTCTGGGATATAAATATATTGAACATTCTTTTGCTTTTCAAATATCCTTTGCCTTTCTATCATCTTACAGATATTTAAGTGGCTTAACATGATCAAGATTTCAAATTTTTTTGTTACATGCTTCGTTTGTTTTGTTGGGAATATTTTTTGTTCACCATGAACATAAACATATTATGGTATATTTTCTGATAATATTTTTGACATGTAGAATTTTTCACATTTTCACTTTAGCACATCAATATATCTGTTTTTATCCTGCATAGTAAAATATAAGGAATCTAATTGTACTCTTTTTAAGTACTTCATTTTGTTTCTTTTTTTAATTTTTTAATGTTTATTTATTTTTAGAGAGACAGAGAGGGAGAATGAGTGGGAGAGGGGCAGAAAGAGAGGGAGACACAGAGTACGAAGCTGGCTCCAGGCTCTGAGGTGTCAGCACAGAGCCTGATGTGCGGCTTGAACCCATGAACCACAAGACCATGACTCGAGCCAAAGTCAGACGCTAAACAGACTGAGACACCCAGGCACCCCCTGAATTTATTTTGTTTCTGAAATATAAACTCTCTCCTCCATTGGAGATAAAACATGAAAATATATATATATATATATATATATATATATATATATATACACACACACACACACATACATATATGTACATATATGTGTGTGTATATACACACACATATATATACATTCCTAATTATATTCATTTATTTTTATATCTTTATTACCACTCTTCAAGCACGTATTAAATAAACATCAATTCATTATACAGTGCATTCCAAGGACAGTGTCCAATATCATTACCCTATAAATTTCTACCTAATGCAGTATTATTTGGGAAGTGTGAAAAGTTTAATTCATGTTTGCATTATGTCCTGCCTGACTTGTAGATACATTTAAAATGAACCACTATAGTACAGCTTGAGTTTTTCTCTTTGCTTTGAGCTGACTCATCCTGTACATGTCCTAGAATTAATAGTTCTCTGGGAGTTGAAAGAAGCTGGGATAAAGAGCAGCTGATTTTGAAGATTTAGTTTCCTGTTTGATAACCTTATCAGTACACTACCAGATGTTACAGTAATCATTTTCTCCACTGAAGCAGCTGCGATTTTTATGTGGAATACCTAATTGGTCATCATGAGGGCTGTATTACTGTCAAATGCAGGAAAAGTCATTGAAATTGGATTAAAGTAAGAACTAGATTATTGCTACATGGGGCCCTAGGAAGCTTTGAGCACTTTTGACTGACTTGGAACCAACAAAGAAGAAAAATAGCTAGATAAATCCAAATGTGTGTCTGTTCATACTTAGGGTTATAAGAACAGGAAAACCTAGTGAGTCTTCAAGTGTAAAAGTAAATAAATTACTATTAAAAGTCTTTTCCAAGCTTGCATAAAAATGATGGCTTAAATAAACCTAAAAGGGGGTGTCTGGGTGGCTCACTCAATTAAGCTTCAGACTTGGTTTTGGCTCAGGTCAGGATCTCAGGGTCATGGGATTGGGCCCCACATCAGGCTCTGGGCTGAGCATGGAGGCTGCTTGGGATTCTCTCCCTCCCTCCCTCCCTGCCCCTCCCTTGCTCCTGCTCATTCTCTTTCTCTCTCCCTCTCTCAAAATAAACATTTAAAGTAAATGTATAAACCTAAAAAAATAATGAAACTTACAGAAAGATAACTAAAACTTACTAGCACAATAGCAAGGAAGTGAAAATAAATTAACCTATTTTTAATATTTTTAATGTTTATTTTTGAGAGACAGAGTGCAAGCAGGGAAGGGGCTGAGAGAGAGGGAGACGCAGAATCTGAAGCAGGTCCAGGCTCTGTGCTGACAGCTCAGCTCTGAGCTGTCATGGGGCTGACATGGGGCTTGAACTCACGAACCATGAGATCATGACCTGAGCCAAAGTTGGAAAGTTAACCACTTGAGCCACCTAACCACCCAAATTAAACTAGTTTTTAACACATATTTATCATCAAGCTCCAACTTGTCCAAAGTTCAGAAATAACAGAAGCAAAACCAGTGAATCACCTAAGTAGTGATTAAAAAGTTTATTGTGCACACACCAAAAAGACAGTTTGCAAACTTAGAGCGCTACAACCCAATATAGAACGGAGCTCAGGGGTTTATTACTGTAAAGCAGCTTATATAGTAAGAAAGCAGTAACAGTTTATTCTGCCCAGTGATTCAGTATAGTATTAGAATTTTCTTAAATTTTAGGCATTGGTCGGTGGTTACCTCATATCAATCTTGAAAAACAGTTTAAGTTTTGCTTATGATTTCCAATGACAGAAGCAAGAACTGGCCTAGATCAAGTTAGTCTTGCAAAATAAGGCAAAGTAAGCTTTGAATGACTACACTGGTTTTGTCTGCTCAGAAAATTTTCAAGGTTGGTCTCTGTTTTTTTGTTTGTTCGTTTTCATTTTTATTTTAACACCCCATGCTAGACACTTTGAGGTCAATGTTTTATGCTCAGAGGAATCAAAGTTAAAAGAAGATGCTTGATTGTGTGAGGCAACATCTCCTCAAAACTTTCTCTCCAATTTTTCTGGCATGCCTTATAAGAATCGGGCGCAACATAAATAGATTTTTCTCTCCTACAAAACAGTTTGTAAACATATTTTTGCCTATATAGATATAAAGATCTGGTGTCTCTAATACTAGGCTACATTTATGGTGTTCCAAAATGGATTCACTTTGTAAAAGTGAATAAATGGAACAGTGAACTAAGTTTTCAAAGTTCTTTTAAATTACTTATGCATAAAATTTATGCCTATGTGTTCTCTTTGTAAATAGGGGTCACATGTGTACATTCTGTGCCTGGTTTGGAGAAACAGACCCAATAAAGATATCAGATTTTCTTTTAAAATAAAACATAATGCTTTTTCAGCATTGGACCCCAAACAACATTTCCTATATAAGTATCCTTCAATATTCCCGGTTACTACAAAAATTATCTATGGTTTAGGTTGAAAGATGGGTAACAAAAATAAAATTTAGATAGAAAACAGAAAACAAAACAACTTAATCTTTATCTACACATTCATGAAAAAAGTGATCCCAGTTTTCTGCTTCAGTGATGAGCAGAATCATCTGATCAAGTCACTGTAAAGGTTCCCCTAAGAGCTCTTGGTAAGGGTATTTATTTGGTCATTATACTTTTCAGTTGATTACATTGCTTGTAAATATGTCATTTGTGTGACCTTAAGAATGAAGACTAATTTTTAAAAATGCTTAAGAAATTTGCAACCGACTTTTATTTCATTTTTCCCCCAAATTTTGAAGAGATTATTCTTTTGTGAACGGTCATTTCTACTCTAGTGACTTTTGGATAGATACTGGTGAAATGGATTAGTAGTGAGGGATTTCTGAAGGGTCAATAGCCAAAGCAGAACACTTCTCCTCTCTACCTTCTTGTATTCTCTTCCAAATAATGAAATCCTTTTCAGCAAAGTGGGTGCAGAAACTTGGATGTTACAGTAATGATTTTCCCCACTCCTTCATCTTCCCGCCCAATCAGGAAGAGTTATCTCTGTGTATCCTGTCACTTCCTCCTCCACGATGTCTAGTACTGTATGTTTTTTTTTTTTTTTTTTCCCATCTGACATACAACTGTAGTATCCCAAAATACTGATGTCCCCAGTAGCTTCCAGCTTCGAATCTGGTCTTACAATTTTTAAAGCACAGGTCGCTCCTAGCCCTTTTATATTTGCTTACAAGCACTGGTGATACAAAATGGTGTCTACCTAATAAAGCCACAAACACCATTTAAATGTCATTTAAATTATTCCAAATATTTTCCTAGTCTAGCTTTCTGTACATAATTCGCTTTATCCTTCTGCATGCCACCTAGTGCATTCACATTAAGACCATATGTTTCCTAAATATGTCATTTCCTTTTGACCCCCTCATGGTTTTGTTTATTCTCTTCTTTCAACTTACAATTGCCTTCCATTCCAATTTCTACCTTTCAAAACTCCATTTCCTCTCCATTGACTTATTTTAAGTGACATGTCTACAGGACACCCCCAACACACATACAGATAAAACCAGTCTTTATTTTTGATTGCTCCCAAACCATTTTGTTAAGAATTTTGGTAGAGTCAAAAAGAAAAAGGATTATGAGATAAATACCTCTTTGTTTTAAACCTTGAATTCTCTACTTGCAAACTGTAAACATAGCTGCCGTAATTAAATACTTGCTGAAAGAGTGATTCAGTGGTAGATGATTAATAAAATTGAACTATTTAATTATGAAGATGTGAGTAAATGTGATGAAAGATTTGTACACTTAATTTATAAGAAATAATTACCATTTGTTGTGGTGAACACTGGGTGTTACATGTAAGTGATGAATCACTAAATTCTCCTGAAACCAATATTACACTATATGTTAATTAATTAGAATTTAAATAAAATGTTGAAACAATAAAAAATATATACATTTCTTAAAAAAGCATAACTTTATGGGGCACTTGGGTGACTCAGTCGGTTAAGCCTCCAACTTCAGGTCATGATCTTGCAGTTCGTGAATTCGAGCCCCACGTCCGGCTCTGTGCTGACAGCTCAGAGCCTGCTTCGGATTCTGTATCTCCCTCTTTCTCTCTGTCTCTCCCCCGCTCATGCTGTCTCTCAAAAATAAATAAACATTAAAATTTTTTTAAATAATTACAATTATAAAATACAAGCTCTAGCCTACCCAAAAGAAAAACAAAGAGGCCATGCACAAAAGAAAAACATGTTATGAATAAGAAAAGGTTTAACTTCAATACCAGTGAAAGAAACAGACTTTTGAATCAATGAGATACTGCATTTTATTTATTATGTCAACTCTTAGAACTGTAACATTCAAGCTTAGGTTGATAAGACTGACAGAAGTAAGCACTTTCTCATGCTGCCAGTGGGTTGGGTAACTTGGTACAATCTCTTTGGAAGTTATTTGGGAAGATGGACGGCATCTCATAAGTGGAAAGTTTCCTTGTGCCACTGGAAGAATCCAGTCTTTGTAATCTGCATAGGTGCTATCAAGTATTTGTACATAAAGTGTTCAATGTAGTTCTGAAACAAAATGGAAGTTTAACAATGGTTACAGGGATGCCTGGAGGCTCAGTTGGTTAAGCGTCTGACTCTTGATCTTGGCTCAGGTCACGATCCCAAGGTTCATGAGATGGAGCTCCGTGTTGGGCTCTGTGCTGAGTGGAGCCTGCTTGGGATTCTCTCTCCTTCTTTCTCTCCTTCTCTCCCACTAGCGCTCTCTCTCTCTCTCTCTCTCTCTCTTTCTCTCTCTCACTTTCTCTCTCTCTTTCAAAATAAATAAACATTAAAAAAGAAAACAATGGGGGCACGTGGGTGGCTCAGTCGGTTGGGCATCCGACTTCGTCTCAGGTCATGATCTCACGGTCCGTGAGTTCGAGCCCCGCATTGGGCTCTGGGCAGACAGCTCAGAGCCTGGAGCCTGCTTCAGATTCTGTGTCTCCCTCTTTCTCTGCCCCTCCCCCCCTCAAGCTCTCTGTCTCTCTCAAAACGAAATAAACATTAAAAAAATTAAAAAAAAGAAAACAATAGTTATATCTTAGCCTTAGAACTAGAGATAATGTTTAATCTTTAAACTTTTTGTATTTTCCATAATCGATCATTTAAATTTTTTATTCTGAAAATAAATGTTAAAAGACAACTGAGAGTTTGCTTCATCCTTTATTTTTACTTGGATGAATAATAAAAAAAATAGAAAAAAGTGTAGAAAAAAGAGGAAAATAGGCCAACCCATCACAGTTTGAGGTCCATTTAACATGGAAAATAAGGAAAAAGTTATTAATTCAACATAAAAGTCTTCATTTTTTTCATTTAAAAAAAAGTTTATTGTTCTGATACAGAGCTCATGTGTGAGCAGGGGAGGGGCAGAAAGAGAGGAAGAAAGAAAATTTTAAACAGGCTCCTGTGTCCCCAGCACAGAGCCTGATGCAGGGTTCGAACCCACAACTGCGAGATCATGACCTGAGTCGAAGTTGAGTCAGATTTCCAGCCAGCTGAGCCACCTAGGCACCCCAAAAATTCTTGCTTTAAAAGACTCTTTCCTCAAGTACATATATTCAATTATTTTGTGTGAAAATTAAGTCTATATTTTTTGTTTAGTGCATTTTTATGTGATACACATGAAATTTTTATTAGGTTTGAATATAAGTCTAAAATATTCTAATAATGTTTAGTTGGCTATAAAATTATATTTCCAGTATTTTCATTTTTATTAGACACTGGCATTTTGCAGATACATATGCTATATCAGAGACTCTGTGACTTAAATAAAAATAGCATAATATTGAAGAGTATTTTCCATTTTCTACCTGGTTATAAATCCAGAGAATATCTTTTGCTAACAGCTGCTATTGTTCTTATAATATAAACCTGGTTATAAATTTCCTTTCCAATGATGTGGTTTCAGTTGAAAATTTAAATGAAAATTTAAATAGTTGCTAAACATTGAATTTAGGTCTTGCTGAGTAATAGGATTTGTGAAAACATACAGCTCTATAAATGTAGTCTGTTTTATCAACATTGTTTGCTTTTCTCTTTTTCTATGAAATATATTTAGATACCACCATACTTCACAATGGAGTTAAAATAATATTTAAAGCTCAAAAGGAGTGTTGATTTTCATACTGACAGAAGAGATTGAGTTGAAATGTCAGGGATATTCATAAAGACATTTAATAACTCACATTGATTGAAATAAAAGTCCATTGGCTGTAATGGCCATCTGTAAAAATAGGCTATGCCAGAATGCATGTTTGGCCATTTCTACAGTTAGTATTTTTGTTGGATGATTAATTTACGTGCGGATCTTAATTTTTTTTTTCCAGAAAACACTAGAATCAAAGCTTGCATATTAATTAGTTTTCAGAAAGCTCTGGAATGACCCGCTAAACGCATCCCTGACAATGAACACATTCAAATACCACCATGCATTGTATGTTTTAGCAGAGCAATAAAGCAAAGACATAATCAATTTAAAAAGAAAAAACAGCAAAAAGGACAGGGTAGGATGAGGAGAGGAGCCATTCTCAGCCCTTTAGATTGTGGGATCTTTTATGGGGGTCCCAAAGGAAATATCCTTATTGTGATCCTTCTGGAAGCCCATCCTTTCAGAGAGCCTACAGGAAGCGAAGTAGCTGTTCAGTATTGTTGGCCTTTCTGAGGTTCAGAGTGAGCAGTGACACGCCTTCCTGTAGAGACCATACAGTAAAACACTATAAAGATGAATGAAGAGTACTGGATTTTAACAATGCCTGAAACATAATAGAAGTCCATTAAATTCCTACTCATGGATAAATAAAAGTTCTTTTATCCAGTAAAATAAAGTTTGTCTTTGTTTCTTAAGTACTGGCAAACCAATTCAAACCGAGTTAGGCAATTTTTCTCTTCCTTACAATATCACAACGTTTCTAGAAGAAACACATACCTTTGATATAATAGTAAAACAATATTTCTGGTCTTCAGTGACTATACTATGAATGTGCTGTAGAAGCTTCATTAACTTATTATAATATTTAAATATTTATTTGCAGAAATGCAGTGCAGGGATAATTGTGAAATCTTTCCTGAAACAGGTTATTTCAGTACAGTCTATTGTAATCTCCCCAATCAATAAACATGTATGGGCTGAAGTAAACCCTTGACACAGACATTTAAATATATGAGGCCTTGTCCTTCTATTCTTATTCACATTTCCTGAGTTCTTTTAGAGATTCTACAGAGTTCTGGATGTTGCATTATAAAATTCATTTTTCTTCCTTAAAAGACTTGTGACACAAAGAAAAAGTTTCAAGTATTTTTATATATGCAGGTAAGCCTATAGTACACCCTGGGAAGTAAAACTCTACAAATTTGATAAACACAATTTTCCCCCAATAATTACCTGACCTTGTACTATGATTTAAACGTGTCATTAATTCCACATTTTCTCACCATGTTGTTTTGAACTAGTTGTGAATCAATGTGACTAGTACATATTAGAAGTGATATTTATTCTGGCCAGTCTGATAAGTTATAACGTCACCTCTAATTTTTCTTGTATATTTCTTTCACAGTTTCTTAATACTGATTTTAGGATTTAAAGGCTCTCAATAATCGTATTAACATAAGTGTTGTCTATTCCACCGAAATATTTCATTTTCATAATGCTCTGCAGTGCCCTTTACCTCCCAAATCCTAATATAGATATGTGACTCCTCTCTTTTTTTTGTCTCCAGAAATGCACAATTTTGTAAAATAATTCTTATCCCCTCCACAGCTAAGATTATCATATGCAAACATCATAAACTATTTGATACTCTTTTTTCCCCAGAATTAATGAGTAAAATACTCAGTTTGTATACTTGCTTCGTGTTACTATACTAGTAAAAGCACTGTGATTTTCATTAAATGACTATCATTTAAAAGTAAATGTTTTGAAATGAGTATTAATTTGTTATTACAACCACAGTCACCAATAGACTAAATTCCTGGGGTTTCCTTTTACAAAGAACAAAAAATCCAATTCTCATTAACAAAACTATTTAACTTGCATGAATAGTATTGCAGTAGCTTGACTTCTTTATTTGTAAAATCAACACCATTTCTTTATTTTTCTTCCTTAATGTATTCATGGATTTATTTTTTCTCATTAACATTTACTTTGCTAGATTTCTTCTTCTCTTCACACTCTCTCTCCATATTAGAAAATGTGTTGTTCTTGTCAAGAGAAGCCCGTACCTAATCCTGTCCACACGTTTCTCCATATGAATGCTTTTATGAAAAATTATTCAGTTGGTTATATTCGTAATTGTGAAAGTTATCATTTCAAACTTGAAATGAAAAATGAATATGCCAACTGTTATTCCTTTTGGTGACCCTTTTTTCAAAGAAAGAATATGAAAAATCTTCCATACCATATCTTTTCATCTTCCAAATATGTCCTAAAGTGAAATTATCAAAGAAAATTAGAAATTAAGTGGTCCTGATTTCTCCAAGCTCTTATTAGTCATATTTTCTCTCTATACAGGATTTGGAGTCAGATAAGCTTTCTCTGATTTGAAACTGAACTACCAGACCATGCTAAGGTGTTAAGCGTGCTGATATGCAAACTTTCACATAAATATTTGCACCATGAGCGGCTCTGAAAATCCAATGGAAAACTGACAAGGGTGCTTTTGCAGTATGGGAAGCAAAATTTTCTTTTTTTCTTTTTTTCTGTTCAAATTGAATCACCCTGAGCAGCTTAACTCTCTGTTGTATTTCTGCTTTTCTACTAGGCAGAACTGATGGAATACCTAGTTTTAGATCATGTAGTTCAAGTACCTTCATTTGGCACATAGAATATTCCATAAACTGCACCGTCTCCAAAATAATCAAAAACACTATGGGTCATGTTAATGAACAACACTCACCAAACCAAGATGGCAACCCACCTTTAATAAAAGATTTTTTTTATTTTTTTTTTACATTTATTCATTTTTGAGAGAGAGAGCACAAGTCGAGGAGGGAGAGAGAGAGAGGGAGACACAGAATCCGAAGCAGGCTCCAGGCTCCAAGCTGTCAGCACAAAGCCCGACGCGGAGGTCGAATCCACAAACCACGAGATCATGACAGGAGCCTAAGGCAGACGCTTAACCAACTGAGCCACCCAGGCGCCCCAAATTAATTTCAAACTCAGACGCATGGTATGTTTTGACCACACCATCCACATCACTCTCTGTTAGGATCCCAAGAGCATTCTCTACTGAACAATCATTACTCGAATTTCTGAATCACATTCTACTGATTGATCTCCTAGAAGATGTTATTAAAGTATAATGTCCAAACTGTCCTTGTCCAGCTGGCTGATGCCTACTCACACTTAGAGATTCAGCACAGAAGGGTATTACCTTAGAAAAATTTTCCTGATCTTACAAAGATATAGTGTTCTGTGCTGATAGATGGATGGATGGTTAGCTAGCTAGCTAGAGCACATGGTATATGTATATATATATATATACATATATATCTACATATATATGTACACACACATATACACATAATACTCTAAACATGACATATATGTACATATATACATATTCCATATATGATATATATCATATGCATGTCATATATATCATATATGATAACATCACATAACATATTCTATCTTTAATATAAGAGCACTTTTAAATAAATAGAATCCTTGTTTTTCTCATTAAATAGGTAACTGATAGACAATGAAAAATGAATTGTTCTTCTGTGTACATACAGAAAGTAGCTTAGACCTTGATATGAATGCTTAATAGAAGAAAAATATATTTGATTTTCAATGTAATATCATTTATATCGTACCATTTTTGTGTCTAAATCTCCCTAGCAAGTAGTTCCAAACTTTCAACGCATGTAATAATCTACCTTCTAACCTCTGCCCTTAGCTTTTAGCCTTGCAGTCTAAACAGGCAATACAAATAGGATTTCCTCTCTGGTGAAAAGATGTATGTCCAGCTTCTTCCTATATAGTCACTGCTACATACACACACGCGCGCGCACACACACACACACACACACACACACACACACACACACACACTTTCTTGTTTAATTGTGATAAGCTTTATTCTGCATACAGGTATCTAGAAAATAAATCTTCCTTCCTTCCTTTCCTCTAGAAAGTCCTGAGCTTGTGTTTGTCCCCTGTGCATGCAAGAATCCCAAATCTTTACATAAGCTGTTATACTCTCACTGTATGGAATCACTGATTTATATTCAGTTGGGAAAAGTGGCATTAAGGCAACCAATTCCTTGTTCGGGGTTGCCTTTTCAAGTGTGTAGGAACATTGCAAGGAGCAGCAGCTCTTTGTTTGGATGATTTGCTTCTTCTGACTTTTCTTCACCAACAGGCCTACTTGATATACAACAGGAAACCTCCGGCAAATTTTCCTAATGATGCCTTCAAGTGATTAACTTACATTTTACTGGGATAACTGTAGACTTCTTTGTTTTACCTGCTCTGCCCATAAGTTTAATCCAATCTTTCTCTGAAAGATAAAGTGACTTGTTCAAAGGCACTAATAGTTTTAGTGAAAGATGAGTTTGGGGAGTCAGGTGTTCCTATTTCCCGGTATACTGACTTTCTGAACTTAATGCCCTGGGCACTTTTGTTCATACTGAGAAATCTGAGGTGTTTTTCCCTAATACATGTCAGAAAAGGGTGTTGGGGGATGCTAGTTCAGCAAGAGGAAGCAGTTATGATTTATGTTCACAATAATAAATAACTCCCCTCTGAATCATGAATTACATTCATAGCAGTTATCAAATTTTCATGGTTTTTTTTGACAGATGGGGAACAGATGGTTATTAGTTTCATGAAAATAAGAAGTGTTAGAATTAAGGATTAAAATATTTATTGGGCTTAATACCAAAATTCCAGTAGTGAAAATTTTATTGGTAGAGCTTGTGTGTTGCAAATACCGCAAAGCGCCTCGGTCTCTGCAGACACGTGGTGCCTCTGGCTGAGCAGTATAGATGTAATTTATTTCCTTTAAGATATTCTGGACTCGACTATAAACGCGAAGCTATTAAAGTCTCACAGACTCCTACCTGTGGGAAGAAATACTAAATTTGTTTCCCTGGCATGTACAGATTTGCAAAATCACCTTCATTGTATCATTCAACAGCACAGATTTAACAATTATACTTAGTCACAGTGCTTGAAGACTTTTTACCAGAGACATAATCTAGCTGGTGAATGATATGTACAGAGACTGTGGTTTCTATTCCCACTGACGGGTTTTCCTTCTAAGCAGTAGTTAATTTTTGGGAATTTATCTCCCCCCGATAATCCAGACCATTTCTGTCTTTGAGAAATTCTTAACCAGCTAATTTTTTGGCAAATCTTCTTATCGTATATTCCAGATTATTTATATATTTGAAAGACGCTTCAGTTTTTGGTTCACTTTATCTGTGAAATCTTTCAACTGGGTTACAATGGGAAGACTGCAAATACAAGGATCATTTGACACACAACTTTCTACATATTAGAACAAAACCATTCAAAAAGATGTGTTTTTTTTTTTCCTGTAGATCTCTACTCTCCATAGAATCAGATATCAAATATTTAAGGCTGATCTTGCCTGAGTCCAACCAAATGCAAGTTTTAAATGTCCAGTTTCCTCTAATTCCTGAGAAAGTCTACTGCAGGCTTGTGTGCTGGGTCTGAAGTGAAATCATATGCATGTGTTATGCCAGTGTTAATTCAACTCATTCCCTTGACCTCTGAAGGCTACAGTTTATTCACGGGTAAAATTAGAACCATTTTACTCTAAGTTTTCACTTGCTTTGTCAAAAAATGATTATAATGTATTATAAATGAGGTAAGATAATGATTCTCTTGCAAATGTGAGGTAAGTAACGAGAATCACTTGGCGTGTCACTGACATGTCATATATATCATAGTGGATTCAATACATGTAAAGTGATGTCAAAACTGTCTTAAGTTCTGCAGATCTTAGTTCATAATATGAGAAGTAATTAAAAATTGTAGGAGAAAATCTAATATTTCTTTATTCTTTTAGCTAAAATAGAGCAAGCCTTAGTAAATAAAAAATTTAAATATCTTTGATTTTTGTTTGAAGTGACATAATTTACATTAATTTTTAAAAATCAATCAGTGTACTGAAATATATGTGTATATGTATATAGCATTATTTTGGTTAAAAAGTACTTATTTACTAGTACTTTAACTAGTAATACTTTTAAATATAAAACCATTTTGTCTTCTATTTGAAAAAGCATTCTGATTCCCTGAAATTTTCTTACAAAAAAATCTTGCCTAAGTAAGATTGTTTTTCATTATTTCATTTGAATATTCTTAGAAGAATAACATTGATGAGTTGATATTGACAATGACAGTGATGATGATTATAAAAATTAACATTTATTGAAAATGCACTAGATACCAGGCAATGTCCAAAATGTTCATGTTCCCCTACTTAATCTACCAATCTCATAAGACTTATGCTAATATTAACCCAATTTTAAAATTACGATACTCAGATACTGATAGTTAAGTGTGTTGTCAAAGGTCAGCTTATAGAATATCGTGGAATTACTCTGCCCCTTAGCTCCTTACTCTGGGGGCTTTCATCAAACTGTTTTTTTTTTTTAATTCAACCATTACCACATAAATGGCCAATACTCAGGTAAAAAATGATTCCCAACATCATTAGTTATTAGGGAAATAAAATTAAAACCACAATGAGATATGACTTCACATACCCTAGGATAACTGTAATAAAATAGACAATAATAAAGTGTTGGTAAAAATGTTGGAAAATCGGAGCCCTTGTGCATTGCTGACGGCAATGTGTAATAGTATAGCAGCTTTGGAAAAACTATTTGGTAGTTCCTCGAAATGTTTAATAGTTCCATGTTACTTAGTCATTCCTTCCCACAGGTATATAGCCAAGAGAAATGAGAATATGCATCCGCACACAAACTTGTATACAAATATTTATAGCAGCATTCTTCACCATAGCCAAAAAGTGAAAACAACTCAGATATTCATGAATCAATGCAAAACAAAACGTGTGGCTTCTCCCTTCAATGGACTATTACTCAATAAGAAAAAGAAGTGAAGGATTGATACATGCTACACCATGGATGCAGTTTGAAAATCTGTAGGCTAATAAAAAGTAGCCAGTCACAAAAGTCCATGCATTGCATGACTCCATTAAATATGAAATGTACAGAATCGGCACATTTATAGTAACAGAAAGTAGGTGAGTGGTTGCTTAATGCTTCAGGGAAGGAAGAATGGGGATTGATTGTTAGTGGCGACAGTGTCCTTTTTGGTAGAGAGTATAGATATTCCAAAATTAGATTATGGAGATGGATGCATCAACTGTGAATATACTAAAAAAGCGTTAAATTGTACATTTTGAAAGGGTAAATTTTGTGATATACGCATTATATGTCAATAAACTTTTAAAAGTAAATAAATTATAAAACATAGAGCTTGAAAAAAAGAGAAAGTTCATGGGGGAAAAGCATATTTTTAAATTTCTAACTGTGTATTTTTTCCCTTTTGCAAAATTAAGAAACTATAATATCAAAAGCATAAAAATTGGAATTTCATCTGCCAAATACTTAATTCTTAGGAAAGATGGTGAATATTGAGACAATTACCAAAAATAGATGTATACTTTTACTTCCTAATCCCTCAGTAATAATGATCAATAATTTTATTTTTAGGTAAGAATACTCCTTTCCCTCTATTCAGTCCTTTTGTTTTTAAAATGAAAATTAGTCCAAAAGCAATAGAGAAGTTGGTCGCAGAATCCTTTAATTGGATTTTTATGTCTTATTATATATAACCCTTTATCTACTCTAAGCCATTTACATAAGAAAATCTCTAACGTACTATTCTAAGTAATCAATATTTTAGCTATAGAATATTGAATGACAATATAAAAATCAGCAAAAAAAATTTCCTTGTAAAATATAACTGAATTTATTTTTATATCAAGCTGTAAATTTAAGTGGTTGAGACAACTTAATGTCATAAAATTGAAAAGCAAAATCAAGTGTGTAAGTGAATATAATAGTCACAGCAAATATTTCCAAGGAGGAGACTATGCATTAATTTTTTTAATGTACTTTTGGGGGGCACCTGGGTGGCTCAATCGGCTGAACGTCCAAATTCCAGGTCGTAATCTCATGGTTTGTGCATTCAAGCCACGTGTCGGTCTCTGTGCTGTCGGCGCGAAGCCTGCTTTGGATCCTCTGTCTCCCTCTCCCTCTGCTCCTCACCAGATCACACTCTTTCTCTCGAAAATAAACAAACATTTCTTAAAAATGAACTTTTTGATAGCCACGATCTTCTTACCTGTTACTCTAAACACAATCTGATATTTTGAATTTTGTAAATTATTTTGTGATCAAGGAAGAATTCACATTATAAGATAATATATTTGCAGACAAAATTTTTGGAATCCTAAACTATTTTCAGTTTAAAATATAAATTAAGCTCAACTAAAATAAATTAATCTGAGATGTCAGAATGTATCCATATCTACCAAGTTTTATCTAGAATTAACTTGAATCACTGCTAAAGATGAGGACAAGGAACATATAAATGAATGACTCTTTGTTCTTGTTGCCACACCCTTTTAATTGCATGATAATGTACATATTAATGTAATCTTTTGCTGAGTAAATATAGAAATCATGTGATTTTCTAGCTTTTAAATCAGTTCCTTTGTATTTAGTCATTATTTTCAATTAATTCTGTAATGGTTCATATTCTTTCTTTCTTTCTCCATTAAATCTCGAAGGCATAGATTTTCCCAGCAGGAACTCACTGCTGGGTGTAGAGTGTATATTTGAAATGAGGCTTACATGAGTTTTAGTACTGTTCTGGTATCTTTAAGCCTTCAAATCAATTTTAAAACATCGGTCTTATTTTTTTTTCCCTTGTACCATTTAAAAGGAAATCGCAGCATTAGAAAAAATTCATCCACTTTGCAATCTCTTATCACATCACTTTCCCCCCCTTCTATTATAACCCCTCTTTAGTCTTGATTATACCTATTATACTTCCCTTCTAGGGGAAAAATAGCAAGCTACTGAAAAGAGTGCTTCCATTACGAAATGGAGAAGCATTACATTAAAAACAGTTTTGAGGGGGAAAAACAGGAAAATAGAGAACAGCTGCATTTTCATTATTACTCTAATTTATTCTTCCATTATTCACTCTGAGCTTAAGTGTCAGGCATGGACTGTTGTTTCTATATGTATTTTATTCTGTGTTTGTCACCCTTGCTAATTTAGTCCAAGTTTAGAATTAAGTCAACCAGAAGACAAAGTCTGCCCTGAAGGGTTGATGTAATCGAGATGGCCCAATTTGTTTCTAACTACATGTTTCTTAGGTTTTTGTAATTGTATGAGACATCAGCAGTTTTTGACAGCAAATTATTAAATTCTAATTATATAGAAATATTAAGTAAAGCTGAATTGGTGATTATATAATCATATATATAAAGAAAAAGAAAAGTTTGCAATGGGTTCATGAAGGAAAAACATGTTGAAAATAATTCTAGACAATATGTTGGATTCAATTCATAGTCTAATAAACAGAAATACATAACTTATTAGGAATTTTTAGATGGCACGATGTGTTCTTAGAATTATGAAATACTTAATACTTTAAAAACTTTTGTGGGGCGCCTGGGTGGCGCAGTCGGTTAAGCGTCCGACTTCAGCCAGGTCACGATCTCACGGTCCGTGAGTTCGAGCCCCGCGTCGGGCTCTGGGCTGATGGCTCGGAGCCCGGAGCCTGTTTCCGATTCTGTGTCTCCCTCTCTCTCTGCCCCTTCCCCGTTCATGCTCTGTCTCTCTCTGTCCCAAAAATAAATAAAAAACGTTGAAAAAAAATTTAAGAAAGACTTTTAATAGTAATAAGGAAGTAAATGCTGAGTGAGGTCCAAGTTCTAATAGGTGGAAAGTAAAAATGACTAAATTTTATTCAAATTCTTTTCTAAATTGTTTTTCTTTTTATGTGAACTTTCACATGTATCCCAAATAAGTTGCGTGTCTGTGCAGGAAAAACACTCAGGTCAGTTCCACTCTTTACTCCTACACTGCATCCACTTGTAGACTTCCAATATCTCTGACACAGAACGACATGTCACTTAGCCAATTCTACAATCCATAGCCCATCACAGGGGAAAGAAAAACATGGTGCAAGGCAATCATTTCTATTCAGATCTAATGAAAATAAGAATTTCTATTTATTAGAATTCATGCATTTTTCTTTATTTTGTGAGAGAGAGAGAGAGAGAGAGAAAGAGAGAGAGATTCCCAAGAATGTTCTGCATTGTCAGCACAGAGCCCAATGCAGGGCTCGATCCCACAAACTGCGAGATCATGACCTGAGCTGAGATCAAAAGTCGGACTCTTAACCGATTGAGCCCCTCAAGTGCCCAGAATTCCTGCATTTTTCAAAGCCAATGATTCCGTGCTGAAGAAAACATGCTGAAAGTCCCTGTTACTAGTAGAACCAAGAGAAGCCACTGTTTAAAATTAGAATCAGTATTAACAGTAAAACTTCTTAGAGGGAGGATGATAAAAGACATTGAGAGAGGTTTCACCTCTTTAGATATCAACCCTTAAATTATAAATTTTTACCTTCCTGACAATACCTGCCTTCAAATGATTTTTTTTCCATATAGGGGACATGTAATTTAATTCACTTTGTCCCATAAAGAACCTATATTTCTATCTGACTCTGGAATGCCCTTAGAATTCTGAGAAAATAATTTTTGTGAAGTCCAGATTTCTGGAGCTTCAGCTGATTCCTAACCATCCTATTGGGAGGTGGAGGGAACTGAAGGAGTGAAGGTGATTAGGAAGAAATAGAAAAGAAAGTTCCAAACCAAGTCTTTCTATTTCAAGGTGTACACTTCTAGGAGTCAAGCCATAGGAGAAGGTCTTGAATTCTAGAGAAGTTTCTACAGCTGGCAGCAGAATTAACTGGCAAATATTTTGTTGTCTCTTGAGGATTTTTATTTCTGGGATCTCAGGACAAAAATCATTGTGTGGGGATTCCTGGGGGGCTCTGTCGGTTAAGCCTCTGACTCCTGATATTGGCTCAGGTCATGATCTCAGGGTTCGTGGGATTGAATCCTGCATCTGGCTCTGTGCTGGCAGTGTGTAGCCTGCTTGGGATCCTTTCTTTCTTTCTCTTTCTCTGCCCCTCACCTACTCAATCTCTCAATCAATCTCTCTCTCTCTCTCTCTCTCTCTTCCTCAAAATAAATAAAATTTTTTTAAATTTTTAAAAATCATTAACTAGGTAAAATTTCTCTATTTCATCTCAATTACTTGGGCTGGTAGAACAAGCAATAAATCCATTTAACTGAAGGGTCATCTTCATCTATCCAGAAACCTCCTATGTATTGATTAGAGCCATGAGGTTTGCATGATTTTAGTTCTCAAATTTCCCCTATGAAATCTCCTAGGGTAGCAGTTTGCATCTAATAGGGGTTCCTTCCCCTTGAAGGGTCAACTGCTGACAGTCGGGGGGAGGGGGGTGGATAGGGAGGAATTCTCTGGCAACTGTAATTCTGATGGGTCATTTGTAAGTTAATCAACAGAGCATTAAGCGTCCTATCTTTGCCATGAAAAGTGCAACTCCAATGAGTCGCCTTCCACGGGATGTATGGCTTACTTTGTTTTCTGAAATACGTGATGGATAGGCACCACCTCTATTTCTTTATTTGTACTCATTGTTAATAGAGACTGACAGGGAGTGAACCTGGGTTAGGATTATTAATCACAAAGTTTCTGAAAGGCTACAGTGCAGTTGTCATCATGGCCATGACCTCTTTTTCATAATGCCCTAACTAATCACGTAATGACACTGTATATGAAACACGTTAAGTATATCAAGTAGATATGAGCAGAGACAGGAGGTTCCAGGTCATTTTTAAAAAGATTAATGCTTGAGTCAGGGTTATACTGTGTTTGGCTGGGAATCTGGAGTATAGTGGGTTGGGCTAAGAGTTGAAGTCTTCCCTAAGCTCTAAACTGGGAGAAGGGATTAAATGAATGTCTTCTAGAAAGGACAGCTGGAGTTTACTTCAAAGATGTTTCCAAGAGATAAACTTACCAACTTAGAAACAAAAGTTCATATTTGGTCTTCTTTGTCTGGCTCAATAGAGGATCCTATGATAGGGGCACAAATCATACAGACTAGAAAGAGTAAGACTGTTAGGAATGCTGTAAAGCTGTCTGAATACCCATGGAAGAATAGGGTATAGAACTGCTTCAGTGTGCTGCTTCCAATGTTGAGATTGCACAATGGTATCCAACACTGCCTGGAAAGTTAATATCATTTGGAAAGATATTAAGCATAAGTAATATTGTGGGCTTAAGTATGTAATTACCTCAGTGATCCACATCCTGAGTATATCCCAGATAAGCTTTGCAGAAGATAACTGCTGTTGGAAGTATCAAGTTTCTCATTCCAAATCTTGCTCTATTTTAAGTACTTAAGGGTAGAGGAGAAGAATGTGTATAGGAGAATGGTCCCTAACAAGAATCCCTACCTGGAGAAAATCTGACTATATATGATCTAAATTATCTAAAATGTATATTAATCTTAAAGTTATTTTGAATACTGAACCTCTAGCAGTAATGAATCTAACAGAAGCTATTTCTATTGTCATGAAAATAATATTTATTATAATGGTAGAAACTATAGTAAATTATAAAGAATTAGGAAATGGCCAATAATTTTGATGCCTGAGGATCAGGCTGTGTATACATTAGCATTTTTCCTTGCAGTAGTTTCCCTGTGTGTAGATTTGAAGAAAAGGATTGTGCTGATTATGTAATAGAATAAGAAGATGGGGCGCCTGGGTGGCTCAATCAGTTGAGCTTCTGACTTCAGCTCAGGTCATCGTCTCACAGTTTGTGGGTTCGAGCCCTGCATCGGGCCCTGGGCTGACAGCTCAGAGCCTGGAGCCTGCTTCAGATTCTGTGTCTCCCTCTCTCTCTCTGCCCTTCTCCACTTGCACTGTCTCTCTGTTTCTCAAAAATTAATAAACATGAAAAAAATTTAAGAGAATAAAAAGAAATGGAATGATCTCCGTAAATGGCAATAGGGTAGTTTGCAAGAACACACTCTTTTTAAAAAAAAAAAAAAATTAATTTTTTTTTTTTTTTGAAAGAGAGTGTGAGTGAGTGAGGAGCAGAGAGAGTGAGACACAGAATCCGAAGCAGGCTCCAGGTTCTGAGCTGTCAGCACAGAGCCCAGTGTGGGGCTCGAACCCACAAATGGTGAGATCATGACCTGAGCTGAAGTCGAACACTTAACCCATTGAGCCAGCTAGGTGCCCCCACAAGAACACACTCTTGACATCAAAAACCAAAAGAAGTTGAAGAACATTACATATTATAATATGATATCATCACGATACCATTTACAAATGTTATAAAACACCTGTAAGAGAGGCACCTGGGTGGCTCATTTGGTTAAGTGTCAGACTTTGGCTCAGGTCATGGTCCTGCTGTCCATTGGTTTGAGCTCCTGATCAGACACTGTTCTGACAGCTAAAAGCCTGGAGCCTGCTTCAGCTTCTGTGTGTGACTCTCTCCCTCTGTCCCTCCCCTGCTAACACTCTTTCTCTGTCTCTGTCTCTCTTTCTCTCAAAAATAAATAAACACTGGGGCGCCTGGGTGGCTCAGTTGGTTGAGCGTCCAACTTCGCCTCAGGTCATGATCTCACGGTCCGTGAGTTCGAGCCCCGCATCGGGCTCTGTGC
The DNA here is from genome assembly GCF_018350175.1 of Felis catus. NCBI lineage: Eukaryota > Metazoa > Chordata > Mammalia > Carnivora > Felidae > Felis > Felis catus. The sequence goes on along the minus strand of NC_058376.1, from coordinate 118,384,182 downwards.
TGACAGCTCAGAGCCTGGGGCCTGCTTCGGATTCTTTGTCTCCCTCTCTCTCTGACCCTCCCCCGTTCATGCTCTGTCTCTCTCTGTCTCAAAAATAAATAAACATTAAAAAAATTAAAATAAATAAATAAACATTAAAACACCTATACGATTAATGTATAACATATTTACATATGCATATTTATGGATGTATGCACACATATAAAAAGTGTGTGCACAGAAAAGAATATAATACTAGATTATTTATAATCTTATTCATAAAATAGTGTGTATAAATTTTGCACAGGTTCATTATCTGTCTCTATCTTTTAAAAGGCTAACGAACATTTCTGTGCGTTCTGAATTTTGTATCTAGAACTTTCATGTCTCTGAACTTTATTGCCAACCAAGGAAAGCATGTTTTGGGACAAATGAGCTGCAGCAGAGGTCTAGTGACGCCCCCACACAAGAGTCACAAGAGTCACAGCGCAAAAACTTAATATGCTTTTCATTCTCTTTTGCCTCCTGTTACCAACATGTTATTAAATCCTAAGATCTTAGTATTAATAACTCCCCAGAAAAGCAACCATAATAAATATTTTTACTTCTTGAATTCCTCCTAGAGAAGAAGGTAGGAGTAAAAGATAGGATGGTTTGAGGTGTAAGGCTCTATTCTCAAATGAAATTCAGTGAAATCGATGCCTGTTAAGAGATTTCCTTTTTCTCAACATTTTACTTCATTTGAACATAATTTCCCTGTTATGCTTGCCTGTTCTGATTTTCTGCTCGCAGCTCTTCCTTCCTTCTCTGTTTTACTCTCTTTTTTAGATGTCCAAGAGTTCGGGAGGGAAAACATTTAAGAATGGTCTGTGTCAGTGGGATGAAAAATTGGAGAAGGATGCCCTTTTACTTTACAGTTTGAGAATAGCTGCAAATGTTAGATAAAGTTTTAATAAAAAGAAAATGAAAGGCTCAATCTAAGACCAATAACTTTGCTAGAAATAAATCACAGAGATGACAAGTTGGACTTTAAAATTAAAGGAAATTGTCAGAAAATTCTTTTTTTTACATCTGTGATTAGTAGGACCATTGTAAAAATTCACTGATTCTTTCAAAAAAATGAAAGCTATTTAAAAGGTATAGGGCCTTATCTTCTAATACAAAGAACTACTCAGGTCTTTCCACAATAAAATGATGACATTTCACCCATTTTCTCTGTTCTTTCATTTTTTTCAAAGCAGCTAGAAGAACAAAAATTAAAATTAAAGGAAAAAGATTTCTATAGGCTTGTCAGGTGAAATTTCATCGAAGGAGGCAGCTAGCTATGTTCTTTCCATTAGAAGAAGTTTGTTAAATGTCAGCATTACCTTTGAATCCTGAAACAGAAGTACGTGTTTTTTTTTTTTTTTTTTTTTTTTTTTTTTTTACTTACATAAGTTGTCCTGGTCAGTATAAAGTCATTCCAGCAGAATATAATGATTCTTATTTACTCAATTTAGTTGATAAACTGAAATATTTTTAGGCAGGTTACATGCCTATTTCTTCTCTTTTAGAAAATAATCCTCAAATTCACTAGTGAATTAAAAACAGAGCAGCAGTCGAGAGGTATTTATTGTGTGCCTATGCTCTGACTACTGGGTTCCATGACACAGAGTTCTTTGCAAGGGGAGCTAAAAGCAAAATTTGACTAGCCTTTACAAATAGACACTGTATGCATTCTTTGATGAGCTGTATTTGTGTTGTTATCTAGTTACAAAACTGTAGAACTGGGTATGGACTTAGCAGCAAGTCTAAGGCGTCTAAAGGAGTGTTCATGGGGAAGAAAACCCTTCAATGTCTATTATAATTAACCCAGCACATGAAATGTTTTATTATTGCAATTTTGCATAAAGCAAACAACTGAGAAGAATAAATTTTACTAAAAGGTAAGGAATTTAAATTTAGGGACTCTCAAGGCGTTAATTTTCTGATTGCATTCCCAATCTAGCTCAACAAATTCATACTAGATATCTATTAAAGATGTAACTTTTTGAGAACATACTTCTTCATATCTGAACAATGATAATGAAAAATAAAGGTTAGGGACCTGTTTCAATCCTTGCAGCCTTTAGGGTGCAATGTTTAAAATCATTTTAATTACCTTCTTTTAATATGATGTGAGTATAATATGTATAGAGCAGTTATTTTGCTACTGGCATTTAATGAAAAGGAGCAAGAAAACTGTAGGAATATCACATACAGATATGGTATATGTACACATGTCCTTTTATCACTCTACATTCACTTCAAATAATTGTACTCACAAAAGTACTTCTTGACATACAGAAAACTCTTTCTCTAAATCCATCCTGTTCTGACTTAATCAATCATTCATGGCAAGGATGCTGCCATACTTGGTGAAAATCCATAAGTCTCTCACTCCCCTCTCACAGGACAGCCTAACGAAGCTGGATAACACACGCCTCTCAGGAATAGAATGTAGGTGGAATCTTGTAAATCTAAAGTAATGTCAGATGGTAGCTCCCTTTCTGATTCACGGGGGCTCTGTTCTTCGTGTATCTCCAAATACAAAGAGAAATATTCAGTGATGATGGTAACCTAAAGAAAATCATTGATGTCTTTTCAGATTTATCTTTAGTGATTTTCTTTATTTCCCAGTCTGGTCTCCTCATATCTAGCTAAAAATGAACCATAGCAGTGCTATTCATGGTCTACTCAAGATCCCTTCTTCTTCTTCTTCTTCTTCTTCTTCTTCTTCTTCTTCCTTCTTCCTTCTTCCTTCTTCCTTCTTCCTTCTTCCTTCTTCCTTCTTCCTTCTTCCTTCTTCCTTCTTCCTTCTTCCTTCTTCCTCCTTCCTCCTTCTTCCTTCTTCCTTCTTCCTTCTTCTTCCTTCTTCTTCCTTCTTCTTCCTTCTTCTTTCTTCTTCTTCTTTTTTTAATTCAAAAACTTCCTGTTTTATTTCTCCCTCATATTAACTGGCAGTTCCTTCGCAATTTCCTGCTTGACGCATTTACTTGAGTGGCACCTTAATAGGCAGCACAGTGTTCTTAGGAGTCTACACAAGGTCCCTTCCTGTTTCAATGTTCTAGAAAATATAAACTCATTTAGCTAAAATGTGCAGATGACTAGTTGTCTTCCTAGACTATTTCATCTCACAAGCTCCAAAGTTGTAACAGAATATTCCTCTAGACATAGCTGCTTAGAAATTACTTAGGCACTTCCAAATTTTCCCAAGTGAAATCATTTTGTGTGCGAAACTCACTTCTCACCAGAGACTTACATTTCTTTATCATATAAAAAGCCTATGTTCTTTATTTTCCAGACACATAGCTAGGTTATATTTCCCATTGGATGTAGCTGTGCAATTTCCAGTTGGATATGTCTGTGCAGTTACTAAATAAATGGTATTAAAGGTGATAGGAGCTATGATCTGTACCACCCACATAAACCACTCTCCGTGAGTAATCTTTTATTCCCTCTGTTTGCTTTCTAATAGTTGATTGGAGAGGACCCATAAGCACCTAGGTAGTCGAACTTGAAATTTAAATGACCTCACAGAATGCCCCTCAACCAAGAATACTCACATTGTGCTATGGTATAAACTAGAAATATTATATATTAGCATATATTGTGTTTAGTCACTGAGAAGTCAACATCTATTACATTAACTAGTGTTTCTTAAATTACATCAAGGCTCTTATTTTCCCTGGAAATAAATTCAATATGTCCAAGTATATACTATATATATACATATTTTTTTTACTACCTGGCCCCTGATTGCTTTTCCACGTCAATTTTTGCCTCCTGAAAACCTGTTCCATAAACAGAATATATTACCCCTCTTCATCTTGCATATTTCCATAGTCCCTTTAGCAGGGACTCAAGATGTCATTTCCTTGAATTTTCAGACCTCTTGCAAATCTAGGCCAAATGGCCTTTGGGGAATATTATAGTATGGGGTACATACCTTTGTCTTAGTCTCATAGCTTGCTTTAATCTTCCACTAGTCTGTAAATTTCCTAAGAGCAGGGACTCTATTTCCCATTATTATTTGTCTAATACTTAGCAGAGTACCTGGGATAAAACTGATGTATAGAGTGTGTTTATTAAAAAAATAATAAAGTTAGAATGTACAATTATAAGCCTAAAAATATAATTAAATAATTAAGTGTAACTCAAAATATGGTGAGTGAGACACTATGATCTGCTACACTTGGAATATAACGTGAAAATCCTTAACCTGAGTTCCTATCTTGACTCTAATACTTTTCAGGAATGTTACAATATTCTAAGCCACGGTTTGCTCCTAGTAATGCAGAGCTGGTATTACCAAACTCATTCCCTACCTGAAGATTGAATATTAAAATGCAACTATGTGTGGTAGATTATTAATTTAAGTTAGATATCCGCCACTGCTAATATGTAATCAGTTACTAAGTCTTACATGATTTGACACAAACTCTAGAAGCATTATATATATTGGTATAAGCACTAGGATAGCAGATAGGGTTCTCATTTTTTCTGTTATCAAGCATGCTAAAACAACATTAGATGTATAGCAGTAAGTAAGATCCTTAGACTTTTGAGGTCCCAATTTTACTATTATTAACAATATTTAGTAACCTAAATATTAAGTACTTACTGGATATACTATATATCTGTATACTAGTCACTGTATTAGGTGTTGGGGGCAAAGTAGGTACGTAAGATAGACAAATTCCTGACATTAAAGGTCTTAGACACTGATAGGGAATAGAGAAAAAGAAATACAATATATTGTCATAAGTACAATGGAGAGCAAGCACAGGGAATCACATGAAAGGGGCCTCTTCACCTATACTTGAAAGATTATTTTCAAGAAGAAAGGGCACATCAGGTGAACCATTGAGAATCAGTAACCTGATATTATGCAATAACCAATTTCATGGTCCTGAATAATACTGGGATGAGATCAGGAAGACCATAGCAGTTACAAGGTGCATCATGAGGAGACATCCCCAGAAAACAGACATGATACAGAGCATAAAAATAGACACATCTGGGAAGCTAGTGTGGAGACAAGCCTGCAGAAGTAGGCAGGAGCCCAGTGACAAGGGATTGTGAGCCATTTTATGAATCATATGAAAATATTTGATGCTTTGAACAGAAGATGGCACATTCGGATGTGTGTTTTTGAAAAACCATTCTGCAAAGAATGGATTGAATTCAGGTAACCTTAGGCAGAAAGACCAGTTAGGAAGCACTTGTAATAATAATTAAGAAGAGATATAGTGGTGGCCTAAGTTTAGGTAATAATTTTGGTAACAGAGAGACACTTTTAATGTCTAATTCTTAAAAAGTTACCACATGGCTTTCATACTAATAAAGAAGGAACACGTGACAGATTTTTATTCATTTAATTTATGGGGAAAGCATGAAGATGATAAAGCAAGAACACACACAAAAAGAAACTACATTTTGAGGAATTGGCTATTTTTCCTTTTTTAAGAGGAATGTAAAATTAAGATTCAAGTAAGATGCAAAGCCAGTTAATGTCTGGTAGGGTGATAAAACCACAGTTTTTGCCATCATTTTTTTCCCCCCAGACAGGTGTCTTCAAATTGCAGTTTCATTGTGTCTGGGCTTCAAATGCAGGCGCTTTCTCCTAGATAATTAAATGCCTTGGTTAAGTTTGTCAAAAAATGCCCATTGAAAGTTCATGCTACTCTTAGGTACATTTCTAAGTTTTGGGTACATTATCTACAGTTACACAAATCTTTTATATACTGTAAGATTAGTGTATAGAAATTGGTAATTGCATGTTAGGGTAATGGAGATAGAGATTAAAAATGTTATGTAGTCTTCAACGTTGAACAACTGATTGAATGGGTGAGTCATTCACACATAGAACACAGACGGTGGAATAAGTATTTTGGGGAAGGAGGGTGTACTAGTTTGGGAAAGAAGAGAGAAATAAGAATGCATAAGTTTAAAAAAAAAAGGCTTCAGTTTAATGCCCAAACAGAAGATAGTTTATAGTCAATACATAAATGAAAACAGGGGTACCTGAGCGGCTCAGCCAGTTGAGCATCCAACTCTTGATTTGGGCTCAAGTCAATGATGTGTGGGATCAAGCCCTGTGTCAGGCTCTGTGATGAAAATGGAGCCTGCTTAGACTTCTCTCTCTGTCTCTCCCTCTGCCCCTCTCCAACACTTGTGTGCACTTTCTCACTCTAAAATTTAAAAAAAAAAAGAAAGAAATGAACACGAATTGGGGGTGTGGAAGATGTGGGTGCAGATAAAACTTTCTGAGCACTTGAGAGTGACATGGAAGAGACGGGAGAGAGAAAGCGGTGGTTTGAAGAAGGTAGGGCTAGTGCACATGTGTGTGAGCCTATTAAGATGAGAGAGATCTGGGGCGCCTGGGTGGCTCAGTGGGTTAAGCGTCCGACTTCCACTCGGGTCGTGATCTTGTAGTTCATGAGTTCGAGCCCCACGTTGGGCTCTGTGCTGACAGCTCAGCCTGGAGCCTCAGATTCTGTGCCTTTCTCTCTCTCTCTGCCCTTCCTCTACTTGTGTGTTCTCTCTCTCTCTCTCTCAAAATGAATAAACATTAAAAAAAAAAGATAAGAGAGATCAAAATCATTTAACATATCAATGGAAAGAAGACATGAGAGGCAGGATAGAAGGTAGATACAGCGAAAAGAGGGTACCATCTACGGACAGACAGAAGATACATCTGAATCGCAAGTGGAGAGATTAGCCTTAAGTAACAAAAGGACACACCACATGAAGGGGCAGAGGAGATAAAGAGAAAACGTACACGTGCACGCTTGCAGGTTTTATTGTGTATGGCTTCCTCACTCTGAGAAATTAAAAGTGATGGCATTTGCTGAGAATGAAGACATTGGTGGTGACAAGTAGAGAATAGGTACAGTGAGTGAACATATGACTTCGGTGTAGCACTCATAGACCATTTCATGTTAAAAAAGAAAAAAAAGTACAAGTGTACTCATCTATTTTTGTAATTCTCCAAAAATTATTCCACTGAAATTCTAGTAATAATTCATTTCTTGCCTTTCTTTTTTTTTTTTTTTTTTTTTTTTACCCCTATGTGCATTCCTTCCATCACACAACATGATTAGGTGTTTTTGTAAAAGAACCCTGTCCACTGGTCACATCAGTTTGGAGATGAGCAATATGATGTCAGCATTTTATGAGAACACATAATATTCTGATAATAAGATCCTAAAACTGTGCCGGTTTCTATACTTCTAATGGCCTGGTCGTTTCCCTTAATTCTGTGATTTATCTTATATTTAAAGTTTACTTATTATTTAATGTGGTTTTGGTTGTTTAAAATAGTTTCTTTGCTCATAGTCAAATAATTATAAGGAAGATAAGAATATATTCCTTAAAGGTGGTTGTTGCAAGTGACAGATATTAAAATGTGAAATGGGAGAGGGTCGAATATAGTAATGGTAATGAGGATCCACCTGATCTCTACTCCTTCATAATTTGACACACCTTGTTTTTATTGAAACAGCTCAAAATTGTTTTGTTTCTTAGATATCAAGGTTATAGAGTTAACAGAGCCATGACTTTAGGATGCTTACCAGAAAGTCAGAATGTTGGTATGTGTAGGCCATTTTTTTGCGTGTGAGTTACAATAAAATCTTGTACTATTTGCTTGTCAAGAAAGCTTAACTAAATTAGAAAGAGAATAATATATAGCTTTGTTAAAGGGAAGTCTTTCCATCTGTGCCCAGCAATACAAAACAGAAGAGATCAGATAATCATGATCTTGAATTAAATATTCTACATCCAATGCTCCATGTTCAAGTTAGTAGGCAAACAAAGAAGAAACCACAAGAGGAAAGAAAAGAAACTTGAAATCAAAGAGGAGCCAAAAGAAAGAAGAAAACAGATCCTAGTGTGCCTCCCAATGTTTACAATTCTTTTCTTTTAAAAAAAAATTTACAATGTGTGACATATTTACAATATGGTGAAAATAAATATCCTCCTTGTAATACACTATCTGCTTGGACACAACTTTGGGGGACGATGTATATCACCTTTAGATTTATAATATTCTTGGTTGATGTTTACAATAGTCTTGATCTCCCAAGTTCCAAGAGAGACACAAATTTAATAGAACATGTGGATTGACCTCTAAGTACATATAATCTATTAGAATACAAGTTTGGAAGGAAATAACAGGTCAAAAATTGTAGAGGGTACCTAATAATACAAGGTAGAATGGCATAAGTGTGCCATTAAAACAATGCAAAGCATTCTGATATCCGTACCTGGTTCTTATATAGGGAGAGGAAAGATTACATGAAAGGGCTGACATTTTTTAGTGATTGGAAGTTTGGCTACAATTTCCTGCATTGAAATAGGAGTAGAATTTTAAGTATTTAAGAAGTATCACATTGTCCCAGCCAGTAAGAACAGAGGATTAATTAATATATATTCAATATTCTACTTCAGATAGGAATACTACAGTTTTCAAAGTATTTTTTCAGTGTTACAAAGTATTTGAAAGTCTCTGTATTCTGTAAAGCAAGATAATGTGGAATGCGGTATTGATTGTTTTAGCTTATCTAAAAATAAAGGTTTTGTCATTTAAGTTTGTAAGGATATCAGAATTAGCATATATAGTATTCCTGTTTTTTTTTAACTATATGATTTGTAGTGGTAAAACTGAAGTTTTTCTTTATTTTCTATTATCCATTGTTTTATCTATTATCATTATTTTCATGATAATCATCCCCATACATAGCAACAGCAACACACATTTTTTTAAATTTAATAATTTATTTTGGGAGAGACCGAGAGAGAGCATACAGGAGGGGCAGAGAGATTGAGAGAGAGAGAGAGAGAGAGAGAGAGAGAGAGACCCAAGCAGGCTCCATACTGTCAGAATGGAGCCCAACACAGGGATTGATGCAATGAACCATGAGTTCATGACCTGAGCCTAAGTCAAGAGTCAGACCCTTAACCAACAGAGTCACCAACTCTGTGCCCGGCCACACACATTTTTAAAGCACTTGTATGTTTTCATTATCCTGCTTTCCCTCAAAGCTGCAAACGAGTCTGAACTAGTTCGTGCTCTCAGTGGCTTTTACGTTATCTAAGTTAAAGAGTCATAAAGATGATCTTTAGAGGTTTACCAGGTACACATCTTTTTTTGCCTTAATGCTTAGCAATGTATCTGAAATATACAACAAAAGACCAAAAGTACATGTTGAATTATGGGAAGAATTACATCCAGACAATAGGATATCACTTAGTGCTAGAAAGAAATGAGCTATTAAGCTATGAAACAAATGGAGGATTTGAAAATGCATTTATTAAAAGAAAGAAGCCAATCTACAAAGAATGCATTCTGCACATTCCAAGTATGTGACAAAAGCAAAACTGGAAACAGGAAAAAGACCACTGGCTACCAGTGGGTGGGAGGAGGAGAAGGGTGAATACGTAGAGGACGCGATAGTTTAAAAGATACCTCATATGATATTATAATGATGGATTATACATTCTTATACATTCATCACAACCCACAGATGTATAACATCGGGTGATTACGATGTGTCATTGTACATCCATCATTTGTAACAAATATACCCCCCTGGTGGGAGATGTTGATAACAGGGTTGGTTATGCATGTATGGGGGCAGAAGGTATATGAACCTTCTGTACCTTCCTTCCATTTTGTGAGAAACCTAGAAATGATCTAAAATTGTTTTTTAAGTCACAAATATTAAGGAAATATTTAGTAAATAAAGGTCAACGGTATTTTTGAATTAGTGAATCAATAGATGAGCGAATGACTAGAGGATGTTCAAGCTTCAAGCTATGTTATCAAACACCTTGACAGTCTGTTCATGGAGTGTATTTGATAGAAATTCTGTACATGGAAGCAAATAAGAAAGCAAATCAATTGCTATAAAAAGGAAATTTAACCTGAAAGCAATGTAGACAACGGAGTAGAGGAGAGGGAGCTTGGAAGCAGACAGTCCAAGTTACAAGATTTTTGCAATTATCCATTAATTATTGTGTTTTCTACTGCCACATAAAGTAGTTTGGTATAATAATTTAGTTATCTTTGCTGACAGCAGGTTCATTCTGTAAGATGAAGATTCCATGAGTTGTCATTTAAAATACTTGACAGGCGCCTAGGTGGCTCAGTCAGTTAAGTGTCTGATTTTATCTGAGGTCGTGATCTCATGGTCTGTGGGTTCAAGCCCCGTGTTGGGCTCTGTGCTGACAGCTCAGAGCCTGGAGCCTGCTTCAGATTCTGTCTCTCCCTCTCTCTGCTCTCCCCTCACTCATGTGCGCGCTCTCTCTCTCTCTCTCTCTCTCTCTCTCTCTCTCTCTCTCTCTCCACCCCTCTCTCAAATAAATAAACATTAAAATTTTTATAAATAAAATTAAATACTTGAGAAAAAATAATATAATCTATGCCTTATCCCCATAATATAAAGGGTATTATTGTACGTAGGTAAAATTCTAGAATACTAGTAGATTCTAGTATGAAGTAAGCAGGGATATTAATTTCAAAGTTCATATTTGCATAGCGTTTGTTCAATTATCTTTTTTTGAACTTTAGGATATTAAAGTAAAACGTTGTTTAAACACAGTTTTGTCCTAGCTTCAGTGAACACAAAGAAAATAGCAGAGTAATTTGACAAATAGATTGGAGTTATAAAGCAATCTAAAACCATTTTTAAGAATTGGATGAGCCAAGTGTAATTGATTCTTGTATGTGAGCAGCGTATTGAAGAGACATCCACCAGCAATCAAACACTCTGTTCTTTTCTAAATTAACCTTAATGAGAAAGGAAAAATCATAATTTGCTTAGTGAAAAACGCTAGAAGAGAAATTAGTTCACATGAGAGTAAAGTGCTTTCTGTCTTTGATTTGTTCCGAGGAAACTTATTCAAGACATTTAATAGCTATTCTCTAATTGAATATGCATGATGTGTGTGTGTGGGGGGGGGGTAGTCTGAGAGAGATTTTTACACATATTCTTGTAAAATTATCATGATGGAGAGTTTATGTATGTCATACTTGATTTTCTTAGTGATTCTTAGCCAACCATTTGAGTTACTTCTGTTGAAAAACATCATTACATAGCATTAAGGTAACTCTTTTCTTTATTGCAGAAATATGCCTTCCCTACTTTTCTCACTCTGCATATCCTACCCTTTCCTCACAAACATACTTAGAGATCATGTGTACCTACAGATTACATTGTTAAATTTAAGAAAGTTAAAATGATTATAATTATAAAGTACCATTTACTGAGCAAGCACGTACAGAGTACTAATTCAACATTGCAGGGAAATTTATTAAAAGAGAAGAAGAGTCAGGTCTGGAGGTTTTTTTTGCTGTGATTTCATATAATTTTTGACAAGAGTAGAATACTCTCCTGTCAACAGGAAATGGGCTTTATCCAGTGGTGTTTAGACCAGCTTGTACCAGTTGCAAGAGTTGATGGGACCCATAATCCCCGCCCCGCAGGAAGTGTTTTCAGTCATCTGAAATCAGCTGCAGCAGAAGTATTTTCATTAGTCAGTAAACAGTGTACATCAATCAGCACTTCGTCCCACCCCCATCTTGTTTTTACATCTTTGCCAGCGCATCACAGATTTTCTTTTCATTTTAATAACAATAATCCAACCACCCCTCTTATCCAAGCTCCGCTAAGATTCATGAATGAGTTTAAGATTGAACATTGTGGTTGTCAAAGGGGTCTGTTTCTCTTTGAGCACAGTAAGCTGTGTTAGTAATCTCCAAATTTTTGAACATGCCCTCTCCCTAATATATATATATACACACACACACACACACACACACACACACATATATATATATATATATATATATATATATATATTGCTTAATTATAATTTGGTGAATATATATGCACTACTCTATTGATAAATTATTTATAGCAGTCAAAAGAGTAAAAATAAGGATGCATCAGGATGTGTCAAAATAAAACAAGTACATTTTGAATTAATAATTTTATGTGCTAACTTTATAAAAACCTCTAGGCCTTTACTATATAGTTATTGCAGCAAAGTGAACAAACCTTTTAGAATTTCCAAAACAACAAAACAAACAAAAAAAAAAGGAAGACAAATTTTATTCAAGTCCGAAGGAGGACAGCTGCCCAGATACACAGTCTTCACAAAGAAGAAGAAAGCCCTGGAGAAGGAATGTTTAACCAGGGTTATACATGATATTTGTTCCATCAAGAGTTACAAATCATCAGGAAGAAGGCCATTTCAGGAAACTACAGATTTTATTCTATGTTTTGAGTAAGTACAACCTTGCAGGCTTTGGAAGTATGAGAACGGAACTTAGGGAGATTTTTACTCTTAGTTTGAAATATTTCTTTTAGGTTATTTGCTAACAAAACAGACAGATGTACAATGTGTGCTCCGGGCAGAAACAGAGCCCACACTTTTTGAAGTTTGATGATGTCACTCTCACCCTAGTCAAAGTACAGCTTCCCTGGGAGCCCACAAACATTAAAAGTTGAAAAGTTCTTTTATCACAGTGCTATAGATAATTTAATATTTTACACAGCATTGCACTTGTATACGCTCTATTATTTCTGAATATTCATGTTTAGCATTTTGAAAAAGTAACCTGAAACTTTTTTTTAAGTTTACTTTATTTTGATACTTGGTTGTATTAGCTGTGATATCTGAAAATGAGGCACCCAAAGGTACATAACATACCAAAATATATACCAATAGAATAATAGTAATGGCTAAACTTCACAGTATTACTTTTTCAATCTGTGTGTATAAATATGGGAAAGCATTTCTTAAAATTGAGAGGTTAAAATCCTATCTTCTAAAAACTTACATGTTCTTATTAACTACTATGAAAATATGTGTTTTGTATGAATAAATGGCTCAAAGTTTATTGAAGACACTGATTTTGAAATATTTTAAATGAATTGGAATACGTTTGAACATTTTTAAATGTTTTATTTTTGAGAGAGTGTGAGCGGGGAGGGATAGAGACGGGGGGACAGAAGATTCGAAGGGGCTCCATGCTGACAGCAGCAAGCCCGACGTGGGGCTCCAACTCAGGAACCGTGAGATCATGACATGAGCCAAAGTCGGATGCTCAACTCACTGAGCCACCCAGGTGCTCCTAGAATATGTTTCAATTTTTTAAGCATACAGATTAAACATATGATTTTAAGTCATACAAATTACTTTAGGTAACAAAATCATGAAGTTGTGGAAAATATTCACATATTTGTATTTCAAAACTGTTTCTTACAGAAATTTCTTTCAGAAAATATTGTTTTCTCACTCATTTTAAAATCATGACCTTGACATTTTTGGGATGGATCATGTTTATCTTTTCAGAAATATCTATCAAGGAGTATACTACTAACAGACATTTATCATCAAAAAGGAATCAACACATTTGGAATTCTTAATATTTGTAGGTAAAAAAAAAAAAAGGTGCCATTCATTTTTAAGTTCACACAGCTATTCTCCATATACTTATAAAATATTTATAAGTCTACTATACATTCCAAAACTCTCATATTTTGAAATTGATGATCCAGATGTTGTCATGTATAATTTGTGCACCTCTGATTTCTACCTATGTAAAGAGACAATAGCCTTTCTCTGAAAAATACTGTGAATGCAATCTATGCATGATATGATCTTTGTACCTTGATATTAGAACATTTAGCTTGTTCTCAAAATGTTTTTAAGGTATTACTTACTTTAAAAGACATACATTTTCCAGTGCACCTTTCCTTGAGCAGCTTAAAAAAGCACTTCTTGATATATGAGTTGGTGAAAGAAAATCTAGGAAACAAAATGAGGCACATTAAAAATATTGGACTGTCATGTAAGTCTACAGTAAACCTCCCACAGTGCATAATTTTCCTACAGTTTGTTTCTTTAAGTCATCAATAATATATTCCCGTACCTATCAACAGTGTATACTGACAAAAGAAAGTGTTTTTATTTGTTTCCATTTTGTTTTCTGTGTACTATTCTAGATAATTTTCGTAGGATGTTTCAGCAATGGTATATGCTCTTTGTCTCCCATTATTAAGAAACATGAGAAAAATCATTATTTCTCTGAGATACTGACATTGGATTTTTGTCTTCTCTTATAATGCGGTCGTCCAATAAGAAACACTGGCCCTGCCATTTATTTTAATAGGTAGCATGTTCTGAAATATTTATCGTTCTTTCTTACTGGTTGTTTTTTGTAGAAAGATTGTCAAGTCAGTTTTCCATTTTCTAAATCTTGGTTCAGGTAAGACTACAGAACATAATCTGTAAAATAACTAGATACAAGATAACTGTCTTCTAATGAAACTTACAGAAAAGTGAGGGAAGACAGCCCTTACAACTCCTTGCCTTGTGGAAACCCAACACTTCCTTAAGGCTATTCCACATACCAACAGGTCACCTAAGGGAGACTAGTTCTATTCTATACATTAATATTACTAACATCTAAGTTCTACCTTATTTTTTTCAGTTAAAAACAGAATAATAGAAGGCCTATTTACCCCCTAGACCACAATGGTTTGTTTGGTGCCTTGAAAAAAAAAAAAAAAACTCTTTTATGTAAGAAAATGAATTTACTGGTAATTCAATGGCTTTCAAATGTCAGCGTACCTAAGAAATACTCTGGGGTGCTTTGTTTTTTATCTTTAAAAAAATTAGTGTTTATTTATTTTTTGAGAAAGACAGAGATAGAGAGTGTGAGCAGGGGAGCAGCAGAGGGAGAGGGAGACACAGACTCTGAAGCAAACTCCAGGCTCTTAGCTGTCAGCACAGACCCCGACGTGGGGCTCGAACTCACGAACCATGAGGTATGACCTGAGCTGAAGTCAGATGCTTAACCAACTGAGCCACCCAGGTGCCCCTACTTTTTAAAAATTTTTCAGTGTATTTATTTATCTTGAGAGAGACAAAGACAGTGTGAGTGGGGGAGGGCCAGAGAGAGAGGGAAAGAGAATCCCAAGCAGGTTCTGTGCTGTCAGCATGGAGCCTGAGGGAGCGATCAATCCCACGAGCCACGAGATCATGACCTGAGCCGAATTCAAGAGTCAGACGCTCAGCTCTACCAACTAAGCCATCCAAATATGCTTTAGAATGCAGATTTGCAAGCCCTACTCTAGACCTACTGAATCAGAATCATCGGGAGGTATTGTTTAAACTGGATAGCTAAATTTAGAAAACTCCCCAGGTGATTTTTTACAAATGCACTATAAATTACATACTGATAGCTATTGATTTAGAGTATGGAAAGTTAAATCAGTGGAGTATAGCATATAAGGATGAGGACACATGACTCACCTCAAATGCTTAGGGCCAAACAGAGATAGGTTGTTTTCCCATTATATATTTGCATCATGCTATTCTGAAGGGGTACCATAGGGAGACAATATAAAGAGGCAATATAAATAGCCCCAATCATGCTTTATGTAAAGCAGGGAGATAGTTTATAGAGCCTAGCATCACAGGTTCCTTTGCAGGTGAAAAGAATCATGAGATACAAA
Source organism: Felis catus (assembly GCF_018350175.1). NCBI lineage: Eukaryota > Metazoa > Chordata > Mammalia > Carnivora > Felidae > Felis > Felis catus. The sequence continues at coordinate 118,368,652 of NC_058376.1, read as the reverse complement.
ATTGTTACTTAAACAGAATCATTAAGTCGTTTTTTTTGTTTGTTTGTTTTGTTTTGCTGTTTTAGTGGTTTGTGTCTGTGTATTTGCCATGGTACATTTCAAATTTAGTTTTAAGAAATTTGCTTTTTTTCTCCCTCTTTTAATGTTTCATCCACTAGTAATAGTGAAGCTTTCACAATATTTTCCTTTCCTGTGATTGTGCTAAGAGATAGCAAATTTAATTCAATTTAGATGACTGTAAGATAATTAGTCTTGGGATATGGGGACTGGGACATTGATCAGTCCTGCAGCACTGATGAGGAAAAATGAGAGAGAAGTGATTGTAGCAAAATACTTGTCAACATCAGACCCAGGGCACAGCTTCAGAAAAGGAAACAAGTTAAAGTAAAGGAGGCACGGAGGATGAGAGATACAGCATGTTTTTAAGATGAGATTGGACATACTGCAGACATAATGACGTTGAAAGTTAGGCAGATGACAAGATAACAGGGCTCCCCAAAGACCAGGTGAGAGGTCAAAACGTAAAATGGATTTAGAGCTACTAAGAAAGGAGATGACTGATGTTAAAAACAGGAATAAAAATCAGTCATGCCATGACATCACAATCAGCTCGACATCTAAGGCAGATGTCTGATCTTAAGGAATACAAATTAAAGACCGTAAATTAAGGCGAAGTCAATTCAACATTTTTAAAAGGCTATATTATCATAGGTTTAGAAATTAGGCACTATATATGCAGATTCTTCAAATTTCTGAACTAATTTTCAATTTTTCAATTTTTAATTCTTACCTTATCTACTTCCAACAGCAAAGAGTAGGAGATATATTTATGAAAAATATGTAGTGATATAAAATACTTGAAATAACATGCACATCTACATTATGAACAAAACAGTCTTAAAAATATTAAGGCAAAGAATTTTGACACTCCTCATGGAACCAGCCTAGCTTAATATCCAGAACTTTAGAAAAGGTCACATGCGCTTTTTAAAAAACAATACTCATTTCATACTTCTTGAAATCTCAGCTAGGGAAAGTTATCACTGGATAATATTCCTGGGTTCTCAGATTCTTAAAGTACGATGTCAAGAAAAAAAATGAAGTTCAAGGTAAAAATAATCCAGCTGTGTCAAGAAAAATTGTTTATATTGTCAAAAGAAATATTCTACAATGAAAATATGTATTCATAAAGGTTAAATATGACTTATGATCTAACTTCTAAATATATGTCTGATATCTCCTTCCTACTGAAAAAAAGGTAGGAGAAAGAAATATAAGGGAAATATTACTGATCTTAGACTTATCTGCTAGCAGTTTGATTAATTTGAACTTCATCTTTCTGGTCAGCCCTAAAGATAAGAGCCATAAAGTAGCAATTTAGCTTAATTTTATCCTCCAGCTCTTCACAGATTCCAAGTTATGAAAATTCTCCGGAAGTGACGTCTGCTTCTCCTGTTTTATCTCCCATATTCTGTCTAAATCAAGACACTAGTAATTTACTCGTAGGCAGTACAAATTGCCCTCTCTTTCAACCTAGACTAGTCATAAAATTAAGGGATTAATTTTAGAAATAAATTAGGAATAATACTAGCATTGACCAACCTTTCATACATTTGTTGGTCAATTGTTACTCTTGAATAAAATGTCATTTACCTGCAGGAATTTTCTTCTTTGCTTCTCTGCTTTTGTTTCCTTTACTTTTGTTTCAGTTTCCATTTATAGTAACATTCCCATATTGTAGATAAGATCTTTTGACTGCAGCATACGCTGTAAATATTTTCTCCCATTCTGTCACTTGTTCTTTGTGTTTGCCACATCTTTTATCTTACAAGTGTATTGAATTTGTTGGCTTTTTATGGATCATTTTATGGTTTTGTTTCCAAAATAATTAGGTTGCTGTGTGCTCCAGTATTCAGAATCGTTTTAATCTCTTGAAAGGAACACACATTTTTCTGAAATTTCATCTCACCCTTTATTCATTTTATGCTTTTCGCCTTGGATCTTTTTTGGTCATATTGCCATTTTGAACAATTATTGATACTAGCATTACTGGTAGAAGTGGCCAGTTGTTTACAAAAGCCCTTTTCTGCTCAAGTACATTATCTGGGAGAGTCCTGCTCTATAGCCTCACCTATCTTCCTCTTCCTCAAGCGTCCACATACGGAGATAAAGTGCTTGTTTGCCTATTTTAATGCGTGTATCATTTTACTATTGCTGCTGTAACAAATCACCACAAATCAGTGCTTCAAAACCATACAAATTTATTAGCAGCTAACAGTCAGAAATGTGAAATAGGGTTCACTGGGCTAAAATCAAGTTGTCAGCACGAACTGTATTTTTTCTGGAGGTTCAGGGAAAATTCTACCCCATGCTTTTTCTAGCTTCTAAAAGCTTTCTTCTTTCCTTGAGTCTGGAAAGCATCTTCAAAACCAGCAATCTTTTCACTTTCACTTCCATGTAAGTAGTCAAGTCTCAATATATTATTTTCTTTCTGCTTCTTTCTTGCCTACCTCGCTCACTTATAAGAGTACTTGTGTTTATCCTGGACCAATCCAGGATAATCTCTCTAGCTCAAGATTCTTAATTTAATGACTTCTACAAAATTTCGTTTCCATTTAGGTTTCATATTCAGTTTCCAGTGATTGGGACACGGAATTATTTGGGCATCCATTTTTTTCTGCCTACCATAGTATGTGAATCCTTGAGTTCAAAAACTGTCTTCTCACTTATTGCTGAAGACACAGCACATAAAGCAGTATGTATAAGAGTAATACTTCCAAATTTTCTTAAAGTTTCGAATATTTTTAAGCCAGAGTGAAAACTACACAAAGTCATAAGAAGAAAAAATTTCATAGAAGTATACTTCATAAATAAAAACAACCAAGGCTTTTTGCCCTTTCCCTGTAAATAACTTTTGGTATAATAAAATGCCTTACAAACAATTAAAAGACAAATTACAATGTCGGTGAAAATATTTACAACATACACAATGTAGAAGAGATCTTTTTTTTTTTTTCTTCGTGAATACAAAAAAGATCTCTGGAAACAATAAGAAATAATGATGTTCAATATCAGTAGTGGTCAGGGAGATATACATTAAAATAAAAAGGTTTATATAAAAACATGTTATCTAGTACTTAGGGAGGCTGTAATGTAATTCACTTTCACACCCTTGGTGGAAATAAAATGTGTACAGCATTTGGAAGGAAAGTATCTTTTGGAGATTAAAAGTACTTCTACATTTAAATAAATATTCTAGAGACATAAATAAGCACAAAAGAGTCATGTACAAGCATGTTTCTGAAACATCATTTGAAATAAGCAATATTGGGGGTGCCTGAGAGGCTCAGTCAGTTAAGCGTCCAACTCTTGATTTTAGCTCAGATCATGATCTGGTGGTTCGTGAGATCGAGCCCCACATTGGGCTCCAACAGTATGGAGCCTGCTTGGGATTCTCTCCCTCCCTTTGCTCTGCCCCTCCCCTACTCACACTTGCTCCCTCTCTCAAGATAAATAAACTGGGGCGCCTGGGTGGTGCAGTCGGTTAAGCGTCCGACTTCAGCCAGGTCACGATCTCGCTCTCCATGAGTTCGAGCCCCGCGTCAGGCTCTGGGCTGATGGCTCAGAGCCTGGAGCCTGTTTCCGATTCTGTGTCTCCCTCTCTCTCTGCCCCTCCCCCATTCATGCTCTGTCTCTCTCTGTCCCAAAAATAAATAAAGGTTAAAAAAAAAAAAGATAAATAAACTAAAATAAAATAAAATAAGCAATATTGGAGGAGAATAAAATTGCATTGCAGTAAGGAAATGGTTAAATTAATCTAGTTACAGGGGTACAAGTCTTCAGAATTAAAAATAATGAGATAAACTATGTTTCAACATATGAAACTCTTTACCTAGTTGTGTCCACCAAGGAAACAGGCCCCACCTGCGTAGACCACTGGGGATGGTCCTTTAGTTCTTAAGGCTCTGGCTGCTCACCTGCCAGGATGACGCAGAAAATGGGGTTCATAATGAATCCAGAAAATAGCTGTTGCCCAATGAGGTAGAACATGGGGAAACCTACTACCTCAGACACTGACCAAATCAAGTTAGTATTTGTGTGATTCTTAGTCAAGGAAACTTTTACAATTATTGGTTTAGCATAATATTTCTCAGGTAACAGATATATTACACTCTAGGACATCTAATAAAATACATGAAAACCCAGATGTATAAAGAAGATGTTTGATGATTTTGAAAAAGCAGCATTTGCCATAAATGAACATAAAGGGCCTCTGATTTCATAGTGCGTAAAAGATATTATTTAATGAAATTGAGCTTTACCAATAAATGTGTAAGAAATATAGTTTATCATCAAAGATTCATTCGTTTATTGCATACAGCAAGGAGAGCTGCATTTTAAGAGCCTCTTCTCTTTTCATGGGGAACGCGTCGTTTACAAGTTCATCTAATAGTTTTTGACTTTAAAGAATCACAAGGGAGCGGAGCATTGGAGGAACTTTGAGATCCAAATGAGTTTGGCTGTTTTTTTGAGACTCAAATGAGCTTGAGCATTAAAGCCAGCCATGCAGTCCAATGTACCCTTCAGTTCCTTTGCAGTGGGAATGAGTAGCTACACATACAAGAGAGGGGAACCAGATCAGCACGGTATTTTAATCTGTTGGCCCATGCCCATATATAACTGTATGTGACTTGATTTATTAAAACTTTGAAGGATGCTTGTGACCTTAGATGATAGCGAGGAGGGTTTGCATTGAAGTCCCCTCACTTTCTGCTCTAAACCATTAATTGTTTATTATACACATCATCTCCTTTCCCCGACAGACTTTTTTCTCAGCAGGTCTTCGTCCAAGTTCTTCAAAAGTCTGAATTTAGAATATTTTTTGAAAACTTTTCCTCAACAAGCTGCTTTTCCAGTCTTTTTATCTGTTCCATCTGTCTCCCGAGTCCTCCTGAGACATCCTTTCATCTTGCTCTCGTCTTCCCATGCCTAATGGCCAACACCTCTGATGAGTGTTCATTTTTTTCTCTCACTTGTAAATCCGTCTCTATTTTTGTAGTATTTGTTGTAGAGCAGCAGACGCTTCAATCCTCTCTGGTCAGTCTTGCATCTCTACATCTCATTTCTTTCTCGCTCTCTCCCTCCCTCCTTCTCTCTCTTTTCCCCCTCTCAGCAGAAGGATGAATTCTTCAAAAAATCATTATTTGCATGTGAGGAATACTCAGTTTATCTTCCAATGTCACTTATTTCAACAATCTCTTATGTGGTTGGTTTCCTTATCTCGCCATTTATTTGGTGGTGGCGGTTTTCATTTGTTCTTAACATTCTTATCCTCTCTCCCTATTTTTACATTGTAATTATCTTTGTCATTTTTTTCTAGTGTGAACCTCTTATCTGTGTAACTCTAGGGCCATACCAGAATGCACTCATATTTGGGAAAATTATTTGTGATTTCTATCTTCATTTTAAGAAATTTGTCATTTGTTTTTTTTTTTAATTTTCCCTGCTTCTAACAATACGCACATCATTGTATCTCCTAAATAACATTTGTAATATGATTAATAAATCCTAGTTGCATTTAAGTAAATATTTTGATGTATATAATTTCATAGTTCATGGGGTGTTTTTCATGTGAACTAATAGCAGTATATGGCTTAGAAAATTTTGGGGCGCCTGGGTGGCTCAGTCGGTTGGGCGTCTGACTTCGGCTCAGGTCACGATCTCACGGTCCGTCAGTCCGTGAGTTCGAGCCCCGCGTCGGGCTCTGGGCTGATGGCTCAGAGCCTGGAGCCTGCTTCCAATTCTGTGTCTCCCTCTCTCTCTGCCCCTCCCCCGTTCATGCTCTGTCTCTCTCTGTCTCAAAAATAAATAAAACGTTAAAAAAAAAATTTTTTTTTAAAAAAAGAAAATATTATTATAGGGGCACCTGGGTGGCTCAGTCGGTTAAGCTTCCGACTTCGGCTCAGATCAGGATCTCACAGTTTATGGGTTCGAGCCCCACATTAGGCTCTGTGCTGACAGCTCAGGGCCTGGAGCCTACTTAGGATTTTGTGTCTCCCTCTCTCTCTGCCCTTCCCCTGCTCATGCTCTGTCTCTTAAAAATAAACATTAAGATTTTTAAGTATTATTATAGAATATATGATCTTTTAAATTATTTTGTTTTTTTTTTTTTTCATAGTGAATATAGTCTAAGAAGTTGAATCTTCATTAAAACTTTATAATAGTCATTAGCAATGTGAAATTATTCTTAGATTCTACAATATCTTTAGGGTCAAAGAGCTCCAGGCGCTTTGCCAGAAGATGCATAGATATAATTTAATAATTAGAGTAATCCTAAAGCATGATCTTAGAGCCTCATTTTTTCTTTTTTTTTTTAACCTTAATTTGTAAAAACTGAATCACAGAAAACTTAGTTAAGACTTTTCTTGAAAGACCTACATATAGTAAATGTTAAAGCTCAGATCCGGGTGCCCAGAAATTTTATTTTTATGATTTCCTTTTATACTGCTCCAGTTCACTTACTTTCAGTTTCTTATCAGTGAAGCCCTACTGTTTACAGTGAAGGTCACAATTTTCTGATCCGCACATACCTCAACTTCCCACTTATTATTTTCATACCATTGTTATTTCTATCTGTATCCTTGGAGGGAACCTCAAAGGTAACCTCTACAGGAATCACCGCATTTTCCTCTTTATTTAGTTCGACTTTAACTGCCTTGGGTGTGTACTTAATTGTCATCTTTTCTCTTTAGGCATATATCACTACCCGTTGTCATTCCATCTTACGAAAACTTGCACTACTCCATTTTTAAAATTTCATATGGTTGGGTGCCTGGGTGGCTCAGTCAGTTAAGCATCCGACTTCAGCTCAGGTCATGATCTCATGGTTTGTGAGTTTGAGCCCCATATTGGACTCTGTGCTGACAGCTCAGAGCCTGGAGCCTGCTTTGGATTCTTTCTCTCTGCCCCTCCCCTGCTCATTCTCTCTTTTCTCTCTCTCTCTCTCTCTCTCTGAAAACTAAAATAAAATTTCATATGGCTGATATGCTTTTTAAATAAACTACATCAGGAATTAATTTTTAGAAAATAAAATACACCCATTTATAGCATATAGTTTAATGCACTCTGGCAAATAACATACACCAATGTAACCATCCTCACAATCAAGGTATTGAATGTTTTGACCATTTCTATCAGTTCCCACATAACCCCGTATACAGCACTCCTTCTTCAACCTGGGCTCCAAACAAATTAGATCTGCTTTCTGACACTGTAGTTAATTTTTACCTCATTTGGTATTTCTTATAAATTGAACAACAGAACATGCACCCTTTTGACAGTGGCTTTCACTGTTCAGTGTTTTTAGCATTTCACTCATGTCAAATGTAGCATTAGTTTGCTCTTGTTCATTGTTCAGTAGTGGTCCATTATATGAGTGTGCCACACATTGCTTATCCATTCTGTAGCTGGTGGACCCAGGGATGGTTGTCCAATTTTGGTTATAATAAATAAAGCTATCGGGGTGCCTGGGTGGCTCAGCTGGTTGAGTGTCTGATTCTTGATTTCAGCCCAGGTCATGATCCCAGCATCATGGGATCAAGCCCCATATCTGGCTCCATGCTGAGCATGGAGCCTGCTTAAGATTCTCTCTCTCTCTCTCTCTCTCTCTCTCTCTCTCTCTCTCTGTTTCTATTTCTTTATCACTCTTTACTCCCCTCCCCCACTTGCACATTCTCTCTCTAAACTGAAAAGTAAATAAAAATAAAAATAAACACAGCTAGTATAAACTTGCATGTAAGTCTTTATACGGATGTATGTTTTCATCTTTATTCAATAAAAACCTAGAAGTAGAATTACTGTTTCATCTAATGAATATAGGTATAGGGTTATTTCTATAAGAATCTGCCAAACCATTTTCCAAAGTGTTGGTCAAAATTAATGTCTCTCTTCAATAATTTATGAGAGCTCCAGTTCCACATCTTATCAACACTTGGTTTTGGTGATCTTTTAAATTTAAGTTTTTCTAGAAAGTGTGTTATACCATTTCAATGTGATTTTGACATTTCTCTAATGATGAACAATGTTAAACATATCTCATGTGCTTATTTTACATTTGCATATATTCTTTTATAAGTATCTGTTCAAATGCTTCACCTGTTTTTATCATGGTGTTTGTACTGCTGTTATTTATTAGCAGGTGTATGATAAAACACCAGTTCTTAACTGAGTATGATAAAAAAAAACAAACAAACAGTTCATCATTTTATGAACCAAAAAAAAAAAAAAGGAACAAGTAAGTCAACAGTAAATATTTGTTTGTTTACTGTTGTTCTATTCTCAAATTTCCTAGCACAATTGAAGATAGTATCATTTCACTTTATTACCTCAATTAGATTTTTTTAATTTAATGATATATTTAAATAATCTTAAGTGGGTAGCAGGAGGCTCAAAAATTACTCAAACTCTTTTGAAACCTTGACAATGCTGTCTACTGATACTTCATAGCAATTTATTTCACCTCTCTGAAAATTAATTACCTCATTTTAAAATGTGAATCTAAACTCTGGGATTGTTTTAAAGACTTAAATGTGATTACTGTCTGTCTGTATGGGGAAAGGAGCCAGGGAGATCTTCATTTCTGGTACAGAAGTACTCAGGAAGGCTAGTTTCCATTTCTCCAGCCCTTGCTATTGAAAGGCTAAAGTAAGTAATAAAGGCTAATATAAACCCACTTTAAATCACAGGCAGAATGAATAAATAAATGAATGATCCATACTTTTCTATGAGAAATAGTAAATTCCTTAGCCATTTCAGTTAGTAGCATTTGATGATAATTGAAGATACTAGAGGTCAAAGAAATTCAAACTCAATTAAGATTCTAATCACAGTTGGTAAGCAAGCCATACATGTTCTTTGAATTTTGAACTTTTCTTAGTAAACAAAACAAATCTGTGGAAGAAAATCTATAATTATATTACCATAGACTTCACCTACATAAGGTAATACCATATAATTTTATTTTGAAATGCACTTAAATATATTCACCCAGGCATTTTAAATTATTCATACTTAATTATGTAATTAGTCTATAATCTTAAAGACTGTTGATTTAACAAAAAATGAATAACTTCTAGGGGCGCCTGGGTGGCTCAGTCAGTTAAGCATCCGACTCTTGGTTTTGACTCAGGTCATGATCTCACAATTTGTCAGTTTAAGCCCCACCTCGGGCTATTTGCTGACAGTGCAGAGCCTGCTTGGGATTCTCTCTCTCCCTCTGTCTCTGCCCCTCCCCCACTCACTCTGTCTCTCTCTCTCTCAAAAATAAATAAACTTAAAAAAATTTTTTAATTAAATAATTTTTAGACTCACAGTTTGCAGAGATAAAAACAAGACTATCCGGTTTGAATATAAATTTTGCATTTTTGACAAAAAATAATAAAATTTACATCTATTTTCATTTTTATTTAATATCTGTTCTTTGGTGATAAATTGGAAAAAAAACTTAGAAATAATAAAAAGCTCACAGAACTAGCAATACTCGGAATAGTATGCATCTATTGAGTGTAAAACATAAAACAATGAAACTTTTACCAGAAAACATAGGAGGCAATGTGTGTGACTCAATATTAGGAGAAGCATTCTTAGACATACCACCAAAGATAAGATCCATAGAATAAGAAAATGAATAAGTTGGAATTCATCAAAATCAGTACCTGTGTCTCCGTAACTGACTGTGACACAGACGAAAAACAAGCCACAGACTAAGAAGAAATATTTGCGAGCAAGGTAGCCAACACAGTACCTTGATCTAATCTGAAATATAGAAAGAACTCTCTAAATTCAATAGTAATTAAAACTACAAATCCAGCAGGGAAATAAGCAAAAGATTTGAAAAGCTTCTTCACAGCAGAGAGTATATAGATGGAAAACAAGCACATAAAAAAAATTTTTCAACAAGATAAACCATTAAGGAAATACGAATTAAGGCTTCCATGACCTACCATTACAATACCTATTAGAATGGCTGAAATAAAAATTACTGACAACCAAGCACTGGTGAGGATGTGAAACAAGTGGCCCTTGCATGTGTTGCTGGTGGGAAGAACAGAAAGGTACGGCCCTTTAAGAAAATGGTCAGTTTCTTATAATGTTAAATATACTTGCCATAACACCTAGTAATTGCCCACCTTGATCTTTTTCTAGACGTGTAAGCTTACATTCATACACAAAACGATGTGAATCTTTACAGCAATCTTATTTGTAATAGTACCACATTGGAAACAAACTAAGTGTGCTTCAGTGGGTGAATGGATAAACTCTGTTACCTCCGTAACATGAAATACTATCTTTCAATCCTATCACGGAATTAGCTACTGCTCTATGCAACAATTTGGATGAAACTCACAGGCATCAGTGTGTGGAAGGAAATAACGTTGATCTCGAAGGGTTCTATATTGGACAGTTCCACACATGTAATGTCCTCAAAGTGACAAAGAACAGTGATAGAAGATAGATTATTGCTTGTGGGGGTTTGCGTTGGGAAAGACTATTAAAATTAAGGAGTTACCTAAGAAACCTTATTAGTGGTAATGGGACAACCTTATTTTGATTGTGGTGGTGGTTACTCAAAACTACATGTGAAACATTTTCATAGAAGTAAACATTTAAAAAGTGCATGCAAAAATTGGTGAAATCTGAATAAGATCTATACTTATGTTCCTCGTAGTTAATAGTCAATATCCTGGTTTTGACAACCTTCTGTGGCCATGTGGAGCTTTGGGGACAGCTAGATGAAGGGCACTTGAGAACTGTGTACTGTTTTTCGAACTTCTTGTAACTTAAACTAAGATGAAAGGCTAGAATACAGAGAAAAACAACTTTTTGCCCTAGAAGAAGTGCTATCGATTGTGAGAGGAGCCTGGCATCATTACTTCGATGCACAGGCAGTACCACAGTCACATTCCAACTCATAATGCGTGCTTGGAAAGAGGAGACATGTGTGGGAGAGATGGTGATCTAGACACGTTCAAAAGAGGAAGGGGCTGAGCAGGATGATGGCGGTAGCTGAGAAGCAGCAGTCCTAGAGTAATCTGGCAGCAGGCAACAGGAAGCGGGGTTGTAGCGTGGAGCCTGAAGTTCAGCCAGGATTTCATCCCCACCAGTAGCCACATAAAGCAAAATATGTCTTGGTCAGATGTCAGGACAAATGCTAAAAGATGGATAAGGGCAGCATTCCATTTTCTGCAGCTAAGGTCTTAATCGTTATATCTGACAGCGTTAATCAGATTTACTAATATCTGGCTTCTTAGTTGCCTCTACCTAGGGCTAAGACTAGCCCCAAAACCTGGATCACAAACCTGGAGGAAGAAACAAGTGACTTGCCCAGATTCACACAGTTTGTACGTTAGTTCAGAATACACCATAGTATAAAATAAACACATACCCTGTATTTTAAGTTTACGTGTAAATATCTCTGTAAAATCATAGAAAAATTTTCATGTCAAGCAAGAAGAGTATACGATGTGCAATTTTGTAATCAGCTATTCAGATGACTGCTTTTTCATTTTCCATTGTCTACTTTTTTTTTTCTTGGTACATTTGATCTGGCATTAGAATAACTGGACTGTGGCTTATTTAATCACTTAACCAACATTAATAATAATCTCTCCGCATGTAATTCCATTTTATCTGCATGACATGTTCTTCTTACATGTAATATTATTTCTTTTTTGGTATAATGTGGTTAAAGGTAATGAGAATAGAAATGAGGAAAAACATCATTTTTAAAAAAAATAATTTTACTGTCCCAATTTCCTAAGCATATTTAATGGAATGTCACATCTCATTATTAAACAATTAAACAATGACAATTAACATTTACTTCAGAATTATAGGATGGCATATCTCAGTAACTGCAATAATCCTGTGATACCCAACTCAAGTAAACATTTGGAGTCTACTCAGCCTCAAACAGACATGTGTAACTTAAAACCAACATAGTTTTCAAGGAAAATGAGTCTGAGTGGTACTGTTTAGCCATTCAAATTACACGTCATCAAAAAGATGAATTGAGACTGTAGCTATTAAAGATAAGGAAAGGTAATTGGAAGCAAGAAAAAAAACATACATTTCTTTCTAGCTATCAGTGTTAAATCAGTAGAGAAATGATAAATGGTCTCCAGTTTAAGGAAAATAATAAGCTTTTTAAAATACCTGAATCATCATTTTGTAACACTTCTAGCAAAACACCACTTTAAGCATCTTGCCTGTCATGGGTACTAAGTGTGCTTTCAGTATCAGTTAGACTACTACTGGCTGTAGCAGAGACCCATTGGACTTCCCTAAAAGTTCAGTTGGCATTGTGTTATTTCATGCAATTCTTGGGCTTTGAATACATATAAATAGCTGGGAATGTAGTTAAAGGAGAATAAGTGCCCCAATTGGCAGTCATGGGCAGTTATTATTTGTGGTATTGTAAATACACAGTTTTCACTTCTCAGTTTAGTAACACATGTATTCAACCAATATTTAAAAAAAAATTTACTCTTTATTTTTGAGAGAAAGAGAGATATAGAGTGTGAGTGGGGGAGGGACAGAGAGAGGGGGAGATACAGAATCCAAAGCAGGCTCCAGGCTCTGAGCTGTCAGCACAGAGCCCGATGTGGGGCTAGAACCCATGAACCATGAGATCATGACCTGAGCCAAAGTCGGAGGCTTAACCGACTGAACCCACCCAGGCGCCCCATCAACCAATATTTTTAGAGTATGAGGTTATGGCAAAGAAGTATTCTTTAGTAAAGACACTGTTCCTAAGTTGACAGATGGTTCCTACACTAGGGAAATACTCATGACAAATATCTTCTCAGCTCCAGGCTTCTCTCAGCATCCTCTACACCCGCCATGTTACCCAGGATGATTAGTATCATGTATTGAATACCATTGGTATTAAAATTGTTTATCTGGCTCCTCCACTAGACTGAGAATTCTGTGAGGATCAAGACAGCCTTTTATCTCTGAGTTCCTGGAGCCGGGTGCGGTGCATGACCCTTATCAGGCCGGGAATAACTGTTTCTTGAGTAAAGAATAGGAGTAGATTAAAAAAAAAAAAAGTGTATGATGCTCCAGCTGTATTCCTCATACACTTGCTGGTCCACAAAAGATGTCACCCGATCTCACTGAGATAAATATAATAATGCGGAGTGTTTTTATAATGATGTCTCTGGTTATTCACTTTTATTATATTTTTAAAGTATCACTTCACAGCAGATTAGAAGTATATTTGAAAAAATAAAACATCGTCATTGCTGGAATTTGAGAAAAATGAAGTAGATTATTTATATGCACCATGACCTAATCTACATAAAGCTGCATATGCCAGAAGAGTTATGTTAATGCTAATTTAAAACACAACATCATAAGAAGGGATATCTCTAAAGGGTGAATTTAGGATAAAGGCTTGAAAAATGATAAACGTTAATCTAATTTCTACATTGTGAAACAACGATCACATTAAATTTAAAAAACAGTTATTAATTAAGCTGAAAATGCACAGTGGAGCCCTCTCTCTCCTGCAGACTGAACACATGCCTGCTATTTTTGTTCCTAACACAGGGTTCCAGGTAGTGACTGCTGAGTCACTGAAGTTTGCATAGGAGATGGAATCTATTCCTCATTTGAAAATTCAGTGTGGAGGGAAACTTAGAGTAGCTTAGTCTCAGGGCTATTGACATGAGGGTCCAGAAAATTCTTTGTTGCATAGGTTATGTTGATTGTAAAATGTTTAGCATTCAATAATTGACAGTTGGAATCCTTATCCTCTCCCTCCACGACCCTGAATATGTAATGATTAAAAATGTCTTCACACATGACTGAACTTCTCCCAGTGGCTAAAATCACCCCCAATGAGAATTATTGACTGATGAAAAATTGAGACATTAGGGACTTTTGGAAAAGAGCATTGGAACTATAATATCTCTACTATGGTTTACACTTATTTTTTTTATCTTTATGTCTGAAACAACTATTGTAAGAACCTGGCACAATAGAAAATTCACAGACCTGGAAAAGAATGGGCTTGGATTCTCACTACTCAGAATTCACTGTGACTAAGTTTCAACAACTTGAGTTCTGACATTGCTAGACCATGCAAGTATGTAAGCGTTCTGAGATTTCATATTTTCTGATTTTGTCAAGAACCAGTGTCTTATTTTTAAAACCCCCATAATATTTATAATACTGCATTAAGTTGTCCTTGGACTAATGATATTCTGTGAAGAAATAAGACCTTCTTAAATGATACTTTCCTAATTTTTAATATAGTTTCATTTAGAAGACCAGAAAAATAGCCTAGATGTTGTGGGCTTTATATCATATTATAGTAAACAAGAAGCATGTTTATAGGTTGTAATAAAAAGTTATTATTTACATAGTCATTTGATCTAAATTCTGGTATCTCTTGGGCCAATTTCCTAAAAGATAGCAGCAATAATACTGGTAATATTCCTTTTTGGAATAGATATTACATGGCTCCAGGATTTTATAACCTGAAAAATGTCTCAAGAACTAGAACTCTTCTGGTTTATTCATTAAATTGAATTTACTCAAGATTGCGAATAATGCTGAAGATTGTTTGGGGTTTCTGAGCCATTTAGTTGCCTTCTAAATTGTCAAAGAAAAACCAAGTGACATTTGTATAATATGTCCTTTATTAACAGAAGATTATTAAAATTTCAAATTTTATCTGAAAACGTGTTCTAAAAAATAATGAATGCTCATAAATTATCCTAAACTGTATACATCTTTAACTGAAAACTGTCATTTTCTTTACATCGACTGCCTGTACATTTGTACATGGAAGCTCCATAGTTTTGATTCACAATAGGCTGATTTAAGCTCTCTCTCTTCCATCATAACATTTCGAGCTTGGATTCTGGGAGAAGAGGTTAAACACTCCTACCCTTGTCCACAGCACACATCACTCACATACAAGTGCACACACACAGACACATGGGTGCATCTACTTGTAACCAAAGTGAATAGGGGTTTAAGCCATTACCACCATCCCACTTTGTGTGTGTGTGTGTGTGTGTGTGTGTGTATATATATATATATATATATATATATATATACACACATACATACATATAGCACTGCATGGGGTCAGGAGGAGGAGGTCCCTGAGAAGTACCTCACCAAATAGGTTGAAGTTATTTTCCCAAATAAAACATACTCTGCTTCAAGGACTGAGCATCAGAGAGCAGTGATGACTTAATTGCACCTAGATGCTTCTCCATATTAGGAAATGAAAAAAAATATCCAGAGATGTTAGAAAGGAAATAGACTCGACAAAAACAAGTTTAAATGGGCAGAGACCAGGATTTTTTGTTTGTTTGTTTTGGTTTGAGCATTCCCTGAGGAGAATAAGAAATTAGCGTCTTTTAACTTCTTGCTCGCATCGGTCCCAGAGATCTGCTTTGCTGAACTAAGGCCAACAGACTGTCACGCAGTGACGTGTACTGTGCCTGCTTCTGGCTTCACTTCACACCAGAGGGAGACAATGGAAAGAGTGTCAGATACCCCCCAGCTCTTCACCTAGACTTATCAGAGGAGTCTTTGACGGGACAAAGCCTATTAAAGCCGTCGGGAGACAGAAGCTGTCTGGCTTCATTTCAAAAGTAGTTTCAAGGCACTCGTTCCTCCAGTAGGCAGCAGCAGGTCTGAACAGAATTGCGCTGACTCATTCTGAGAGCTCTGGGGTGTTCTGGGGGAAAGGAAACCACTAATAGACTGGAATTTATGTTGGTGAAGTAAGAGTGGCTAAGAGTCATTGTAATTTGTTAGTCTCATATAAACATAACCATTTTATCCATAGATCAAGGAACTTTATATGTCTCTCCCTAAGTGTAGACAGAACTATTATTAATACCGTGTTCCTCTAATCTAGCCCAAATAAAAGAAAACATACTAAGGAAGTTACAGCATCCTTTAACTTTAAAAATATAAAATCTACTAAGCTCTTAGTAACGATCTACAAAAATGAAAACACTGATGAGTTGACCATGGTCCTCAGAGTAGTCGCATGGCACAGCAGTTTTTCTGGGTCGTTCTCTTCTGTTTCATTTGGCCCATATAGTACTCCTACAGGGGTCCAGAAACTGCTAACTTTGGTCACCTTACACTCATCAGGCCAACTGCTGAGTTACCGTCCAGCAATACTGTGCTTCCTTCACATTAAAGTACAAAAGGGCACAGTGACGCTCTCGTCTCTGCATAGACTCATCACTCCCAACTCCTAATATTTACTGAGCGTCTTATACGTTGAAACAGCTTTAGTCAATTCATGTCAGGCAGTCACATGTACTGACTCACTGTGCATTCGATAATATTTGAAGGGAAGGGACGACAAAGGGCTCTGTCAGAAACTGGATGGACCTTTGAGCCAGAGGATCCCAAGACCCACATCCTGCCTTCCCAACCTACTAGTTGAATTAGCTTAGAACATTACTGGGGCGCCTGGGTGGCGCAGTCGGTTAAGCGTCCGACTTCAGCCAGGTCACGATCTCGCGGTCTGTGAGTTCGAGCCCCGCGTCAGGCTCTGGGCTGATGGCTCAGAGCCTGGAGCCTGTTTCCGACTCTGTGTCTCCCTCTCTCTCTGCCCCTCCCCCGTTCATGCTCTGTCTCTCTCTGTCCCAAAAATAAATAAACGTTGAAAAAAAAAATAAAAAAAAAAAAATAAAAAGAACATTAGTAACCCTCTCTGAATGTTGGAATTCTCAGCCATAAGATGAAATCAAGAAACGTAACTTCTGGGGTGCCTGGGTGTCTCACTTGGTTGAGTGTCCGACTCTTGATTTCAGCTCAGATCATGATCTCATCATTCGTCATTCGTGGGATGGAGCCCTGCGACAGGCAGGTGGTAGGGCCTGCTAGGGATTCTCCCCCTCCCTTCCCTGCTCGCGTGCTCACTTTCTTTCTCTCTCTCTCTCTCTCTCTCTCTCTCTCTCTCTCTCTCTCTCCTTCAAAATAAATAAATATTAAAAAAAGAAACATAACTTCCAGGGTTTCATCAAAATTAAATAAAAACAATTATGACAACCCAACGAGCGTACTCTCTGATGCTTACTTGCTAGTCTGTAGTATTTTCAACATGGGCAAGTGAAAACTGTAGCAAAGTGAGTGATGGTGGGAAGGTCAACGGTTGGAAAATAACATCCACAAAATTAGTTCCCACACTGAAGAGTGCTACTGTGTTTGGGCAGTGGATTGATTTGAAGCTAGTCTCACTATGGTAGAGGATGTATTTTATGCCAGACACACTGAGTTACTGGTCAACATATTTTCTATTTAATATTCATGGCTACCATTGTGAAATAATCATGATGATAGGTTCCATATTATAGATGGGCCAAATCTAGTTAGTAGAAATTGAGTATTTTCCTAAGGGTCACACCAGTGATAAGGAACAAATAAAAAGGCAAAAATTAACCCTTATCTCTATTGTTTCTCCTTTACAGTTACCCTTCCCACCAGGGCTTAAAATCATAGAGTGTGTGTGTGTGTGTGTGTGTGTGTATACATATATATATATATATATATATATATATATATATATATAATATACATATATACATATATACATATACATACACATTTATATATATATATATATATATATATATATATATATATATTTAACATTTATTCATTTTTGAGAGACAGCACAGGTGGGGTTGGGACAGAGAGAGAAGGAGACACAGAATCTGAAATAGGCTCCAGGCTCTGAGCTGTCAGCACAGAGCCTGACACGGGGCTCGAACCCACAAACTCTGAGATCATGACCTGAGCTGAAGTCAGAGGCCCGATTGACTGAGCCACACAGGTACCCCTCAAAGAATTTTTTTTTAATTTTGTTTTATCAAACAGAACTGGAATCGATAGCATGTGAATCGCTTGAATTGTAGTTTGCCCTCAGACCATAATTCCTGAAATTGGTGATTTTCAACGTTCCCACCTCTTACATCTTCCTGTATAGGCTACTCCCCAGTCCCAACATACTAGAATCAAATCTAAAAACAGAGAACCAGAGAAATAATTTGAAATGGACTTTTGCTGCTTGACTGTTCACTGGGGCTGTGTTTGTGGAGGTCACTGAAGGAAAGACCAGAACACCTCCACTTGAAGGTACATAATGTCCTGGGAGGCTCTAGGATTCTGAAGGTAGCAGAAACACTATTGGGAAGGAAGGAAATCAATGAAGAGTCAGATTGAGTTATTACAAACTAAAACCAATAAACAGCCCCTGGACTCCAGGCCTACATGACAAAACAATTCAATAATTCACTGTAAAAGTAAAAATATATGTCATTGCTGGAACTCCTGTAATTTCCTCAGATTAGAGAGGTTAACAGAGCATGTACCATTGTTAAATGTTTAACTCTGAGGAGAAACCAATTTATTTCATGCTCTTGCCAAGTAAACTTTTGTCATTATAATCTTGATATATTCACTAAATTGATAGTGCTTTAGAAATGTGTATTTTCAGAGCCTGCTCTCTAATTTAGAGAAGAATTCAAATTTAAGAAGACCTTTTTTTAGGAGAAGCTTTATCTTAATGACCCTTTGGTTAAACCCTTAGAGAGTGTCTTATTATTTTTATGTTCAGTTTCTCTGGGGCTGTGAAAAAAGGAAAGCTGTTACTGGAACTTATTTTTGTTATTTTTCCTGCTGACATTTAAGAGACAATTATACAAGCTGTTTCTGTTCATCCTCTGAACCACGGCATAAAATTCCATATAGAAGGGTATTGTGAATGAGGCTAAGTCTGCTTTCTTTCTTTTTTTTTTTTAATGTTTATTTATTTTTGAGAAAGAGACACAATGTGAGCAGGGGTGGGGTAGAGAGAGAGGGAGACACAGAATCTGAAGCAGGCTCCAGGCTCTAGGCTCTGAGCTGTCAGCACAGAGCCCGACGCGGGGCTTGAACTCACCAGCTGTGAGATCATGACCTGAGCCGAAGTCAGACGCTCAACCGACTGAGCCACCCAGGTGCCCCAAGTCTGCTTTCTAATTGTAGCTTTGTTCCATTAGAATTAACTCCTCTCGTCATTAGGAAAAATGATTTATTCATAAGCTATGGCTTCTATGCAGAGAATGGACTAGAAACTATAATTTGGTTCTGAATTTCTGTCATTTAAATAATACCTCCCAGTCACTATTTAGTATTTATACATATTGTTAAAAATGTGCTAAGAAAATTCCATTTACTTGTATTATGTTGTGCAAATAGTTGTTCAATCCCCTCTAATTGAAAGGAAATATTAATTATTCATTTAATTCAGATAGCAAATCATTATTTTTAAGTAAATAATTTCTTTTTAATTTTTTTTAACGTTTATTTATTTTTGAGACAGAGAGAGAGCATGAACGGGGGAGGGTCAGAGAGAGAGGGAGACACAGAATCTGAAACAGGCTCCAGGCTCTGAGCTGTCAGCACAAAGCCTGACACAGGCCTCAAACTCACGGACCGCGAGATCATAAACTGAGCCAAAGTCAGATGCTAACCGACTGAGCCACCCAGGCAACCCTAAGTAAATATTTTAGAACACCTTTAGGTTTTAAAATTTTTGCAAAGATTTTACAGAGTCCCTGTATACCCCACACCCAGTATATCCTACTGTTAAAACTTTACAGTAGCAGCATGGTACATTTGTTATAATTAATGAACCAATATTGATAAATTAGTATTAACAGAAGTCCATACTGAATTTTTACGTGATACGCTTTATATTGCCCTTGAACTAATCCAGGCTATTACATGACATTTCATAGGCACTTGTTGGCTGAGACAGCTTCTTAAGCTTCTCTTCTTTTTGATGATCTTGACAGTCTTGAGAAATATTGGTCAGATATTTGGAAGAATGCCCATATCCTGAAGTTTGTCTTTTTCTCAAGATTAAACTGAGCTTATGGATTTCTGGGAAGAAGACCACAGAGGTAACAAGATGTTTTCATAATAGCATATTCACATGCCATTTCTGTTAATAATGATCTGGATCACCTGGCTGAGGTACTTTTTTTCAAGTTTCTCCATTAAAAGTTACCCTTTCCCCCTTCCTTCTCACACTAGAACCTTTGGAAGAAAGTCAAGAGGGAAAACAAAACAAAAGAAAACAAAACAACAACAACAACAAAAAGGACTAGAGAAATTTAAAGCCTCTGACACAATAATCACAAACATTAAACACAGTCCAGTTCCTACTCAGATTGGTATAGATCTACAAAATCATTTACCTCAGTTCCTGTTACATGATTAAGCACATCTTCCTTTACAGAAAAAATTAAAAGGCATGCCAAAAGGCAAACACAAATAAATAACAAAACAAAAGCTTTAAAAACAAACAACAACATAGAAACAGTCGGAAGAGACAAAGAACCACATTCTGATACAACAAAGATATTAAATAAGAAAGAGAATTTAAAATAATACGATTAATAAAATTAAGAGCTCTAATGGGAAAAAGGAGACAATATAAGATAACAGGTGGAAAAGATAGACTGCATGAAAGTACTGAATGATAGAAACTCTAAGAAGGAATCAAAAGGAAATGCTTTTATCAAGAACACTGTAACAGAAATGAGGAATGCCTTTAATGATCCCATCAATAACTGGCTTATGGCTGATGAAAGAATGAATCATTAAACTTGAAGGAAAATCGATTATAACTTCCATTGAAAAGAAAAGAATAAAGAAAAAAATGAAAAGACCCTTCAAGAATGCTAGGAAATTTCAAATCATGTAACATATGCGTTATTGGAATACCAGAAGGAGGAAAAAAAAATGAAGCAGAGGCAATATTTGCAGTAATTATAATAAAAATCAAGAAATTTACAAACGAAGGATAAACATTAAGCCACAGATCTAGGAAGTTCTGAGAACACCAGACAGAACAAATACTAAAATAATCCCATAATGAGGGGTATTATATTAAAATTGCAGGACGAAGAGCAAGGAAATCTTGAAAGAAGGTGAGAAACAACCCAACTTAAAAAAAATGGGGAAAAGATCTAAACAAACAACTTGTCAAAAAAGATATACAGATGGCAAATAAGCATTTTAAAGGTGCTCTACATTATTTGTCATCGATACGCTTCAAATTAAAACAATAGGATACCACTGTGCATCTCTTAGAAAGACTAAAATAAAAACTGACAACACTAAGTGCTGTTGAAGGTGTAGAACAAAGGAATTCTCACTCATTGCTTATAAGAATGCAAAACGGAGTATCTGTTTTAGAAAACAGTTTGGCTGTTTCCTACAAAGCTAAACATAGTCATGCCGTATGATCCAGCAATCATGCCCTTAGCCATTTACCGAACTGATTTGAAAAATGTGTTCACACAAAAACCTGCATGTGAATGTTGTATAACAGCTTTATTGATAATCACCCACAACTTGGAGCAACCAAATTGTCCCTTAAAAAGTGAATAGATACAATTCTGGCTTCTCTATTCTATTCCATTGGGCTGTGTGTCTGTTTTTGTGCCAATACCCTACTGTCTTGATGATTACAGCTCTGTAGTAGAGGTTAAAGTCTGGGATTGTGATGCCTCCCGCTTTGGTCTTCTTTTTCAATGTTACTTTGGCTTTTTAGGGTCTTTTGTGGTTCCATACAAATTTTAGGATTGTTTGTTCTAGCTTTGAGAACAATGCCAGTGCAATTTTGATCAGGATTGCTTTGAAATGTGCACATTGCTTCGGGTAGTATTGACATTTTAACAATATTTATTCTTCCAGTCTGTGAGCATGGAAGGTTTTTCCATTTCTTTGTGTCTTCTTCAATTTCCTTATGGAAAGAGACTAAATGTCCATCAAATGATGAATGGATAAAGATGTGGTTTATATATAGAATGGAATACTACTTGTCAATGAGAAAAAATGAAATACTGCCATTTGCAGCAATGTGGATGGAACTGGAGGGTATTATGCTAAGTGAAATAAGTCAGAGAAAGACCAATATCATATGTTTTCACTTATATGTGGAACTTGAGAAACATAATAGAAGACCATGGGATAAGGGAAGGGGAAAAAAATAGTTGCAAACAGAGGGAGGGAGGCAAACCATAAGAGACTCTTAAATACAGAGAACAAACAGGGTTGATTTTGGGGAGTGGAGAAGGGAAAATGGGTGATGGGCATCGAAGAATGTGCTTGTTGGGATGAGCACTGGGTTTTGTATGTAAGCGATGAATAACGGCAATCTACCTCCCAAACCAAGAGCACACTGTGTACCCTGTATGTTAGCCAACTTGACAATAAATTATATTTACAAAATTACAAAAATAGTGCTTCCATAGGTATTTAAAAAAATAAGTGAATAGGTAAACAGTGGTTCATCCATGCAATGGAATATTCATCAATAAGAAAAATGCACTCTCAAGCCACAACAAGACATAGATGAACCTTAGTTACATATTGCTAAGTGAAAAGAAGTCAATTTGGAAAGGCTATGTACTGTATGATTCCAATTATATGACATTGGAAAATGCATCCCCCTTAGATAAGACAAGAAGACTAGAGTGGGCTAGAGTGTGAAGAATATCCTTTCTCCATGTGGCATAAGCTCCAGTAAAACGTCTTTCATGGAAACTAAGCCTTTGTATGGAGAAGTATCAGTTTATTTCACAATGATTAGTCCTCACCTTTCCCTGTCGGAGCCACTCTGTGATCTTTCTCAGATCTCCCCCATGAGAACCTCATGGGGTTCCTGGAGGTGAAACTCAGGAAATGTGGTTCCCTTTCTAAGACTTTGTCCCTCCGAAAAACAAGTGTCCCTTTCAGAGCGCCTGGGTGGTTTAGTCGGTTGAGAGTCCAACTCGATTTTCGGTTCGGGCCATGGTCCCAGGGTCATGGGATCAAGCCCTGCATCAGGCTTGGAGCCTGCTTAAGATTCTGTCTCTCCCTTCCTCTGCTCCTCTTCCCTACTCTCTCCCTCTCTAAAATAAAATTAAATTAATAAATGTAAAGTTCTCCTTTCACTAGTCTACACGCACCTCCAGAAATTCAAAATGATTAATTACGTGTTCTCACCCATGGCTCCGTTCCACATCTCCAGACCTTGCTGTGGCTCCTCTGGATGTGTCTATCTCTTTGGACTTGGGCATTGCAGTTGGCTTCACAATCCAAGTGCCACAATAGCTTCAAGAAAAGTGAAGGTTCAGGTTTTTGTTGTTGTAAGAACAGCAATCGCAACTTTCAAACTCTTTTCAGGTCAGAGCTGAAAACAAAAACTAATCATTATGATTCTTTAAAGTATACAATGCTACATTCAAGAGGAAACAAGAAGATGCCATTTTTAGGGAAGTTGTTTCACATATTAGTTTTGTCTTCTTTCATTTTCTTGCTCATATGATATAATGGAGGCTCCAGAAAGTCCAAAAGATAATAAGTAAGGTAGTATGAGAACTTGCTGCTAAAATTTCAGTGAGTTAGGAGAGATTTGTATTATTTGAATCTTTATGAATAATTATGAAAGCAGTGCCCATCTGAATATTTGTATTCATGAAAACCAATACTGTGCAACAACTATTTATTGTTCTAATTCAGATGATTGTGAACAGATAGGTAATAAGCTTGCTCACACATAATGATCACGTCAATATGACAGTGAGAAAAGCAATATCAACCCCGCCTCCTTTGACTTTGCTGTAATGCAAAGCAGTTAACATTGTATTGAAAGGTCGAAATGCTTTTTTATCTTCATTATTTTTTTATTTTTTAATCGCAAAGCTTCCCAACATTGGTTAAGAAAACATGGGATGCTTCACAAATTTGCACTCCATCCTTGCACAGGGTCAAGCTAATCTTCTCTGTATTGTTCTAGTGTTACTATATGTGCTGCTGAAGGGAGTGCAGGTGGACATGCTTTTAAAAAAGTTTTTTGCTTTGCTTTTCTATTTTTTTAAATTTTTTTAACGTTTATTTATCAGGCTCCAGGCTCTGAGCTGTCAGCACAGAGCCCGACGTGGGGCTCAAACTCACAGACTGCGAGATCATGACCTGAGCCAAAGTCGGATGCCCAACCGACCAAGCCACCCAGGCGCCCCTAGCTTTGCTTTTTTAAATAAAGAAGAGCAGATACTCCTGGAAATTATCTATTAACCACCTGGTGGCCTTGGCAACTGAGGTTATTTCCTTAATACTTCAAAAAGCCTGCCAAATAAAAATTTAAAAAACAATGGCTAAAATCATAGTTTTCAAATTGTGTCATAAGAAGCCCCAAGAGGGACACCTGGGTGGCTCAGTCGGTTAAGTGTCAGACTTCAGCTCAGGTCATGACCTCATTATTTGTGAGTTCAAGCCCCATGTCCGGCTTTAGGGTGACAACTTAGAGCCTAGAGTCAGCTTCAGATTCTTTGTCTCCTTGTCTCTCTGCCCCTCCCCCAGTGCTCACTCACTCGTGCTCTCTCTCTCTAAATAAACATTAAAATTTTTTTCTTTAAAAAGCCCCAAGATACTATAATGAACTCTCAGAAATGCCTTGGATATTTTAAGTTTTTGAGAATATCACTGATTCTTGACAACTATCATACATCAGAACTACTACTATAATTTTATCATAAGATCCTGCTACATAAGTTTTGATGAAGTCATATCTTTGCAGTTTCTTGCAGCTTTAAACGTAAAGTAAATACAACCAGCAGCATAAAATAGGATATTAGTAGTTTTTCCTAATCTGTTTCTAAGGTTTAAGAATGTGTGCATTGTCCAACATGCGCACATTATTCCACAAGCTGAAATTGTGGTTATTTTGGAATAAAATAAATGTTTTCCTTTAATTAATATGTATTCTTGATTTATACAGCTACTAGAATTTTGGACAGATGTACTAGTTTGGATGTAACTACTTTATGAAATTCTTAGAGGTTCTTTAGGTCTTAGGATAATATGAAATAATTACTGAAACTCTAAGAATACCAGAAACCAAAAAAAAGGTTGAGAACCTCTCAACTAAAACAAAGTGATGGATTTAAAGACAAAAGATCAAACAGTAGAGTCAAACACAAAACATTTAAATGGAGATTTTAAAATATAATGCGTTAACTATAATTTTTAACAATGAAAAATGGACTGAGGACAATGCTTTGCAAAAGCAATTATCTTCAGTATCTGGGAAAATAACAGGGAATGGAAAGATGAGGAAATAAGATGGTTAATGGTCCTTAACTCTATGTTTCTTTGATATTAAAGCTGTAAATTAATTTACAGTGACATAGTATGGTTAAAATTTTTGTTCCATTCAATGACTGGGCTAGAGAATCTCTTTACTTCAAAATATAATTTTGTATAGATCAAAACCAGGGTCATTATATCAGTGGAGTATGGTCCATATAGTTTCTGTATGTGTTTGCATTCTCCTTAGAGGCCAATCTTTGATTTTAGAAACAGTCAGAAGTGTTCATGTTACTTAGAAATAGGTTTAGTGGTTATTGTCTTTTATTTGAAGTGTTATTTTTATAATTGCAAACATTAGTAAACTGACAGGTCATAATTACATCTGCAATTATGTGTCTCAGATGTTATTTAGGTTGTGAATGCTTATTATAGTAGTTATTTTTAAATGAATACCCCTTAGATTGCTTCTAAGAAATCACCATGGAAAAATTCGAACCTAGTTTCTAAATACAAACAGTATAGTTTCAGTTCTGCTTAAATATATGTGACTCATACCATTTTCTGTACTGTGCTAAAATATACATGACATAAAATTTAAGATTTTAACCATTTTTGTGTATAATTCAGTTGTGTTAAATGCATTCTCGTTGTTGTGGCATCATCTTCACCATCTATCTTCAGAACTTTATCCCAAACTGAAACTCATTATCCACTAAAAATAATTCCCCATTCGGGGCGCCTGGGTGGCTCAGTCGGTTAAGTGTCTGACTGCAGCTCAGGTCATGATCTCACAGTTCACGAGTTCGGGCCCTGCTTCGGTCTGTGTGCTAACAGCTCGGAGCCTGGAGCCTGCTTCAGATCCTGTGTCTCCCTCTCTTTCTGCCCTTACCCTGCTCATGGTCTGGGTCCCTCTCTCAAAAAAGGAAGAAATATTACAATTTTTTTTAATTTGCTATTCTCCTTTCCTGCAAGTCCCTGGCAACCACCATTCTACTGTCACCAGGAATATGATTACTCTAGGTACCCCACAAAGGTGGAATCATGCAACAATGTTGTTTTCTATGCCTGACTTACTCTCACTCAGCATGTTTTCCAACAGCAGCATGTATCAGGATCTCACTCATTTCTAAGACTCAACAATATCCCATTTTATGTACATATCACATTTTGTTTAGCCATTCATCTGTCGATGGACACTTAGATTGTTTCCATCATTTGGCCCTTGTGAATAATACTGCTAAGAATATTGGTATGCAAATTTATTCATACTGTTTTATACTGCTTTTTAAAATGAACAGGAGAACATTAATTCATAGAAATTCTTATTAAATGTGACATTTTGGTGAATGTTTTGAAAACTGCAAGTTAAAAAACAGGGCGTTGGCAAATCAGTTCTTTCTAGGAATGTTTCTGAGTAGAATGGTTCCCACAATTACAGGTTGTTATACTACTACATACCTCTACCTGATCACATTTATTCTGGTCACTCTTGAATATTTACTTGTGTGATGATTTGATTAATAGTTTTCTCATTTCCTCACTATACTGTAATCTTTGTATAAGACAGAAACTGACTGACTTTGCTCACTGTATTTTTACATGTCAAATATAGTCCCTGACATACACAATACAAAACTGGATACCAATCTTTATATAATCTCTAAAATATACATATACTAGCAGCAGTATAGATGAGAAGGAAGACACTCCTTCAGGATAGTCTTACATAGCCTCTTTTTCCAATTTCAATTTGCACTTGAGTCAAAATTACAGCTATTCTTATCATCTTAACCCAGAGGGTAAAGCACAACCTATCAGCACAGAGGGTCAAACTTGCTAGTTTCAGCAACCTGCACTCTTTGTCCTTTGATGCCGACCCCCAACCTTTCTTTGTAATATCTTGGACTTACCCATCTCAGTGAATGACATCAGTAAGAAAGGATAGTTGTCCGATTACCAACTAATTATGCCTGCTACATCACATATTATTTTTTTGAAGAAATGAACATAAATTACTTGTACAATAAAGACATAAAAACATTCTAAAGATATAAAACTTTCATTTGTATAAGTATAATAATATTTTAACTTATTTTCTCTTTTGCTGGCTTCAATATTGTTATAAGAAATATCAATGACTGTGCCATCTTGTGCAAGTGTAGAAAGGACTGTAGCTGACGATAGATATGATGACATGATCTCAGTATTTCCCCTGAATATTTGTTCTTTGAAGGAATTTAGAGTAATAGTATTTTTACAGTCTTCGTTCGTATTGAAAACGGCATGCTGTGGAAAGCTGCAGAATAGAATTTGAGAGCAAATCTTATTTAGACTATAATTAAATGAAGTTTTACTTAAAATAAAGCAGGAACCAAAATAAAGTCATATCCAGGCATATCATTTTAAAAAGTCACATTTATGTCTAGATTGAAAAAATAAATGAGTCTTAGAGTTGATTTTCAATTTAATTGAGGATATTATGTGTTTAGCTAATATGTTAATTACCTATTTCTCTGTGTACACATTTCATATATATAGATATACACATATAGATATATACATATATATACACACATATAGATACACACACACAATTTTTTTTTTTTTTTGCTCTTCTCATTCCTTTACCCACCAGTGTAAATTATTTTAAGCAGCATGTACCACTGGGACAAGTGAGACCATTCTTGTTTCCCTCAACATCACATAATTATATGCACATCAACTTGCTATAACCTGGAAGGGCAGACACTCCTAGAGCTGAATATTATACCTTATTGACAGCTTTAAAGAGTCCAAACTTCTCAAGTTCCTGAGCCTTCCAAATTGCCTAATCCAAATTAAGTGAAGGACTTTAAAAGTCACCTCTTTAGTTGAAATACCCCAGGGGGAGAAATTAGAGCCAATGTTTTAAGGCTTATTAGTATTAAATCAATATTTGTCAAACACCTAATTAGTCAAAAAGGGCCAAGTGTCTTAGTTGGCAGGATAGCTGACATTATTTGACTTCCTAGTCTCGAGTACCTGAGAAGCCACATAGCAGGACCGGAAGGATCATGTTGTAGCATAAACAATTCCTCTTCACAATGAATATATAAGGGTCATAGAACTTTGTGAATCAAATTGTATTACCATGGCATTCAAAGCAAAGCCACTTGAAATGCAAGTAGAAGACTCCAATATGTTTATCTAACATACAGATGATTATCAAGTATATGACATAGGGATGAAATAACAACTCGTTTCACATATACATTTTTTTTCCTTCATATTTATAATTTGGCTAAAATTCTGCTTGCATTTTTGTGAAGATATAGTTTTATTCCCCAATTTCTTACATTTTCAGTATGATGCAGAATATTCTGACAAACGTGTGTTATCCAATGAGTTGTTTTTTGTTGATGGTGGTGGTGGTGCTTGTTTTGTTTTGTTTTGTTTTTTTCCTCTGTGAGATTACCTTGAAGCAAATGGTTTGGGTACCTGAAAGCAGAGGGTCCACAATGGAATTTAGAAGGAAAGTGTCAATTGTCAGATTTTTGTTTTAAAACAGACTAATTATTTTTAATTACAGTACGTATAATAAAATTTACCAAGCGTACAGTTCCATAGTTTGACAGTTGTATAGATCAATGTATTCACCATCTCAATATATATATTTTTTCTCACCCATAAAATCCCCTTTCACGTTTTCATACTCAATCCGCCCCCCGCCCCCTTGCAGAGGCAACCACTTTAGGAATTCTATAAAGATTAGTTTGTCTGTTCTTTGACTTTATACAAATTTAATCATACAATATATACTCATTGTGTCCACATTCTTTCATTCAGATTAGTTTCTGTGGGGTTCATCATATTATCATGTGCTTCGTAGTTGACTCTCTTTTATTAATGGATAGTATTCCATGATTTGATATATCACAATGTGTTTATGAGATCCCCTGTGGTCACTAGTGTAATGGTTTGTGCTTTGAACGTCCTATCCAGTGAATTGTGTGTGCTCTAGGTTCATGATGATATTCTCTTAATTTTGCTTCAAGATAGGTAATAATGCTAGTGTTTAAGATAGGTCTGTAATAAATCTATTAATTTTTGTGTATGGAGTTAAATTTTGGAATTCATTTTCTCTGTTGTGATATACAATTTTCCCAACACCATTTATTGAAAAGAGATACTGTTTCCCACATTGCCAAATTATTAGTTGACCTATAATAAAATTAAATATCACAATGCCTTGATTATTGTAACCTTAGTGTAATTCTGGTAGACAGGTATTTTAAGTATTCCGATTTTGTACGTTGCCAGGATTGTTTGGTTATAAGAGATACTTTGCATTTCTATAGAATTTTAAATTCTAAAAAACCTATTAGAATTTTCATTGGAGCTCTATTGGATCTAAAACTAATTTGGGTAGAATTAAATCTTTAAAACACTGTTTTTTGTTTTCTTTTGTTTAGTTTGTTTGTGCATCTGCGTGGGTCAGTCAGTTAAGCATCTGATTCTTGGTTTCGGTTCAGGTCATGATCTCATAGTTCATGAGTTCAAGCCCTACATCAGGCTCCGTGCTGACAGCATGGAGCCTGTTAGGGATTCATTCCCTCCTCTCTCTGCCCCTCCCCTGTCATTCTCTCTCTCACTCTCACTCTCTCTCAAATAAACTGAAAGAAATAAATTTTTATCAAGACACTATCATAACATACCTCTTTATTTCTGTCTTCTGTAATTTTTTGCTTGTAGTGTTCAATACAGAGATTTGGTACATCATCAACTAAATGTATTCCTAAGTACTTATTTTTGTTCTTCTGAAATAAAATTTTGTACCTTGTATTTTAACGTATCATGTGACTTTTGCTAAATTTATGATTTTGGAGGGTGTTTTGCGGATTTTTTAATAGTTTTCTGCATACAAAATCTTACTGTCTTTAATAGTTTACTCTTTTATTTTTAATCTTATATGGCCTTCACTTTTTTTACTTATTATTATAATGTCTGGGACCTTCAGTTTTGTATTGGATAAAACAACTCTGCATCGATAGGCTTGAATATATCAAATCTTAGAGGAAAGCATTCAATATTTTCCATTAAGTATTATGACAGGTGGAGGACTTTTCATTCGTGAATACACTTAACCAGATTGGCTGATTCTTTTTTTATTTTCTCTTGTTTCTAGAGTGCTGATAGATTTTATTTGAGAGGGTATTGAATTTTACTTAATACTCTTCCTAATATTGAGAATGCCAAATGCTTTTACTCCTTTTTTTCTATTAATATGGCTATTTACATTGATTTTATAATGTTAAATTAACTTAAAATTTCTAAAATAAATAACATGTGCCATGGTACATTATCTGTTTTATATAATGCTTGATTCAATTTTCCCCAAATTCTGCTTCAATCTACAATCATTTGCATAATTAGTATGGTTGAGGAATATTGGTCTGTATATATATTTTAATATCTTGGTCAAATTTTGATATCAGGATAATGGCAGCCTTATAAAACTAGTTGGTTGGAAAAATTTATTTTCATAAAATATTTATATTTTCAATTATTGCACAGGATGATAGAATTGGCTATTGAAATTATGTTCCTGGAATTCATTGACTTGAATACATGTAGTGCAGGCTCTGTAGCACAATAGATAGTGCATTGGACTTCTACTTGAATAGATTTAAGACTTTTCAAAAAAAATAAATAGCAAAATGTTTAAAATCAAACACATCAATAATTACATTACATATAAATAAAATGAACACTGCAGTTACAACATAGAGATATTTAGATGGATAGCACAGCAGTTCCCAAGTTAAGGTGTCTACAAGAAATGCATTTTATTGGATATGGGCGTGGGGAGTGTCTGTGTGGATATGAGTTTTCTTTAAAAGTGAAGAAAATGTACTAGAATTGGATTAATGTGCTAGTAAGACCATTCTGTAAATGTACTAAAATTCATTGAAATGTGTGCTTAAAATGGATACATTTTATAGTTGTATAAATTATATCTTAATACAGATATTTTTAAAAGTGAAATCCATCTTAAATATAAAGGATAGGTTATGAGTGAAGTGATAGGAAAGGTATAGCAAACAAACAACCTAACATGGTCTATGTTTCTATAAGAAAATCTCATTAGGAAAGTGATCATTTTTCATTTTTAAAAAAATCTCAAAATTTAAGCAATGCTGAAATCATTTGTGATAAAACACTACAGTGAAACTATATCCAAATACAAAAGAGACTTTATAGAACATTCATGCTTATATTTTAATGGTGCATTTAATGATAAGTCCAATTTACTTATGGGATTCTATGTGTATTTTCCATTTAAAATAAAGCCATTTTGATGCGTATTTTGTAAAACAAAACTCCTTATTCCCACTTGAACCCCCTATCATTATCTGTTTGTTTGATTGGCGTTCCAGTCAACATCAGCATTAGGCAAATAAGCATAAAGATAAGAGCGAAATAGATTGGTCACATTGATGAACTGATCATTGATATAGACTATAAATTAATACAGGTGAATATTATAGATATTTTATATAAATGTAAACAGCAATAGAATATTAAAACATTCATAATTGATTCAAAATTATCAGTAATTATCTCTGGTGAACACATTAATAATATATTTTATATATTTCATTTGGTATAATTAACCTATAACGTTAAAAGTTTAGGGGTGCCTGGGTGGCTCAATTGGTTTAAGTGACTGACTTCGGCTCAGGTCACGATCTCGCAGTTTGTGACTCCGAGCCCCACATCAGGCTCTGTGCTGACAGCTTAGAGCCTGGAGCCTACTTCAGATTCTATGTCTCCCCTCTCTCTACCCCTCCCCTGCTCAGGTTCTGTGTCTCTCTGTTTCTCAATAATAAATAAATGTTAAAAAAATTTTGTTAATTTAAAAATTTAAAACAAAAGAGGGATACCATTAAATAATTCTTTAGGCGGACAATTTTAGTTTTCTAAAATATTATACTATAGCTATAGGTCTCATATTACAAAAATACTTATAATGTAAGGTCATGAATTTATTCAGCAAGAATATATCTTAATGGTTTATGTGAAGGCTCTCCATGTTTCAACATCTTTTTTTTTAACATATATTTATTGAGCACCTTATGTGAAATGCTGCTACGTACTATAGTAGAATTGGTATGATTAAACACTAGGGACGGATATATGATTTTGAGAATTTGAAATCATTAGTAATCTTAAACGCCATGGCTTTGTCTAAACAATCATGTTTGTCAACCAGGTAATCAACATTCATTCTCAGTTCCTGCTTTCTTTTTCTGGATCTTAATTAATGTGGGAATTAGATTCATAACTAGGTCTTCAAGCCTCTAGTATTGATCTTCCTTATTTTCAAAGATTATTGTAGGGATTAAGCAGTAAGAAGCAGAGAGGGCTATTTGTTAAATAAGAATCAAGTTTCAATAGAATTTAAGATATGAAGTTTAAAAGGGTATAAATTACATTCCCCAAGCTAAGAACATGAAAAATGTGCAGTATCTTATTTTAGAACTCCATTGCTAACATGATATGCAAGAAACTAGGAAGAAATTTATGAACTAAAATATACAATCTTGGTAAAATACTATTCTAAAATATTAAAGGATGTCAATACCCCACAGAATAGGAAGAATTGAACTAGTAAATCTCAAGTACTAGTTCAAATGTAAAACTCTAATCTCAAAATTATGTTGCTGAATTATTTGGAAAAAGAGAACAAGGACAATTATTTAGTTGACATTTATATGAATTAACGTAGCCTCTCCATGTATAAGAGTGGAGATTTTTTACCAAAAAAAAAAAAAAAAAAAGGTTACCAGATATATACTACAATAGTAAAATGCACCACTGAGCTACCGAGCTACCTTTCTTTCGACTGAATGGCTAAAATTGTTATTATGATGATATATTTTACATTTATACTAGGCACTCACATTTTGCCTAATTAGTTAATTTTGGTTCAACATTCATTTGTCTGTTGATTGCAGTCAACCCTGTCTGCTTTTTCAAATCAAGGAGGAGGCTAACTGCCTTGGAATCTTACATGGAGGTTGAGGAAGAAAAAAAACTTTCTTTATCCCATGCTTAGAACGTTTCCAATATCCTTATTTGGATTATATTAGGAATATTAGAGTGTGGGGTGTGTGTGTGTGTGTGTGTGTGTGTGTGTGTGTGTGTGTTTACGATCAAAACATATGGGGTCATAAAAATCCTTAACTGCCACTTAGTTTTAAATCTTTAAATGATTGTTGCAATTAATCTAGCATGGATTACATTATTAAAGTTATGTCAATATTTTAAGACTTTATTTTTTAGAGAAGTTTTAGTTTACACTAAAATTGAGAGGAAGAAGGGTACAGAGATTTGCCCTGCTGCACCCATGCATAGGCTCCTCCACTATTAACACCCTTCACCAGAATGGTCCATTTTCTTTTTTTTTTTTTAATTTTTTTAATGTTTATTTATTTTAGAGAGAGAGAGAATGAGCAGGGGAGGGGCAGAGAGTGAGGGAGACACAGAATCTAAAGCAGCCTCCAGGCTCTGAGCTGCCAGCACAGAGCCCGACATGGGGCTCAAACTCACAGACTGTGAGATCATGACCTGAGCCCAAGTCAGACACTTAACCAACTGAGCCACCCAGGTGCTCCCAGAATGGTACATTTTCTACCATGAATGAACCTACACTGACACGTCACAATCACCCAGAGTCCACACTTTACATTACAGCTCACTCTTGGCATTGCACATTCTATAGGTTTGGAAAAAATCTGTAATGACCTGTATCCATCATACATCATAATATCCATCATAATATCAGAGTATTTTCAACTGCCCTAAAAATTATCTGGGCTCTACCTATTCATCTCTCTCCTTTTCTACCCATCATAACCATTGATCTAATTTTCGAGTTTTACCATTTCCAACATGTTAGTTGGAATTATACAGTACAAGGCCTTTTCAGATTCGATTCTTATAATTAGTAATGTGCATTTTAAGTTTCTCCATGTCTTTTCATGAGTTCATAGCTCATTTGAGTGTTGAATAATGTTCATTGTCTGGATGTACCACAGTGTATTTATCCATTCATCTACTGAAGGGCATCTTTGTTGCTTCCAGGTTTGGGCAATTATGAAAAAAAAATGTTATAAACATCTACATGTAGATTTTTGTGTAGACATAAGTCTTCATCTCATTTGGGTAAATACCAAGGAACATGATTGTTGGATTACATAGTATGAGTATGTTTAGTTTCTAAGAAACTACCAAACTCTCTTCCAAAATGGCTGTACCATTTTGTGTTCCAACCAGCAATGTATGAGAGTTCCTCTTGCTTCACACCCTCTCCAGCATTTGATGTTGTCCGTGTTGTACATTTTGGCCATTCTAACGGGTAGTAATATATTTCACTATTTTTTTAAAAGGCGTTTATATTGACAATTTTTCTCATTTTTCTTTTCTTCCTGTCATGTTCTTGTAATAAATTCAAAATCCATATACATATTCCCAATGATTGATATAGTCAGAGTAAGTAAGTAGCCTGAGCTATGGAATACCTTCTTGAATATACAGGATTAGTTTCTTGGCAGTTCTCCTGGTTAGTTACTTTACCCCTCTAATACTTATGTCTTGATCTTAAAAATGGGGATAATAATAGAATCTACCTCATAAAACTCTTCTAATCTGAATAAAGTACTTAATACAATGAGAGGAAAAAGCAGAGCTCATTAACCATTATTTGTGTTACCACTACTATTATTTTAAAGCTATGGGATAATTCCTCTATGTCACCTAACAAAATATATAAAATACTTTTATATAGTAGTCATATTGGTTAGTGGGTTTCTTGACAATAGTTTTTTGATATCAAGAACAATGTTTTATTTCTCTTCTTAGATCCAACGTCCAGCAGAGTTTTGGGAGAGCGCTAAGTGAACAGTTGAATAAATAAATGCACACAAATAGAACTAAAATAGTGAGCAGATTTTCAAAGCTGATGTCAAACATAATTAGTAAATTTAACTTAGTTTATATGAACTGTAAACAGTAGTTTTGTCTTTTTAGTTTTTATTATTTTGAGCATGTTCTGTGGGAAAATACTTATATTGAGTTAAACATAATTTCTGCTATCATAGAGCTCATGCTATCATAAAAGTCATTCCTGAAATTAGATAGTCATGCAGAATTTTCTTTTCTGTGACTGTTTATTCTGTTATCATATAATAACTATAAAAGATAGTCTGAAATGGTCAATATTTATTCTAAATAAGATACATAAACTCAGAGATAGAAAATAACTTTAAGTTGTCTTCTACTTAATGCTTAGACCTGTTCATGGACCTTTCAGCAAACCCTAGGGCAAGGATTATTCTAACCCTCACATTCATTTCATAGAATAATGAAAACTCACAGTCCAGGAAGAGAGACACATGAATTTAAGAAATAAGTAAAATAAAACATGATGAAATCCATTATAAATTATATACAAAGAGATCTCTAATGTTGTGCTGAAAGTTCTGGAAGAAATTTGAAATCATGTTCATTTCAGGGAAGGACTGGATACTTTTGTGTTTACTCAAATAAATATGGGCCATGGCTAGATCTTTTGGAATCTGAAAATGAAAAAACTATGATCTGAAAAGAATTATTTTTGTGTGTGTTTACCATGTTAGTTTCCTATAAACTTGAAATTTAGTGAAGTCATGTACAGTAGTTAAATTTTGCTTCCATCATAATTGATTCAGCTTCATTGACCTTACAATCAGTACAACACA
This sequence comes from Felis catus, assembly GCF_018350175.1. Taxonomy (NCBI): domain Eukaryota; kingdom Metazoa; phylum Chordata; class Mammalia; order Carnivora; family Felidae; genus Felis; species Felis catus. Next base: position 118,332,701 of record NC_058376.1, on the reverse strand, counting down.
GAACCACAACTAAGAAGTTGTCTGAAAACCACAAGTAAATCAAGTAATCCAGGAAGATAAACATTTTAGATTTCATTAATATCTAAAAACATGTAAATACCTGAAAAAGATACTATACACAGGTAATTTTAAAATATGAAATGGACACAAACTTATGAAACTTAAAGAAACCCATTCTTTTGTTGCCATTGTTTTTTTAGTATAGTTGACACACAGTGCTACATTAGTTTCAGGTGTACAACTTAGTGATTTGACAAATTTACCCATTATGTCTTACCTCATTTTGCTCAATTCTCTTCCTTTCCCCTCTGGCAACCATCAGTTTATTCTCTGTATTTGTAGGTCTGATTCTGATTTTTTTTTTTAGTTTATTCCTTTTTTTAAGATTCTACTTACGAATGGAATAATCTGATATTTGTCTTTTTCATTCTGATTTATATCACATAGCGTAATACCCTCTAGGTCCATCCATGTTGTCTTACATGGCAGAATCTCATCTTTTCTTATGGCTAAGTCATAGTCCATTGTGTGTGTGTGTGTGTGTGTGTGTGTGTGTGTACCACTTCTTATCCATTTGTATATTGATGGATATGCTTTCACATCTTTGCTGCTTAAGTAGTGCTGCAGTAAACATACATATGTATTTTTTTCAAATTAGTGTTTTCATTTTATTTGGGTAAATACCCAGCAGTGTAATTACTATGTTGTATGGTATATCTATTTTTAATTTGTTGAGGAAACTCCATAATCTTTTTCACAGTGGCTAGACCAATGTACATTTCTACCAACAGTGCACAAAGTTCCTTTTTCTCCACATCCTTACCTACAAGTGTTCTTTCTCATCATTCTGATCTTAGCCATTCTAACTGGGGTAAGGTGATATCCCATTGTGGTTTGGATTTGTGTTTACCTGGTGATTAGTGATGTTGAGCTTCTTTTCACGTGTCTGTTGGCCATCTGTTATATCTTTTTTTAAAAAAATGTCTATTCAGGTCCTCTGCCTATTTTTTAATCCAATTGTTCTGTTGGTGCTGAGTTGTAGAGTTTCTTTATATATTTTGGATATTAACTCCTTATTGGATATAGCATTTTCCGATATATTCTCCCATTCAGTAGGTTATCTTTTTGTTTTGTTGGTTGTTTCCTTTGCTATGCACAAGCTTTTTACTTTCATGCAGTCCCAGTAGTTTCTGTTTGCTTTGCTTTCCTTTGAATGAGGAGACATTTCTAGAAAGTATTGCTACAGATAGTATCAATTACAGATAGAGAAATTACTGCCCTAAAAAAGTCCTAGTACTTTTATGGTTTCAGGTCTCCCATTTGGGTCTTTAATCCATTTTGGGTTTGTTTTTGTGTATGGTGTTAGAAACTGGTCGAGTTTCATTCTTTTGCATGTAACTGACAGGTTTTCCCAACCCTATTTGTTAAAGAGACTGTCTTTTCCTCATTGTATACTCTTGCCTCCTTTGTCATAGATTAATTGACCATATAATTGTAAGTTTACTTCTGTAGTCTCAGTTCTATTGATCTAGGTGTCTATTTTTGTGTCAGTACCACACTGTTTTGATTTCTACTGCTTTGTAGTATATCTTGAAGTCTAGTATTGTGATATCTCCAGCTTTGCCCTTTTTTTCTCAAGGTTGCTTTGGCTATTCAGAGTCTTGTGTGGTTCCATATGAAATTGAGTATTATTTATTTTAGCTTTCTGAAAAATGCTATTGCTATTTTGATAGGAAATTCTTTGAATCTGTGGATTGCTTTGAGTTGTATGGATATTTAAACAATATTTGTTTCCCAATCCATGAGCATGGAGTATCTTTCCATTTGTTTTTGTCATCTTCAAATTCTTTCATCAGCGTTTTATAGTTTTTGAACTACCAGTCTCACAACTCTTTGGCTAAGTTTATTCCTAGGTATTTTATTCATTTTGGTGCCATCATAAATGGTGTTGTTTTTAAAATTTCTCGTTCTGCTATAGTGTGTGGAAACACTACCAGTTTCTGGGTAGTAATTTTGTATCCTGCCACATTACTCAATTTGTTTACTATTTTTAGTAGTTTTTTTTTTTTTTTGGTTTTTTTTTTGTGTATGAAGTCTTTAGGATATTTTGTATATAGTATCATGTCTTCTTCAAATAGTTACTGTTTAAATTATTCTTTACCAATATGGATTCCTTTTATTTCTTTTTCTTGTATGATTCCTGTTGCTAAGACTCCCAGTACTATATTGAATAAGATTGGTGAGAGTGGACATCCTTGTCTTGTTCCTGACCTTAGAGGGAAAGCTCTTAGTATTCCACCTTGGAGTGTGATGTTAATGGGTTTTTCATGTATGGCATTTATAATGTTGAAGTATGTTTCCTCTAAACCTTCTTTGTTGGAGGTTTTTATTATGAATGGATGTTGTATTTTGTTAAATGTTTTTTCTGCATCTATTGAGATGATTGTATGATTCTTTTACTCATTTTGTTGATGTATATGATGTTGATTGATTTGTGAATACTGACCTATTCTGGAATAAATCTATCCTGATGGTGCTGAATGATCTTAATGTATTATTGTGTCAAGTTTGCTAATATTTTGTGGAGAATTTTTGCATCAGTGTTCATCGTAGATATTGGTCTATAGTTTTCTTTCTGTTGTTGCTGCTGCTGTTTGGGGGCTTTGTCTGGTTTTAACATTAAATAAGATAATGCTGGCCTCAGAATGAATTTGGAAGCTTTCCATCCTCTTCTATTTTTTTTTTTGCAATAGTTTGAGTAGAGTAGGTATTAACTATTTAAATGACTGAAAGTATTCACTTTTTAATCCATTTAGTCCTGGACTTTTATTTTTTTGGTAGTTTTTTGATTACCAATTCAATTTCATTGATTGTAAATTGGTCTGTTCATATTTTCTATTTCTTCTTAGCTCAGTGTTGGATGATTGTATGTTTCTAAAACTTTATCCTTTTTTTCTAGATTGTCCAGTTTGTTGGCATATAATTTTTCATAATATCCTCTTACAAACCTTTGTATTTCTGTGGTGTCAGTTGTTTCTCCTCTCTCATTTCTGATTTTATTTGTATGGGTCCTTTGTATTTTTTATTGATGAATCTGGCTAAGGGTTTGTCAAATTTGTTTATTTTTTCAAACAAACTTCCGTTTTTATTGATTTTCTCTATTCTTTTAGTCTTTATATCATTTGTCCTACTATGATTTTTATTATTTCCTGTCTTCTAATCATGGGCCTGCTCTTTTTCTAGTTCTTTTAGGTGTAAACTTAGATTATTTATTTGAACTTTTCTTATTTCTCGAGGTAGGTATGTATCCCTATACACTTCCCTCTTAGAACTGCTTTTGCTCTGTCTCGAAGATTTTAGGCCATTATATTTTCATTTTGTCTTCATGTATTTTTAAAATGTATTTCTTGATTGCTTTGTTGACCCATGGTTTGTTCAGTATCATGTTGTTTAATCTTCACATGTTTGTGTTTATACTTTTTTTGTGTGATTTATTTCTAGTTTAATACTGTTGCGATCAGAAAAAAAAATGCATGGTATGATTTCCATCTTAAATTTATGAATCCTGTTTTATGGCCTAATATGTGATCTATACTGGAGAATGTTCCATGTGTACTCAAAAAGAATGTGTATTCTGGTTTTAGTTTTTGAATGGAATGTTCTTTATATATTTTTTTATGTCCATCAAATCCAATGTGCTTTTCAAAAACATTGTTTCCTGATTATCTGTCTGTATGATCTATCCCTTGATGTAAGACATGAAAGTCTGCTATTATTGTATTACCATTAATTTCTCTTTGTGTCTAATAACATTTGCTTTATGTATTTAGGTGTTTCAGTGTAAGGTACATAGATATTTACAATGGTTATATCTTCTGTTTGGATTGATCCCTTTATCATTTTGTAATGACTTTCTTTGTCTCTTGTTACAGCCTTAGTTTTAAAGTCTATTTTGTCTAAGTATTGCTACCCCAGGTTTTTTTTTTTTTTTCACTTCTATTTTCACGGATATATTTATCGATCCTTTCCCTTTCAGTCTGTATATGTCTTTGGTATGAGTTGAGTCTCTTGTAGGTAACATATAGATGGGTCTTATTTTGTAATCCATTCCACCATAGTGTGTCTTTTCATTGGAGGATTTAGTCCATTACATTCAAAGTAATTTTTGGTAGATATGTACTTACTGCCATTTAAAAACTTTGTTTTCTGGTTGTTTTTTTATAATATTTCTTTGCTCCTTTATTCTTCTCTTACTCTATTTTTGTTGATAAGCTTCTATAAGTTTCTATAAGCTTCTATAGTGTTTGCTTTTCTTTCTCTTTACCTTATGTATGTAATAGGGGCTTTGGGTTTGTGGTTACATGAGGTTCATTTATAACATTCTATGTAAACAGCAGTCTTGTAGACAGCAGTCTAGTAGATGGTCATTTTGGTTCAAACAGATTCTTAAAAAAAAAACTTTGTTTTTCACCTTCTTTAATCTTTTTACTCCTTTTTCCACATTTTATGTACATGTTGTCATAGTTTACATCTTCTTATTCATAATATGGACTATGTCTAATTATAGACTTTTTTTTTCCACTTAAAGGTCCATAACATTTCTCATAAGATTAGTTTAGTGGTAATCAACTCATTTACCTGGGAAACTTTTTATCTCACCTTCAAACCTGAATGATAATCTTGCTGGGTAGAGAACTCCTAGTTGCAGGTTTTTTTTCTTTTCAGCACTTTGAATATGTCCTCTCACTCTTTTCTGGCCTGCACAGTTGCTGCTGAAAATTTAGCTGATACAGCCTTATAGGTTTTTCCTATCAGGTAAATTGTAGGTAGATTTTGTTTCTCTCTTGCCGATTTTAACACTCTCTCTCTCTTTAATCTTTGACATTTACTTATATATGACATGGTATGGCCCTCCTAGGGTTCATCTTGTTTGGAACTGCCTGTAATTTTTGGACTTGGATGTCTATTTCCTTTCCTACAATAGGGAAGTTTTCAGTTATTTCTTCAAACAAGTTTTCTACACCTTTCTCTCTTTTCTTCTCCTTCTGGGACCCTATAATGTGAATGTTTGTTCACTTTATGTTGCCCAAGAGATCTCTTACCCTCATTAAAAAAATATTCTCTCTTTTTTCTGTTCAGCTTGAGGGCTTTCCATTACCCTGTCTTCCAGGCCACAGATATTCTTCTGCATCCTCTGATCCTTTGATTGCCTGTAGTTTGTTTTGTATTTCAGTCATTGTATTCTTCAACTCTGATTGGTTCTTTTTAATATGTTCTATCTCTTTTTTCAAAGTCTCACTGAGATCCTTAACTCTTTTCTCCAGCCCAGTAAATATCTTTACAATCACTGCTTGAAATTCTTTGTCGGACATATTGCTTATCTCTGTTTCATTTAGTTCTTTTTCTGAGGATTTTTCTTGCTCTTTCTTTGGGGAATAATCCTGTCTCCCCATTTTGCTGACTTTCTGTGTGTGTTTCTTTTGATTAGCCAGAATGGCTACTTCTAAATTTGAAAAAGTGGTCTTGTTCATTGAGTCCTCCATGGAGACTGTGTTTGCTTGGTGACTTTTGATGGGTACTGGAGCTGTGGCTGTATTTACTCTTAAACCACAGATTTTTATGTGAAGCAAAAAATAAAATAAAATTAAAATAATAAAAGAAAAAGTAAGGAAAAAATAAGTAAAAAGAAAACCAAAACAAAAAAACAACAAAAGTTAAAAGATAACAGGACAAGTTTTACAAATATTTATTTCAAATAAATATTTATTTAAAATAAATGCACTGGGGCACCTGGGTGGTTGAGCATCTGAGTTCAGCTCAGGTCATGATCTCACAGTTCATGAGTTTGAGCCCCCATCAGCAGGCTTGCTGCTCTCAAAAATAAATAAATATTAAAAAATAGAAAAATAAATGGATATAAATATTTTTTAATTAAAAAAAGAACAAAAAAGTGAAACAAGAAATACTCCATGGCTTATTTTCTGTGCCCCAGCACCACAAGTCTGATGTGGGCTTGCCAACCTAGGGCTCACTGAAGTTGTAAGCTTACTGTGATCTGGAACCTTTTGTGGTCTGGGCTTTAAAGGTAAGGGGGAAGAGTGTGTCCCCACAGCTCTTTGGTCCTTTTTTAAACCATGTTGTTTTCCTTTTCTCTGTCCCAGTGTGACCAAGGTTGATGTGGGCTTGGGGATTCTGGTCTAGCTGAGCATAGAAATTCCTTGTGAGGACCAGGCCTTCCACTTATGGTGTTTGGACCTGCCTGTTATGGCATCCATGCCTTTCTCCAGCCTTGGATTTAAGGAACAGGGAAAAAGAATGTTGCCACCACTTCTTGGTCCTTCTAAGCTCCAGCTTTTTTTCTTTATCCCAGTCTGACCGGCGTTGGTCTGGGCTTGTGGACCTTGTGCTTGCTGAGGTTGCATGCTCACAGTGACAAGAGCTGCCCATTGTAGTGTCTGGACCCTGCTCTGGATTAGGCTTTTAAGATGGAAAGGGCAGGGGCGCCTGGGTGGCGCAGTCGGTTAAGTGTCCGACTTCAGCCAGGTCACGATCTCGCAGTCCGTGAGTTCAAGCCCCGCGTCGGGCTCTGGGCTGATGGCTCGGAGCCTGGAGCCTGTTTCCGATTCTGTGTCTCTCTCTCTCTCTGCCCCTCCCCCGTTCATGCTCTGTCTCTCTCTGTCCCAAACATAAATAAACGTTGAAAAAAAAATTTAAAAATAAAAAATAAAAAATAAAATTAAAAAAAGATGGAAAGGGCACATAAAACATGTATTTCTCCAGTCCCTCTGACCTGAACAGTGTTCCAGCAGCTTCTTTGCCCCTTGGCAGAGTCCTAGTATGATCTTTGTCATATGCTAATTGCTTTTTTAAACCATGGCTTTTTTTCCCTCTATGGACAGGAAGAATCTGTTCTCCCTCTTCCAGGGCTCTCACCGCACTGCTGTTCACAGTGCTGATGGGGGTTTTGTTTGTTATCATGTGTTCATCTCTCTTGCCATTCTGTCTTTGGTTGTTCAGTAGCTGTTCAGTCACTCCTCAGTCTTTCTTCAGGAGGAACTGTTAAGTATTAATAGGTGTAATTAAGGGTTCTGTGGAGGAGGTGAGTTCCAGGTCTTCCTATGCTACCATCGTGGACCAGAACTCCCTTATTTTTTTTTTCTTTTTATTATTGCTTGACTTAATTATTTTTCCTTCTTATCACCTTTTACATGCATTTTATAGAGAGTATCTTTTTCTATCCTACTAAAGATACCTGTGGTAGATAAAAAAAAAAATGGTCACAAATTCTTTGCCATTTCTTCCATTGAGAAATTCAGACTATTTCACTTCTCCTTGGATCTAGTTGGTCTTGTGACTAGTTTTTACTAATAGAAAACAGTGGAAGAGATGCTGTGTGATTTCTGAGGCAGAGTTTTAAGAGATCTGCATCTACTGCCTTTATAACTTAGAATGTTTCCATCTAGAACCACCATTCTATGAAGAACCCAAATAAGTTGAAGAAGAGGTCATTTGAGAGGAGGAAAGGCATGCTGTCTAGCCCAAGCTAAGCCCCAAGCCTACAGCCAACAACTTTTAGCCATGTCATTCTGCCATCTTGAATGTTTTAGCCCCACTGAAGCCTCCAGTTGAATATAGTCACAGACAACACTGTGTGAAACAGAAAAATAGATAAATGCTCCCAGTCAACCTAAAAATCATAACACTTTTTGTCTTAAGCCAAATTTTGGGCTACTTTGCTAAGTGACAATAGGCAAAAAAGGTATGTATGGTTTTCTAAATCTTTATTTCTTGTCATAGAATATTTTCTTCTCTTGTGCCACCTTTTAACCTTTAAAGTGTTACCTTTTTTGCTGATTCAATAGTGTATTTTCCCACTGGTACCCAAGTGTGAGTGTGTGTGAAAACATGCACCTGTGCAGCCATAATCATAATGTAATTCTTAAATAATAGTTAATGATTTATAAAAACAATACCTTTTAGGTTACAGCATCTCACTACCGGTTTCTACGTCTCTGTTTCTACTTTTCTTAATGTTAGAAAGTTAAATATTTGAAAATCAGCTTAGTGAGCGTGAGTATAGTGGGTACAATGTTTTATGAATACTTTTGAGTTTTTCTGGACGTAGAGAATGACAGACTCTGAAATGAAGACTGAGAATGGGTGACAGACATATTATCTTTTTATATTCTTTGACTAGATGAGTCTGTTCTGTTTCATTATACCAAGCATGGGTATGCCTCCATTTTTGTTGTTGTTATTGGAAATCCAGTTCGAAATTTCTTCCATATCCTAGTTACCTTAACAGGAATTGTATCTTTATAGATGTGTTGGTGTTTAACCAGGAGCTGCCAGTCAGGCAACATTTAAAGGGTGGGGGAATTGTGAAATTTTATATATCATCTATCAATCATCATCTCTGCCTCTGGTTTTGAGTACAGAGCTCCTACATATCTTAGAATTTCCTGGGTGTGAGTAGTGTCTTTTGTTTTAATGAGATGACTCTTAGTGGGTTCATGGATAGTTTCAGGATGGGGGCTGATCACCATGAAGTCCAAGTCATGATTTGAAACTTGGAACTGCCAGACCCACTCCCGTTCTCTGAGAAAGGAGGGGAGCTGAGATTGAGTTAATGATTAATAATGCCTACATGATGAAGTCTCCATAAAAATCCCAAAAGTATGGGGTTTGGTGTGTTTCTAGGTTGGCAAACACATTTATGGGACAGGAGGGTGGTACCCCATCTCCATAGCAATATAAGGCCCTACTCTGGGGTCCTTTCCAGACCTTACCCTATGCATCTATTTCTTAATCTGGCTATTCATTTATATCCATTATTATACAGTAAACCTTTAAATATAAGTAAATACTTTCCCGAGTTCTGTGAGATGTTCTATCAAATGATGGAATCTGAGGATGGGGCCATGGGAACTTGGATTCACAAGTGGTAACTGAGGTGGAATTAGAGAGACAGTCTTGTGAGACCTTAATCTGTGGCATCTCCACCCACTCCAGTTTGTATCAGAATTGAATTGATGTGTTGAACACCAGCTTGTGTCATAGAGAATTGCTTGATTGTGTGTGTGTGTGTGTGTGGATGGTGAGGGGAGGGGATCCACACATTTGGTATCAAAAGTGTTGTGAGTAAAGTGACAGTAAAAGAAAAGTAGTGAATTCTCCCTGTACACAGGAATTCATAATAATCTTTCCTAAATCTAGCCATTAAATATACAATTCCACTCAAACAATTGAAAATCTAATTTTCAAATAAATTCATTTGATTTGAATCATTTAGATTTTTCACTGATGTCGGTATATTTTAAGGGTAACTAATAGCAATGCCATTGTTTCTTACTGAATTGATATACAAGCAGAAAAATAATTTATTAGAACAACAATGAAATAGAGTTTGGGAACTTTTTACAGATACTGGGAAAAGAAGGCCAATACGGACATTTGATTCAAACATAACAAGATAATGAGTGTAGTTTGACCCAAAGGTAATAGATTTCACGATTAAAATATTACAAGTGATTTTTCAAAACCTGGGTATGGAATATATATGCATTAATTAGTTATTTCAGTCCTCAAATAGATGGTCTATTTGTGAGTATGCTTGTGCATTTATGAATAAATGAAATGAGGATACAACAGAATATAACATATTTCATCGTATATAGAAAAATCTATTTCTGAATTTGTATAATAATTATACAAGGTATATTCTATTTTCAAAATACTCTTACATATGTGATATATACTACAAAAGAAACTACAAAAATGTGCAGAGTACTTTCAGCCTAAGACGATTTGCCAGCAATGTTATCCTCACTTGAAAGGGCAACTAGGCCTTTGCTTAATAAGACTTTGAACCTCCTCTGTCTTAAATCTCTTCTAATATTAAATTATCACGCTGAACCAACAAAATGCACCATATCATTAATACCAGATAGAATTTTCCAGGACATCCTTTACAATCACCAAACACAAGCTCTAACAGCTCTTCCAGGGATAATTCTAAGCCTACATAGTAAGAGGGTGCTTGACTCTTTGTAAGCCAGGAACAGTTGTAATATGACATTTTTTTTTTATCGATACCGTTGTGTATCTTACTAATGTTCAAGAGCAACCTTCAGCTACTTCTTTCCTGCCACCTACAAGTTCTTTCCTAGTGTCTGTCGCCATGTCAATTATATTTTGTTCAGGGGAGATGCGGCACCCATTTTATTATTTCCTTCATTACATTTTATTACAAGTTCATTATACAAAGGATCATTGCGAGGTTTTATTTGTAGAAATAGGGAGATGGAACTGTAGCTGCTCTACTCTTGAGGCATATACGAGTGGACCATTTCCTACCGCATTATCGGGTGTGATTCCGATACTAATCAGCTCTTCTATTTCTAATTCAGATTCTACTTTTCTAGAACTTTCTAATTTACTCAAATTTTACTGCATCCAACTTTCTCTTCCTATACAGATAGACACATTTAGGTACAAATTACAGACAGACATTCACATAATCAATAATTTATTCATATACTATTACAGAAAGATGCACTTACCATTTTTTTGTGAGAAGATGTGTATACATAAAAGAAAAAAATATTCATGTCAGCAGTCAGGAAATATATTCTCATGAGTGTTTCACCATATCATAATGAAATTAAAAATCAATGAAATACAGTTTTAGTATCACTTCCTATGATGACTTTAACAAATAATTAAATGTGAAATCACAATGTTTGGTATTGGCCTTTTTAGTAAATTTATGAAAGGCCATTGACAGTCTGGAGTTTGTTATCTACTTAATTTATCTATTCATTGTATATAATTTTTTACCTTCAAAACATGCAATATTTTAGACAGTGTTTACTTTCTAAATAATGTGTTATTCCTCCACATCATTGTTTCCCGGGGACAGTTTGAAGCAAAATTACAAAGTCTGATACCAGAATAATTTTCAGGGGGTTTCTAAAAATCTACCTTTAATTGTAGAGTCTGGCATTGCCCCAAGGAGCTCTTTATAAGTTGATAAGCAGGCAGTGGGGGAGGGAGGGAGGAGTATCTTGGAATACCAGCATGTTTGAAGATAAAAGGACATTCTTTGCAAGTCAAATGAAGATCACCTGTTTACAATTTTATTTTTACTTCACCAAAGATTATTGAGAGCTTTTGTAAATATAAAACAAGGGGGGAAAGCTTCCATTTAACCTTCAGTGTCAAACAATAAAAGGGGCATTATCTATAAATAGGTCCTTCTGTGTCTCATATCATTTGAAATGTGCTAAAATAAAAACATAATAGCATTGATGTTAGCAGTAGCAAAAGACATAGCCTTTCCTTTTTAAAGTTAATTCACTACAAGCTTCAGATACTTTTGTTTTACCAAACTATAGCTGGACTTTTGGAATTGTGTATCTCACTGCCCTTTGTGTGTGTGTGTATGTGGAGTGTCCTCTTCCCTTTATTCTTTATGTATTTGGACAGTGTAAGCAATTTGAAATATTTTCTTATGGCATGCTTACGTCTGAAAAGTAATCCTTTGCATTTTATGTAGGGTCATCTCCTATAAGCAAACAGTAACATGTATGCTGAGCACCATTTGACTTATTACCCATTTCATTGAAAGTATTTCTCTGTGTAGTTGGGGAGGTCAAGCTTTGAGACACACAGTTTAGTGACAGAACAAGGATGCATAAAAAGGGATGACAGTGAGAAATAATCATAAAATCCTAATACTGAAGGTTTATTTTTTTGAGAGAGAGAGAGAGGGCAAGCTGGGGAGGGGTAAAGAGAGACAAAGAATCCCAAGCAGGTTCAGCACTGTCAGCACAGAGCCCAACGTGGGGCTCAAACTCACAAACCGTGAGATCACATGCTGAGCTGAGTCACCCAGGCACGCCATAATACTGAAGGTTTCTTGGTGGTATTTCAAAAGGAAATCTCCTCAAAAGCTTATTCACAAATAGTTCTTCAGCCTCTGCTTGAACATTTCAATTGTAAGAATCTTAATATTTTCCATGCCAGTATTTTCCTTACTGGGGTCACACTAACATTAGAATTTCCCTTTTATTAAAGCAATCTTTAATATAAGGTAACACTAATTTCCCCTATAAGGAGTATTAATATGTTTATCAATGCTGATCATATTTATTTATCCCATTTATTTTTACTGATTAAAGTTAAAGAACATTTTAGGAAAAATAAAATATTATTCTACTACCTGAAGTTATTTTTTTCTTGTGTATTATTTTTCCTTTTATGCTAGAAAAAAAAAGTTTTGTAACTTCTCCCACTTCCTCCTAATCCTTTGTTATATAGACATAAAGAATATATATAACCTTTTTCCTCATGTAAACCTGCAAATATTTAGGTAACATCATTCTATTCCTTGGATGATAACTTTATCTAAGTTAATGGTATTAGGTGACAATTAGAGATTAGTCAGTTGTGATTTCAGAGCCCTTCATGTTCCTGGTCAATCAATTATAAACATATCATTCAAAAGGGAAATAGTGTCTAAACATGACCCCGAGACTATATACAACTTGATGAGGACATTTCCTACGTTTTTGTTATAACAACTTGTATCTGTATTTATTTGATCTTGAGTTTGTTTAACCTTTCAAGTAGCATCCTTTTCTTTCCTCTTTTGTATAAATATAATTCAGTTTCCACCTCTATTTGGTGTAATAATCTATTGTCGAATTGTGCGCATGTCTAATTTCAGAACTGTAGCTTTATTGTTTCTATAGTTCATCTTTTAGCTACCATTTCGGTTTATTTACTGATGTTAGGGAATTTTGATCTCTTTAACTGCATTTTATGATTTTGTATCACTCATTTTATTAACAGAATATTTGTTTTCATTTAACAGTCAATTATAGTTTTGACTATATAGGGTTGAAGAAAATGTAAAAAAAAAAAAAAGCGACACTTGCTAATGGCACGTGGAGATAAACTCCATCAATCAATATCATTTGGATGCCATCCACTTAAAATATGTTTATGTCAGCTGACACCACAAACTGTTTTAGACACGATTAGTCAGCTTTTGTAGGAACAGTAAGAGAAATAAGGTAATTTTGAATGACCATTTTCTATGATAGTGTTAAGTAAACTCTACTCTCCTTGTAAGTGCTAGTTAGTGTTTTATTGGGAAGACCGACAGCAATTTTCATGTGGAACAAGCACCACAATCTAAGTCAGGAATGTTCACACAAGACTTTATTCTTACTGCTCCTTACCCTCCTCAACATCATTGAACCCTTATGTACTGAGATTCTGCTCAATGTTTTAAGCCCATGTTCTATTGTTCTTACAGCAATACCATAACAACCTCATTTGTCTAAATAACAAGGAAATTGGGGATCGTATTCGTGGTTACTGGCCAGTAACCAGCATTGATTTGAAGTCACATCTGTTCTCTTCTGACAGTGTTGGATTTTTAGGGCCTTTCAAAAACAAAAGACAACTGTCTTCCTTGGTTTTGCTCTAATGAGTTATTTGATTCTTCTGAAACATTGCAACAAAACTCCACAGGCAACTATCCAAATGGATTTCCTACAAACCCTGTTAGTTTTTCCAAAGCGTTATGCAATAAGCAGCTATTACACTCATGACTATGTCATCATTGGAGTGACGAAGATTCTGCTCGATTCTCCTTGCATTGTAATTATCCAGAGAGCTTGAGAACATTGTCTTTGAAGGAGCAGGTTGGGGTTAAACTCCCTGAATATGGCCTGGTAAGAGCTACCGGGCAGGATGGTGCCATGCTATCTCTGGTCTATTTGGTTTCCTTTTGGAAAAAGATAAAAGACTGCAATAAAATTTAATTAGTACTCTCCCTTTTCCTCTCAATTTGAGCCACTCAAAGACTTTGTATGCCTGTTTGTTCCTCGCAAAAGAGCTATCAGAAGTATTTTACCGGATGTTAAAGTCATCTACCCTTGTTGAAAGAGAGAAAGGGCACTATCATGGTTTGGGATACTCCGTGCGTTGCACTGATAGTGTTGTGACACGTGCACGAAAGCGCCCCAGCATGCGGACAATCGTCTAATGTCTCAGAACGTCCTGCACTGCACATTTGTAATAAGGGCTGGAGAAGGATGATGTTAAAACATTGAAAAATATTTTGTTGGACAAAAACAATCCGAGATAATGTTTATCTAAATACCATTATTTGTATTAGTCTTTTTTGGCCATTCAAAAGGAGAAAATAAAATACTTGTGAAAACATTACCAGAGGCCGGGCTCCTGGGGTGGCTCAGTTGGTTAAATGTCCGGCTTCAGTTCCGGTCAGGATCTGGCAGTCAGTGAGTTCCAGCCCCACGTCAGGCGCTCTGCCCTTCCCCCCGCTTGCACTCTCTCTCTCTCTCAAAAATGAATAAATGTTAAAAAAAAAAAAAGTTATCAGAGGCATGGATTTTGGTAACAAATATTATATGGCTTCTCCATTTTATCATTAAAAAATGATTAATGTCTAGCTTTGACAATTTTGTGTAGAATTACATAAAATAATGCGAACACCTGGGTCACTCATCCGATTAAGTGCTGGCTCTTGATTTCAGCTCAGGCCGTGCTCTCACGTTTCATGAATTTGAGCCCCATGTCAGGCGTCAGGCTCATGCTGCCAGTGTGGAGCCTGCTTGGGATTCTGTGTCTCTCTCTCTCTCAAAATAAATAAAATAAAAAACAGAGAGACCACATTAGCACAGTGTTTGGCTCATAATAAGTTCCAACAGTTGCTAATATTTGGATTATAAACTTCTGTAATGAACAATTTTGTATATTTCCATTTCCTTCTATTTTCCTATATATAAGTTCTCAAAATTAGAATATATAAATGCTCAAAATTAGAATATAATTTTAAATATTATAAGTCCTTTACTGATTGCTGGCGTATAGTATTAAAATGCTTTCCAGAAAAATTTTAACAATGTTTACTGCTACTAGAAATGTGCTCCAACTTTTCCTCTCTTGTGTATTCTCTTTCCAAAATTTGTTACTGGCCAGTAACAGGCTTATTTAATAAGTTAGTGTGTTTACCTCATTGTTTCTTTGAATTGTAAACTTTTTTAAAATTGTTTTAATGTTTTATCTATTTTTGAGAGAGAAAGAGACAGAGTGTGAGCAGGGAGGGACAGAGAGAGAGGGAGACACAGAATCTGAAGCAGGCTCCAGACCCTGCCTGAGCTGTCAGCACAAAGCCCAATGTGGGTCTGAAACCCATGAACTGTGAAATCATGAGCCAAATTTGGACGCTTAACCAACTGAGTCACCCAGGCACCCCTGAATTTTAAACTTTTGTTAAGCTTGAAATTTTTTTCTTTGCATACCAAATATATGAAATTTTTTCTTAAGCATATTATGGGTTCATATCCTATTCCTGTTTGAGCAGAGACAATAGAAAATAGCACAGAATTTAAAGCTAAAGGCCTAATTACTAAATTAGGAAGATCAAATGAGCTGCTTCTCCCATAGAAAGAATTTTCCTTTTCACGAGGCAAAAAATTTCTTGCAAAGTGGTGGAAACTAATTTCTTATATCAGTTCCCAGGCTTCCTCTTGGAATGCTATTTTAGCTAGTGACTCAAGGTATTCTCATAATCTCTTGATCCATCCTTCAGATTCTCAATTCAGAGATTCCTACAAACTCTTTTAAAAGTTTACATTTTTTTAAATTTGCATTTAGCAATGACAAACTTTTCTAATAAAGAATATCACTGATCATGGTTATTAGAATCTTTATTAAGCTATGTTAAAATGTAAATTGAGTTGTTAATATGTGGAATTCACAGTCATCATCTGATAGTAAATTCTGACCTTTCCCCTAATAGCATGTCCTTGGGCAATTACATAACTTCTCTGTACCTCAAAGGATTCTTTTCAAAAATATAATTTTATTGAGTTTCTATGAAGATTATTTAGTTAATGTACATACAGCATTTTGCACTGCCTTTGGCATATGTTAAGCACTCAATAAATATTTGCTATCAAATGTAGAATCACTTTAAATCAAAATTTATAATATAGTGTGTGTATATATATATACATATACATATATATATATATATATATATATGCAGTTATAATTAATTGAATTACATTTCCAAGCACTTGGACAGAAAAATGTTCTTGCAAGAATTGACTAGAATATGGGTATCAGTCTACAATGTTTAAGAATATGTTTTATTGGTTTGTTTTAGGACCAAGTTGCCGAAATAATTCTCCTGAAGCATCCAGTACAAACACAACCTTACCAAAACCTTGATTTTAGACTTCTGATCTCCAAAACAGTAAGAAAAAATTTTTATGTTACTTCAACTCCCCAAGTTTGTGGTAATTGAAGCAATAGGAACCTAACACAATATCCCAGGCCAGCATCTTCTTAGTTGGGTCAAATTACTTAACCCTGTGTGCTTATTAAGTAATTGGTGATCTTATTCACAGAAAGTACTCAGGGTTTTCTACCTCTGTACAACTTCCTCCTGTCTTGTGAAGATCACCCTTAATCATACCTCATCCTGTTAGCTTTTCTCAACTGTCCTAATCTCTAGCAGCCAGTATCACTATGCCAATATAACACTGAAAGGCTGAATCCACTGGTATTTAGTAAAATTTAGTCCTATTCTATTACGTTCTATCTCTTTGATCACAGCAAGCTTTGAGACCTTTACTTACATCAACCCTATCACTAGATCTAGTGCTGAGCACGCCCTATGCACTCCGGTATGCCTTCCTCTAGCCATTGTCTACCATTCACAGGATGGAGGCTTTTAATAAGGGTCCCATGCTTAGGGCTTTTTAAAAACATAACCATAATAGTGGAAATATTCATCACACAGTTCAAAATTACTAAGGCTATTGGAAGAAATATTTTTTTTAAAACAATTAACTTAGAATAGCTAGATTTTGAGAATCATGGAAGAGAAAAACATATTACTCTCTTGTATCGAAAACTTTCCTAATTAAGAGATCCTTACAAAGCTACTTCCTCTATGGTTACTAAAAATGGAGAAAAATTAATTCATCTGATTGACCAATTTATCTGTGACAGCATTTGATTTTGGATTCCTATGGGTCTTATCAAAATGTAATCAAACTACTTACTATTACTAAGAGCTACAAATTTATTATGGATTTAAGATGAAAACAAAAATAGAATATTTTTCCATAAATGTAATTTTGGGGAGATGTGTCCTTATAGGAAAAGAAATTTGATATTCTAAATTATTTAAGTATTAGGAAACCTACTAATATAAATGAAATTAAATACAACCAAAACATGCGGTTTTATTAGCATATTTGATGCTCTCCACATTCTATATTATAGCTGTGCCTTCTAAAAATAGCAAACAAATTTATTATTTGCCAAGGAATTAAATGTCTAGTTGGCATCTAACTTTCATTAGGACAAATACTGTAACAAGCATTGGAAATAATGCATTTGGTTTTGTTTTTTGAGAAATCTGTAAAACCATAGATGTTTAAGCTCTGTGGGTTATCTGAAAGTGAATGGAAAAAAATGAAAATCTTTAAATAGTAGTATTTTTAAATTTTTTTAAATTTATTTTTGAGAGAGAGAGACAAATCATGAGCAGAAGGGCAGAGGGAGAGCTTTAAAGCCCACATTGGGCTCTGTGCTGACAGCTCAGAGCCTGGAGCCTGCTTCAGATTCTGTGTCTCCCTCTCTCTCTCCCCTCCCCTTCTTACACACACTCTCTCTCTCTCTCAAAAATAAATAAACATTAAAAAATAAAATAATAAAATAAGAAGAATTTAGTTGAAGTATGTTCTTTCTGATAAACAGATCAAAATACCTAAAGCTTTCTTGACTATCAGTTTCTAAGCCTCAGACAATGAAAAATACCCAGTGTCCAAGGTTAATCTATGTAATTATGGTATAAAAAGATTATGTATAAGATTTACATAGCCCCCTCAGTTTACTTAAAATATGGCCTAGTTGTTTATAAATACATTATTTTGTACCACAGTTTCCCAATTGATTTAATCCTAAGATTAAAATATATAGGGTTTTAATACACTGGAAGCTGCTGTGCACTAGCCACGTTGGCTAAACACATTTTATATAGATTTAAAATAACTTTATATGAAGCAGCCAATATTTTTTAAATGTTGTCATTAGAAATTATCAATTAATTAATCAATTGATCAATTAATAATCAAATTATTTTGATCAATTTTTTCAGGGATTCTACGGAAAACTGCTGTGTTAAGAACTGAATATTCTGTATTTCTTTACATGCTTATAGGTACCTAAAAATACTGTAGGTTAGCATTTTTAAAGTATCAACTCTTCCCCCCACCACACTCCTTTTCTTTTAAAAAAACTTTTAACTTCAAAAACAGTGACACAAGTAATTCTCTAAGGAACCAGGACAAGACATAAGGGCATTTTTGATAAAATATTACTGTATAATATGTATTTATTGTTTAAAAGGAGACAATAGGCACAAAATAGAGTCATTTGTGCTAAACCCATGTCACCAAACCAGGACTTAATACCTAAGTTACAGTTTCAACATCTCTCAGGAGTGGAATCTTAAACCAGTTCATCTAAAATTACCTGGTCAGCACTAGTGAGGCAATCTGCCTGATGGACCCCAGCTCCCCCCCAAAGGAAGTAGACCTTGTCTAAAACAACCCACTCTTTGCTAGAGGACTCCCTTTGCCTATCGAAGTCATTTTGCATAGCTCTTCTCAGCTCCTTTGTATTTGCTAGACCGAATGCTGCCAGAATCATGAATCTGAATAAAGCCAGTTAGACCTGCTACCATTACATAAAATTGATTTATTGACACATAATGCCATGCTTGACAATGCAGGGGCAGAAGAGTTTTCTTTTCTTCCTTTTTATGTCCTTTGACTGGTCTAATAATTAATTTGATTTAACATAGCTTAACAGGAGAAAAGTGAATAAAATTTTAATATCAGTATACCACCTTTGTAAACGAGAGCGATCCAGGAAAACTAAATAATTCCCAAAATAGCTAAAGCCAACAACCTTAAATATCATCTTCAGCTAAAGACAAAAGATGTTGGGGATGGGGAGTCAGTTAATGGAGGTTACCAGGAAAAGTATAGCAGACAAGGGAAAGGTTGTTATGAAGATTTAAAGTCAATTGTCTCCTCCATTGACCAGTTTCTAGAGATTTAGAGTCCTCTCCTTTTTCTAGCACAGTGAGGGAGACACTGTACAAATAGAGATATCCCTTATTCATATGTATGTCCCTTATTACAGAAAATTTCCACTTGGTTTTTAGAGATTCTTTTGTTTTTGCAGTTTCTTAAAAAATAATCAGCCTACAGGGAGTTCTGTTCCAAGTTTATGACTTAGAAAGACCCTGAACTCATCTCCTCTGTGGAACACATCAAATTACACCTATTAATAGAACAATTCCTCCTGAGAAAGAACAGGGCTGACTGAAGAGCTACTGAACAATCAAACACAAAATGGCAAGAGAACAGAAAAAGAGACGGAGACCTGGCCACAAAGGGAACTGTACCCGCAATGCTGTGAACTGTGGTAGGGGCGATTAGTTCTCAGGGACCCAGAAGTAGACTCCTCTGTCCTTGGGCACAGAAAACAAGACATGGTTTAAAAGAGTTACTAACTAGCATAGAACAGAAAAACACCAGGACTCTGGCTAAGGAGCAGAGCATCTGTGGGAACACTCTCCAGGTCAGAAAGACGACAAAACAACATACGTTCCTATGCCACTTTAAAAGCCTATATCAGGACACAGTGGTAATGGGTGGATCTGATGGTCACTATGAGCTTGAGACCATAGCAAGATCTAGTCTAGTGTCTGCAGGCCCATGCCAGCTTTGATCATGCTAGGACACAGGAAAAAAAAAAAAATCCAGGGTTTAACAACACCAAAGAATTGTAGGGATGGTATTTTCTCCTCCAACTTAAAGCCCCTAACAGAATAGGGTCCAGTTTACAGTGGGCTTTCAACCTTAGTGAGCCCAGGGTCCTCAGCCTACACCAGCCACTGTGATGCTAAGGCACAGAAAATAACCCACAGGGTCTTTTTCAGATTTATCATTATTTAGTTTTTTAGAGGTTTTTAAATTCCAGTTAGTTAACATACAGTATAATATTGGTTTTACACATACAATATAGTCATCCAACACTTCCTTATAACATCCAGTGCTCATTGCAAGTGCATGCCTTAATCCCCATCACCAATTTTCCCATCCCCCACCCAGCCCCTCTGGTCACCATCTGTTCTCTATAGTTAAGAGTCTTTTCTATTCTCTTTGCTCATTTGTTTTCTTAATTTCCACATATGAATGAAATCATACAGTATTTAACTTTCTCTGACTTATTTCACTTAATATTATACTCTCTAGCTCCATTCATGTTGATGCTAGTGGGAAAATATCATTCTTTTTCGTGACTAATATTCCATTGTATACATATGCCACATCTTTGTGCAAGTTTTACTGTGATATGTCTTGGTGTTGACCTGTTTTTGTTTATTTTGAGGCGAGTTCTCTGTGCCTCTTGGACTTGAATGCCTGTTTTTTTTCCCTGATTAGGCAAGTGCTCAGCAATAATTTATTTAGATAAACCTTCTGCATTTTTCCTGCTCTTCTTCTGGAACTCTTATGATATGGCTATTAATTCACTTTATGGGATCACTGAGTTCCCGAAGTCTACATTTGTGATCTGATAGTTTTCTTTCCCCTCTTCTTTTCAGCTTCATTGTTTTCCGTAATTTTATCTTCTATGTCACCTATTCATTCCTCTGTTCTTCATCCTTGTTGCGATTACATCCAGTCACATCTCAGTTATAGATTTTTTATTTTGGCCTGACCAGGTTTTAGGTCTTTTATCTCTGCAGCAAGGGTTTCCCTGGTATCTTCTATGCTTGTTTCAAGCCCAGCTATTAGTCTTATGATTGTTGTTCTAAATTCTTGTTCATATATATTGCTTATATTTGTTTTGAGTAAATCCCTGGCCGTTATTTCTTCTTGATTTTTCTTTTGGGGAGAATTCTTCCATCTAATTTTGTCGACGTTTCCTGCTCCTGAGAGTTATGCTATATTAAGGAAGGGTCATGTAGTGTCCAGGGCCTGGTGTTTCCAGAAGTGTTTCTGGTGTATGCCACGTGCACTCCACTGTTGTGTTTTGGCTGCTCTTTCCCATAGGTCATTCCTCTGCAGAATTCCTTCTTGCTTGTAGTGGGCAATGTTCAGACCTTTAAATAGGTGTGCTTTGATTTGTTTCTTAAAATAGTTTCTTAAAATAAGCCCCATTAAAATATTAAAAAAAAAAACCCTGATTCCAAAGAAAAAGAAAGAAGCCTGATCTAAAAAACAAGAAAAGGAAATGAAAAACAAACAAAAAATTATACGCCTGATTCCAAAGGAAAAGGAAAAAATCCTGGTCCTATTTCCACCAAAACTGCAGCTTTAGAGCACTCTATTATCAGTAAACTTGATACATGCAGGAGAGGCCCACTGCACAAGCTTACAGACTTGCCCTAGTAAAGAAGCCCCTGCAGGACACAGGGGTCAGTGTTCGGTGTAAGTGGCTCAAGCCTCCACTGGGGCACTATGTTGCTCACTTAAGTCCAACCATTCTGGTGAACAAGGGGAGCGGCACCCCACTGTCTCGTCCCTGGGGAAGGGAGCTCACACCCACTGCTGTTCAGGAAACTCACAGAAAAGCAAACAATATCCCCTTCTATGTCCCAGTCTTCTGTCAGATCCCAACTCTCAACTTGTCTGTGCCTGGGCCATTGGCATAGACTGCACCACAGCTCTCCTGTGTGCACCTGGGATTCAAAACTTGAAATCACTATTTGCAGATGACAGGATACTCTATCTAGAAAACCTGAAAGACCCCACCAAAAACTGTTATAAATGATATGATACACAAATTCAGTAAAATTATAGGGTATGAAATCAATGTACATCAATCTGTTACATTTCTATATGCCAATAATAAGCAGCAAAAAGAGAAATTAAGCAAGCAATCCCATTGATAATGGCACCAAAAACAAGAAGATACTTAGGAACAAATCTGGAAACTATAAAACACTAATGAGCAAAATTGAAGAAGACACAAAGAAATGGAAAGACATTCCATGCTCACAGATTGGAAGGACAAATATTATTACAATGTCTATACTACCCAAAGTAATCGATATATTTAATGCAGTCCCTTTCAACTACAAAATGCCAACAGCAGGGGTGCCTGGGTGGCTCAGTTAAGCATATGACTTCAGCTCAGGTCATGATATCATGACCTGTGAGTTTGAGCCCCATGTAGGGCTCTGTGCTGACAGCTCAGAGCCTAGAGCCTGGAGCCTACTTTGGATTCTGTCTCCCTCTCTGCCCCTCCCCTGCTCACAACTGTCTCTCCAATACAAATAAATCAACCAACCAACCAACACCATTTTTCACATAGTTACAACACTCCTAAATTTTTTATAGGACCACAAAAGACCTTCAATAGCCAAAGCTATTGAAAAAAACCTTGAAAAAGAAAAGCAAGCTGCAGGCATCACATTTTCAGAATCAAGTCCTATTAATTACAGAGCTGTTGTGATCAAAACAGAATGGTACTGGCACAAAAAATAGACACATATATTAATGGAGAACAGAAAACTCAGACATTAACCCACAACTATATGTTCAACTATTTTTCAACAAAGCAGGAAAGAATATTCAATGGGAAAAAGTCTCTTCAACAAATGGTTTCAGGAAACCTGGATAGAAACTTGCAAAAGAATGAAATTTTTGTTTTATTTCCATACATGTTTTCTTCTTTTACTCATTTTCTTCTTTCTCAAAAAAATCTGCAGTTTAAAAGAGTAACTAGCATACCATAGTATCCAGCAAAAGTCATCAAGCATATCCAGTCTATATAATACCATGATCAAGAATGCTCCTTCAAGTTTACAAGTCACTGTTCTGCCTAATCTAAAGAAACACACACAGAAAATCAAGCAAAATGGGGAGACAGAGAAATATGCTCTAAAGAATGTAGAAGTTAAAAATTCAAAAACAACTAAATGAAACACAGATGAGTAATATGCCTGATAATTTAAAGTACTGATTATAAAGATACACACCAGGCTGGAGAAAAGAGTAGAAAATCTCAGTGAGATCGTCAATAAAGGGATAGAAAACATTAAAATAAGGAACCAATCAGAGATGAAAAATACAGTAACTGAAATAACACACTAGAGGAAATCAATAGTAGATTAGGTGATGGAGAAGAATGTATCTGGAAGACACGGTGATAGAAAGCACACAAGCTGAACAGCAAAAAGAGAAAAGATTTTTTTTTTAATGAGGATAGATTAAGAGATCTTTTGGACATCATCAACTGAAAAAAAAATTCACATTATAGTGTTATCAGAAGAAGAAGAGTAAAAATGGTGTAGAAAACATATTTTTTTTCTTCAAATAACTGTAAACCACCATAACCTATGGAGGGAAATAGACATCCAAATCCAAGAAGCAGAGGGTTTTAAACAAGATGTACCCAGAAGGCCACAACACATAATAATTAAAATGTCAAAGGTTAAAGATAAAAGACTCTCAAAAGCATCTAAAAGAAAAACAAAATAGTTCCTTTAAGGGAAAACTTTTAAGGCTATCAGCTAATTTTTCAGCAGAAATTGTGCAGGCCAGAAAAGAGTGAAAGGACATATTCAAAGTGCTGAAAGGAAACTAAACCAGCCCAAAAGAAATGTTAAAGTGACTTCTTCCAGTGGAAATGAAGTGGCAAAAATCAGACGTAAGACTAACAACATATACCTAAAATGTGAAGGGGGTACAAAGACAAGTGGGGGGGTGCCTGGGTGGCTCAGTCGGTTAAGCTTCCTACTTCAGCTCAGGTCACGATCTCACGGTCCGTGAGTTCGAGCCCCGCGTCGGGCTCTGGGCTGATGGCTCAGAGCCTGGAGCCTGCTTCCGATTCTGTCTCCCTCTCTCTCTGCCCCTCCCCCGTTCATGCTGTGTCTCTCTCTCTGTCTCAAAAATAAATAAACGTTAAAAAAAAAAAAGACAAATGGGAAAAGGGGTTTTTTTCCTGTTATTAGTAAAATGCTTGAACTTAAATGACCATCACGTTAATATAGACTGCTGTTAAGATCTTATATATGAACCTCATGGTAACCACAAACCCAAAACCTATGTGGATACATAAAAATAAAGAGGAAGAAAGCCAAACATAACGGTATAGAAACTCATCGATCAGAAAGAAAGAGAATGAGAAAGAACAAAGAAGTAGGTAAAAAACAAAACAGAAAACAACTTAAAAAATGGAAATAAGTATGTACCTATCTCAAGTGTACATCAAACATTCTCCAGAATATATCACATATTAGGCCATAAAACAAGCCTCAATAAATTTAAGAAAATTGAAATTATACCATGCATCTTTTCTGATCACAATACTATGAAACTAGAAATCACAAGAGGGGCACCTGTGTGGCTCAATCAGTCAAGCTTCCGACTTCAGCTCAGGTCATGATCTCACAGCTCAAGGGTTCGAGCCCCGTGTCGGGCTCTGTGCTGACAGCTCAGAGCCTGGAGCCTGTTTTGGATTGTGTGTCTCCCTCTCTCTCTCTGCCTCTCCCCTGTTCATGCTCTGTCTCAAAAATAAATAAACATTAAAAAAATAATGTAAAAGAAATCACAAGAGAAAAACTGGAAAATACGCAGACATTAAACAACATGATAATAAACAACCAATTAGCCAATAAAGCAAACAAATAAGAAAAAACAATACATGGAGACAAATGAAGAGGAAAACACAATTGTCCAAAATCTGTGGGATACAGTGAAAGCAGTTTTAAAAGGGAAGTATATAGTGATACTGTCTTACCTTCCAGAAAAATCTCCAAAAAAAATATGTAACTTTATACATAAAGGAACTAGAAGAAGAACAAAGCCCATGAGGAGAAGAAGAAAGGAAATAAGATCAGAGCAGAAATAAATGATGGATTCTAAAAAAAATAGAGAAAAATCAATAAAACAAAGAGCTGGTTCTTTGAAATGATTAACAAAATTGACAAACTCTTAGACTCATCAAGAAAAAAGGAGAAGGACATACATAATTCTTTGTCATTTCTGATTTTATATATGTAACAACTGACACACAGAAATAAAGATTATTAGAAAATACTATGAAAAATCATATGCCAATAAACTGGACAACCTAAAAGAAATCAATCAATTTCTAAAAGCATATAATCATCCAATACTGAGTGAGGAGGAAATAGAAAAATGAAAAGACCAATTTCAAGTACTGAAATTGAATTGGTAATCAAAAAATACCATAAAATAAAAGCCTAGGACAAGGTGAATTTACAAGGGAATTCTATCAGACATTTAAAGGAGACCGAATATCTATTCTTTTCTTACTATTCCAAAAAAATAGAATAAAAAGGAAAGCTTCCACATACATTCCATAAGGTCTTACCCTGATACCAAAACCACAAAAATATCTATAGGCCCATATCTTCAATGAACACTGATGTAAAAAATCTCAACAAAATATTAGCAAACTGAGTCAAACAATATATTAAAAATATCATTCACCACAATGAAGCACCATTTATTCAAAGGATACAAGGATGATTTAACATATGCAAACCAATCAGTGTCATAACCGTATCAATAAAAATAAAGATAAAAATCATATGATCATCTCAATACATGTAGAAAAAGCATTTGATAAGATTCAAATCCATTCATGATAAAAATTCTCAACCAAGTGGGTTTACAGGGAGCTTACATCAATATAGTAAAGTTCATATATGAAAAACCCACCACTAAGTTCATACTCAATGATGCAAAACAGTTTTCCCTCTAAGGTCAGGAAGAAGACGAGGATATCCACTCCTAATGTTTTTAATCAACATAGTACTGAGAGTCATAGCCATGCCAATGAGACAAGAAAAAGAAATGAGGCATCCATATTGTTAAAGAAGTTAAACCGTCACAATTTGCATATGATATGATGTCACACATAGGAAATCCTAAGGAAACCACCAAAAACTACTAGAAGTAATAAGTGAATTGACTAAAGTGGCAGGATACAAAATTAGTACTCAGAAATTGGTAACCTTTCTATATCCTAATAACTGCTCTGTATAGAACTTGTTTGAGTGACTTGTCATTCATTTCTGCCCAGAGCAGCACATACACAATCATGGGTGACTTAGTTGACTTGTACTATGTATCCAGCTGTGAGACTGGAACTCTTCATGATGCCAAGAGGGATTAATGTGCCTCACCACCTTGAGCCAGACAAGGCTGGCCCCCTGGAATGGATCAGGGGAGAAGAGAAATATGCAGATGCCTAGGCTCCTAAGATTATAAGATATAAGTGAAACAGAGAAAACAACAGCTTTCTCAAGGCTGCACTTAGGCAAAGTTAATGGCTAACTGTAAATCACACATGGGATATGTATATATTGCCCTGGCAGGAATAGTTGGAAGTCTTACCTGAGGGGAGGACACTCAGCCCAGGACTCTCAGTTGGGACTTCAACCCTGCTTCCCCAGCTAGAAGGTTGAATGTCCTGGGCACCCGATTTGATGTATTAACCCATTCTTCGTTCTTCTCCATACGTCTCTTTGTTTACTATAATTGCTTAATTCCATGCATTCCCTTTCCTTTAAAATTAATAAAGCTTTCCACCATGAAACCAAAAGTGCAGCTCTCATGAATTACTATTATTCAGAACAATATCAAAATGGCAGAAAGAGAAACTTAAAAAACAACATCATTTATGATTGCATCAAAAATACTAGGAATAAACTTAATCAGGGATGTGAAAGACCTATACTCTGAAAACTATAAACCATTGATGAAAGAAATTGAAGATGATACAAACAAATGGAAAGATATTCATTCTAGATAATGGATGAGAAGAATCAATATTGTTAAAATGTACATATTACCCAAAGCAATCTACAGATTGAATGCAATCCCTATCAAATTCCTAAGCATTTTTTTAACAAAACTAGAACAAATAACCTTAAAATTTATATGGAATCACAAAAGACCCAGAATGGCCAAAGTAATCCTGAGAAAGCAGAATAAAGCCGTAGATGACACAATTACCAGATTTCAAGATATATTACACATCTCTAGAAATCAAATCAGTATGGTACTAGCACCAAAATAGATACATAGATCAACAGAGCAGGATAGAGAGCCAAGAAAGAAATGAATGACTATATATGGTCAGTTAATCTCTGACAAAGTAGGTAGGAATATACAATGAGTAAAAGAGATTATTTCCCATAAAATGTTGGGAAAACTGTACAGCTACATGAAAAACAATAAAACTGGACCATCTTTTAATACCATACCCCAAAATAAACTCAAAATGGATTAAAGACTTAACTGAGACCCAACATCACAAAAATCCTAGAAGCATAAGGAGTATTTTTTGGAAATAGTCCATAGCATCATTTTTTCTAGATATTTTTCCTCTGCTAAGGGAAACAAAAGAAAAACTAAACTATTGGGACTACCTCAAAATAAAGTTTTTTGTGCATCACAGGGACCCATCAAAAAAAAAAGAGACAAACTACTGAATGGGAGAAAATATTTGAAAATGATATATCCAATAGGGGTTAATACCCAAAAGATAGAAAGGAATTATACATCTCAGCACTAAAAAAAAAAAAAAAAAAAAAAAAAAAAAAAAACTGAAAAAAATAGGCAAAGCACCTGAATATTCTTTTTTTCCAAAAAGACATACAGATGGCCAATGCACCCATGAAAAGATCTTTGACATCGCTAATCATTAGGCAAATGCAAATTGAGACCAAAATGAGCTATCACCTTATACCATTTAGAATGGTTAATATCAAAATGACAAGACATAACAAGTGCTGACACGGATGTAGAGGAAAAAACCCTGTACACTGCTGGTAGAAATGTAAATTGGTACAGCCACTGTGGAAAACAGTACAGAGTTTCATCAAAAAATTAAAAATCAGAATACCATATGGTCCGGTAATTCTTCTACCAGATATTTAAATGAAGAAAATGAAACACTAATTCCAAAAGTTATATGATTTTATATGTTTATTGCAACATTTTTTACAGTAGTCAAGGTATGCAAGTAACCTAATTTCCATCAATATATGAATATATAAAGCAATGGGGTTTGTATATATAAACAAAGTGTATTACACAGCCATAAAAATGGATGAGATTGTGCCATTTGAGACAACATGGATAGACCTAGAGGGTATTATGCTAAGTGCAGTAAGTCCAGAAAAGACAAATACCATATGATTCTGTGCATAAGA
Source organism: Felis catus (assembly GCF_018350175.1). Classification (NCBI taxonomy): domain Eukaryota; kingdom Metazoa; phylum Chordata; class Mammalia; order Carnivora; family Felidae; genus Felis; species Felis catus. The sequence goes on along the minus strand of NC_058376.1, from coordinate 118,304,377 downwards.
GGAATCTAAAAAAAATACATAAACAAAAAGCAGAATCAAAACTTCTGGAGAAGATGGCAGAGTAAGAGAGTCCTAAGAGCAACCTGTTCGATGGGTACACCTAGATAATACAAACAGCAGTGTAAATAATCCAGAAAATAATCAAAAGACTGGCACAACATACTCTTCATAGCCGAATGTAAAGAAGAGGACATATTGAAAAGGTTAGGAGAGGGGTGCCTGGGTGGCTCAGACAGTCAGGTGTCTCTTGATTTCAGTTCAGGACATGATCTCACTCTTCATGAGTTTGAGCCTCTCATCGGGCTCTGCACTGACAGAATGGAGCCTGCTTGGGATTTTCTCTCTCTGCCTCTCCCACCCCCCCGACACATACACTCTTTCTCTCTTAAAATAAATAAACTTTAAAAAAAAGGCTAGGAAGGGTGGACACATGGTCAACAACCAACCTGACCCACATGCCTATTCACAGAGGGAGGGAAATAACAGGCATGCAAATGGGAAAGGGGCAGACTCCACACCAGGCATCCATGTGTGTGGATCCTGCCCTGGGAAGACAAATATCCATAATATTTGTTTTGAAAATCAGAGGGGCTTAACTTTAAAAAATACATCTATAACTTCAAAATTCAGCAGGCTGTGCTCTGAGAGAGCTGGAGGGCAATAGGAAACTGAGTCTCCACCCTTAAAGACACACCATAACAAACAGCTCCACTGAGATACAGCATAGAAGCAGAAGTTTGAAAAATGCCTGGAGTAAAAGAAGACATACATTCTGACTTCTGCCTGTCAGAATGTGTCCTGGACGGGGAGGAAACTTTAGGAGAGGTCTCCAAGAACAAAAGAATGGGTGGGCACCATCTCCCTCTGCTAAACCAGCCTGCCTATTTATTTATTTATTTATTTATTTATTTATTTATTTATTATTTTTTCAATATATGAAGTTTATTGTCAAATTGGTTTCCATACAACACCCAGTGCTCATCCCAAAAGATGCTCCCTTCAATACCCATCACCCACCCTCCCCTCCCTCCCACCCCCCATCAATCCTCAATTTGTTCTCAGTTTTTAAGAGTCTCTTATGCTTTGGCTCTCTTCCACTCTAACCTCTTTTTTTTTCCTTCCCCTCCCCCATGGGTTTCTGTTAAGTTTCTCAGGATCCACATAAGAGTGAAACCATATGGTATCTATCTTTCTCTGTATGGCTTATTTCACTTAGCATAACACTCTCCAGTTCCATCCATGTTGCTACAAAGGGCCATATTTCATTCTTTCAACAATAGCCAAATTATGGAAAGAGCCTAAATGTCCATCAACTGATGAATGGATAAACCAGCCTATTTATAGGGACACAAGAGGGACCAATGCAGCATGAACACTGTCCTACTTAGCTAACAATGCACCCCACCCTTGTGTTCTCCTGTGAATCTATTGCCTACATCCTGGCCTCAAAAGAAGTCTATTCAAAGATGCACCACAAATATGGCAGTGTGCTAACAGCTCTCGAAAGGGCAGGATACTGCCCCAAGTAGAGGGGAAGACAACTACACACACAGACACACACACTCATTTGACTATAATCCCAGCAGTGGTTTGGGGGGATATATATGTGGTCTGACTGTAGGCCCCAACCATCAATGAAGCTTCTTAGAGAACAACATAGGGAAAGTGCCTTGCAGTTGGTGTTACTGCATCTACGGAAAATTCCTGGTCTGACTCAAACCGAAGGTGTCCCCAGACTGGCCCACTAACAAAATAGGGTCACCATCCTGTACACTATCAGGAAAGAGAGCCATTGCAGACAACAAGAAAATATGGCTCCATCACAACAGTAGTATACATGCAACATAAATGGGAGACACCCTGGAAGCGCCAGATTCTGTTGAACAGGGGACACTGAACAGTAGGGGGCTACAGTATCACTTCTTCATGATCAGAAGATATAGGTGACTTTCCTAACACATTAAAACAGACATAAAGAGTTAGAGGAATGTGTCCCAAATGAAGAATGGGACAAAATCACAGTAAGAGAGCTCAATGAAATAGAGACAAGTAATACACGTGATAGAGAAAGTAATGTTCATAGAGATACACACTGGACTTGAGAAAAGAGTGGAAGACCTCAGTGAGACCCTCAATAAACAGAAAGGAGACATTAAAAAAGCCAATCAAAGATGGAGAGCTCAACAACTGAAATTAAAAATACACTAGAGGAAATAAATAGTAGGCCAGAGCAAACATAATGAATTGGCAATCTGGAGCACTGGGTAATGAAAAGTAATCAAACTGAACAGGAGAGAGAAAAAAGAACAATAAAAAATAAAATAGGTTAAGAGTAGTCAGTAATATTTGCATAGTAACATCAAGCATAGTAACATTTGCATCATAGAAATCACAGAAGACGAGCGAGAAAAGGTGGTAGAATTTTTTTTGAAGAAATAATAGCTGAAAACTTCCCTAATCTGGGGAAGGAAACAGAAATGTAGATCCAGGAGGCATAGAGTCCCCAGCAAAATCAACCCAAGTAGGTCCATGCCAAGATATAGGGTAACTAAAATGCAGGGAAAAGTAGTGATGAAAAGAGAATTTTAAAAGCAAGACAAAAGAAATCAATTACATACAAAGGAGACCTCATTAGACTATCAGTTGATTTTTCAGAAGAAACTCTGCAGGCCAGAGGGGACTGGAACCATACATTCAAAATTCTGAAAGGGAAAAATCTGCAGCCAGGAATATGCTATCCAGCAAGGCTATCATTCAGAATAGTAGAGAGAAAGACTTTGCAGGACAAACAAAAGTTAAAGGAATTCATCATCACTAAACCAGCCTTAGAAGAAATGTTAAAGTGGATTCTCTGAATTGAAAGGGAAGACCAAAATAAGCAGGAGTAAGAAAATTGAGAAGCACAAAAGAAGTAAAATTTAGTATATTTACTAAACAGCAAATGGCTCAACCAAGAAATCAAAAATGAAAACACAATGGTCCAAAACCTTTGAGATGCAGCAAAAGCTGTCCTAAAAGGAAAGTTTATAGTGGTTCAAGTCTACTTCCAGAAGCAAGAAAATAACAACATATCCAGACCCCTAAAAGGTCTAGAAAAAGAACAAAATCCAAAAGCAGTTGAAAGAAAGAAATAATAAAGATTAGAGAAGAAATAAAATAGAAGCTAAAAAAACAAAACAAAAAAAAAACCAATACAAGAAATTGATGAAACCAAGAGCTGGTTCTTTTAAAATATCAACAAACTTCATATGGCTTTAAGCCAGACTTATGAAAAAGTAATAGACAATCCTTTGTATTTCTGTGGTGTCAGCTTCATTTCTGATTTTATTCGAGTATTATGAGTATGATGAAAAATTATATGCTAGCAAATTGGACAACCAAGAAGAAATGGTTAAATTCCTAGAAACATATAACCTCCCAAAACTGAATAAGAAACATGATTTTAACAGATGATAACCATCAGTGAAATTGAATCAGTTATCAAAACAAAAACAAAAATAACCAAAAACAGAAAGAAAAAAAAACTATCAGCAAATGAAAGTCCAGGATCAGAGAGCTTCATTGTTGATTTCTACCAAGCATTTAAAGAAGAGCTAATACCTATTTTTCTTAAACTATTCCCCCCAAAATAGAAGAGGTGGTGGGTAGGAGGCTGAATTAAATAGATGATGAGGATTAAGGAGTGCACTTGTCCTGATGAGCCCCAAATGAAACATGCAGTTGTTGAATCACTACATCATACACCTGAAGCTAATACAACACTGTATGCTAACTGAAATTTAAAGAAAAATTTAAAAAGTAAAAAATAATAATAAGAGGGAGGAAAGCTTCCAAATTCATTTATGTGGCAAGCATTACCCTGATACCAAATCAGATAAAGACACTACAAAAAGAAAAGAACTACAGGCCAGTATCTCTGATGGACATAGGTGCAAAACTCCTTAAAATTTTAACAAACCTAGTCCAATACTATATTTTTAAAAATTCGTCATGATCAAGTGAGATTTATTTCTGAAAGCATGGTTTAATATCCAAAAATCAATGTGATACATTACATCAACAAGAGCAGGGATAAAACCCATATGATAATTTCAATAGATTCAGAAAAACAGAGTCACAGAGTATAACATCCATTCATGATAAAAACCCTCAACAAAGTGAGTGGAAAGGAAACATACCTGAACATAATAAAGACCACATATGAAATCCCATAGATAACACCATACTCAATAATGGAAAACTAAAAGCTTTTTCCTGAGATCAGGAAGAAGACAAGAATGTCTACTCTTGCCACTTTTATTCAACATAGTACTTTAAGTCTTAGCCACAGCAATCAAAGAAAAAAATATAAAGGTATCCATATTGGTAAAGAAGAAGTAAAGTGTTTACTATCTGAAAATGACATGATACTACACATAGAATACCTTAGAGACTCCACCAAAAAATTACTAGAATTGATAAATGGATTCAGTAAGGTTTCAGGATACAAAATCAATATGTAGAAATCTGTTCCAATTCATTATGTTAATAATAAACAAGCAGAAAGAGAAATTAAGAAAACAGTACCATTTACAACACATCAAAAATAGTAAAATACACAGGAATAAACTTAACCAAGGATGTGAAAGACCTATACTCTAAAACTATAAAATACTGATGGAAGAAAGTGAATAAGACACACACAAAAAAATGGGAAGATACTTTGTGCTCATGGACTGGGAGAAAAAATATTGTTAAAATGTCCATACTACCAAAGAAATCTACAGATTTAATGCAATCTGTGTCAAAATACCAACAGCACTTTTCACAGAGCTAGAACAATCCTAAAATTTGTGTGGAACCACAAAAGACCCCAAATAGCCAAACAACCTTGAGAAAGAACAAATCTGGATGTATCATCATCCCAGATTTCAAGATATACTACAAAGCTTTGGTAATCAAAAAAGTATTGTACTGGCATAAAAGCAAACATCTAGATCAATAGGACAGAATACTCAATCCAGAAATATACCATAAAGAAATAAATCATAAAATAAATGATTATATGGCCAATTAACTGTGGGAAATGAGCCAAGAATATGCAATGGTAAAAGACAGTCTCTTCAACAAATGGTGCTGGGAAAACTGGACAGCTGCATGCAAAAGAATGAAACTGAGCCACTTTTTCATACCATACACAATAATAAACTCAAAATGGATTAAAGACCTAAATCTGAGACCTGAAACCAGAAAATCCTAGAGGAGAGTGTAGGCAGTAATTTCTCTGAACATTGATTGTAGCAACGTTTTTCTAGATGTCTCCTAAGGCAAGGGAAACAAAAGCAAACATCAACTTTTGGAACTACATCAAAATAAAAATTATTGGCACAGAAAACAAAACAAAATGACAACCTGCTAAATGGAAGAAGATAATTGCAAATGACATACCCATTAAAGTGTTAGTATCCAGAAATTGTGGTTTATATACACAATGGAATATTACGTGGCAATGAGAAAAAATGAAATATGGCCTTTTGTAGCAACGTGGATGGAACTGGAGAGTGTGATGCTAAGTGAAATAAGCCATACAGAGAAAGACAGATACCATAGGGTTTCACTCTTATGTGGATCCTGAGAAACTTAACGGGAACCCATGGGGGAGGGGAAGGGAAAAAAAAAAGAGGTTGGAGTGGGAGAGAGCCAAAGCATAAGAGACTGTTAAAAACTGAGAACAAACTGAGGGTTGATGGGGGGTGGGAGGGAGGAGAGGGTGGGTGATGGGTATTGAGGAGGGCACCTTTTGGGATGAGCACTGGGTGTTGTATGGAAACCAATTTGTCAATAAATTTCATATAAAAAAAGTGTTAGTATCCAAAAAATACTATACAACTCAATATCAAAGAAACAAAAAAACAACAAAAAATAATCCAATTCAAAATGTGCCTAAGACATGAACAGACGTATCTCCAAAGAAAACATTCAGGTGGACAACAGACACGTGAAAAGATATTGAACATCACTAATCACCAGGTAAATGCAATCAAAACCACAATGAGACACCACTTCACACCTGTCATAATGGCTACAATCAAAAACACAAGAAACAAGTGTTGATGAAGACATGGAGAGAAACAAACCCTCTGGCAGTGCAGCCACTGTGGAAAACAGTTATGGAGTTTCCTCAAAACATTAAAAGTAGAATTACCATTTAATCGCGTAATTTCACTACTGCATATTTGCCCAAGTAGTACAAAAACATGAATTCAAAAAGTTATACGCCCCCCTATGTTTATTGCAACATTTACAATAGCCACATTATGGAGCCACCCTATTGTTCATTGATAAATGAATGGATAAAGATGATGTGTGTGCACGCGCACACACACACAATGGAATATAATTCAGTCATAATGGGAATGAAATCTTGCCATTTGCAACAACATGGACAGATCTAGATAGAATGATGCTAAATGAAATAGGTCTGTCAGAGAAAGACAAATACTGTATGATTTCAGTCATATGGAATTTCATAAACAAACTAGCAATGAAAAAAAAGAGACAAATAGAAAACAGACCCAAATATAGAGAACTGGTGGTAACCAGAGGAGAGGTGGGTGGGAGGAATGGATGAAATAGATGAAGGGGATTAAGAGTACATTTACTGTCGTAAGTACTGTATGGTGTACAGAATTGTTGAATCACTATATTGCACACCTGAAACTAATATACTACATGTTAATTATAATGGAATTGTTTTTAATTAAAAAAATATTTTTGAGAGAGTCAGCGACAGAGACACACACACCAAATCCAAAGAGGCTCCAGGCTGTGAACTGTTAGCACACAGCCCAACGCGGGGCCCCAACCCACTAACTGTGAGATCATGACCTGAGCCAAAGTCAGACACTTAACGCACTGAGCCACCCAGGCGCCCCATAATGGAATTGTTTTTTAATGCAGAATGAGACCTATAAATACAGAAACTGTTTTGTGCTGGAGGGGAGGACAGTGGTGGTTGAGCAAAATTGGTGAAGGTCAGAGGAAGATACAGGTCTTCATTTATGGAATGAATAAATCATGGGAATACAAGGTACAAACTAAGGAATATCATCAATGGTATTGTAATAACATAGTAATGGGATAGACAGTAGCTTCATTTGTGGGAACATAGCATAACGTATGAACTTGTCAAATCACTAAGTTGTATGCCTGACACAAATGTAATGTTGGGCGTCAGCTATATTCAAATTTTAAAAAATCAGCCTACAAACTTCCAACTATAAAATAAATAAGTCTCAGAGATGAAGTTTACTGGATAGGGAATATAGCCAATCATATTGTAATAATGTGATAATGTATGGTGACAGTTGGTAATTTTACGTATCGTGATAAGCACTCAGTAATATATTGAATCAATATATTGTAAATCTGTAACTAATATCACATTTTGTGTTAATTGTACTTCAGTAAAAATCCCAATTCAAAAAAAAATCACCTAAAATAATCCTTACACCAAAAGGACATATTTCGGGATGGCAAAATCTGCTTCCCTTCAACAGCTAATAATAATGGTCTTCCAAGGGAAGAACACATTTAACCAACACATGTTTTCACCATTCTTATTAGGGGTGTTGAAGCATATTTGTGCAGACAACTAAGTTAACTCAAGAGAGGACTTTCTGCTAACAGAAGGGCTAAATACTAAAATTGGCTATTAACAAACCAGTGAATCTCTTTCTCTGGGCGTTTTGTTTTGCTATACTTAGTGTATCTTATAGTATCATACATTCTGATAGACTTCATTCATTATCTAATATCTGTTTCAGTGTCCCAAACACTGCCTAATGCCAAATTTTCCAGGAAATACTGTCTGTTGTCACTGCGGATTTAGTATCTGTGCCAGTTTTTAATAGGAAAAATTATCAAGAAGTAGAAAACTTTAGATGTCACCTTTTCGGCTACTTGCTACAGGTCATTGCCATAGCATTTCCCCTTATCAAATTGAATCATACAGTGGCAATAATCTGATTGCATTCGGCACAGTGCCCGCAGAAATATCTTTGCTTTCTGAATTGCTCTACCGTATTCATCTTTTTTTTATGTTGCATCCAGTTTCATTAAGGAACTTTGCAAAAAGATTTTATTCAGACTACAAGGGGGTGGGGGAGAATAAAAAGCAAAATACCAAAATTGTCCTGAGAGACTTCAATAACATCAGTTTAAATTTGTCATATCTCCAAGTACATTTCAAAAAGACTCTTTAAATGAAAAGTTGCCAGGAAGTTTTTACCACCAAACACAACTTTCTTGGCATGCACAAGTCACTTAGCCTTTCTGAACTGTATTTCCACCTAACAATTAGGAATCAAATATATGTGAGGGAAAGATCTACGTAAGCTGTAAAGTGTTTTTCGGATAGAATCTAAATATCTGTAGGCCTCTACAGCATGTAACAGCCATGAATTTGTATTAGCTGTTAAATCCTAATCTTGCCAACTGCTTCTCCCATCTATACAGGTAAAGGTTGTGGATGGTTAGAAGCCCCCACCGCATCCTTTTCTTTCCCCAAACCCTTCCTTTCCAATTAAATCCTAAGAAAAGTGTCCCTTCATTTTTTTCTTCTTTGCTCTTTTCTGTGGCTACTCTTAAGTATTCCCTGTAGTCATTTTCGTGCTGCTAAACCTGTATTTTATTTTCGCGGAAATTTGAACCCAAGGTCTCAAACAACTTTGCCCTGTATTCCAGGGCCCATACTCCAATACTGCCCATATTCCCCACAAAACCTTTTGTAAAGACAGCCTCCTTTTCTTCTCTAGAGACATGAAAAATTGGGGGGCGGTTCTGGAACAGGTCTTATCAATCTCCTGAACCAATTATTCAGTTCTCGGGACTTTTGGAAGCTACTAAACATGGATATTCAAAGAAATTTAACCATATGAGCTAGAGCAAAATAAACTATATTGAAAACATGGGCACTGAATAATCAAAATTACTACTTCCTAATAATTTTACTATACTTTGCTATCCATCCTGTTGAGGTTATCTGTAGCTACTGCGTCTATATGTTAGAAATACTATATAATGGCATAGCTTCCCAACCCCACATTCAGTTGTATCAGGTTGGTAACTTAGAATCGTCCATAATGAGCATTTCAGTGCTGTGCTGGTCAATGGTTCACAACCAGTTCTTCTGAAGAAAAAACACTTGATTTGTACTATTTGCCAATCACCGTGGTACAAATATTCCCACAGTAGCTAACTAGTTTGTAAACTTCCTGAAAGTGGGCAATTTCCTCTGGTCAACTTGTTGATGTTAGCTCCAAACTAACTGACTGTTCAGGGCCAGAGATAATAAAATTGGCAAACATTAGCAAATTGGGCTTTATTGTTTTGTTTTCTGTGGTTTTCATTTATTATCATCATTCTTATTGCTGCTGTTGCTACTGTTCTTTATTATTATTATTATTATTATTTTTTGAAAGCAATTGTTAAACACTATGCGCTAACAGAGCATAGTGTCAGGTTGTTTCTGAGCACCCGTCTTCTTCTCTGCCTTTGACTCAGGCAGTTTTCAAAACCCGAGACTCCTTAAATCAGAGGTAAGCAAACCATGCCTCCTGCTAACCTGCAGCCTGTTTTTATAGTGCCCTGGAAGTGAGAATGGATACACACACACACACACACACACACACATATATATATATATATATGTATATATACTTCTACACTTTAAAAGTGTTGTAAAATAAAGAAGGATATGTGTCAGGGACCATATGTAGCACATGGAGGGGAGCAAAATTTGCCACCCAGAAATGCGTGTCTGTGGCATGTGGATTATTTTAGGCTATTTTTAAGAAACAGAAGACGCAAAATGTTTTTCTTTTTGCCTCCCTCCTAAAAGAATTAGAGGGCCCATTCCCAAGGGAGCTGTCACAATGACTATAGTAAAATGTGAATTAGGTATGGTAAGGAGGAACCAGCAAGGCCTGTTTGACCAAAATCCTCTCCATGTCCCTTCGTTTCTGGATGTCCCAGCAAAATTTGGTTTACCAAACATTTACTCATTTTGTTCTTCCTGTGAATTGCCATCCTTCCCTTGGAAGCCCCAGACCCCTCCCTCCTTCTCCTTAGTCCAGAATGACGTATATACCTCGTCTTGCCTGTCTTTGGCATCTCTCATGTTTATGTGAATGCATGCATATGTAGTTAAATTTGATTTTCTTCTGTTAATCTGTCTCATGTCAACTTAACTCTTAGGCTATTCAGAAAAAAACTTGAGGAAAATTTTTCTTCCCCAACACTTACAAAATTTAAAATATTTGCTATCTGGCCATGTAAGAAACAGTTTGCTACTCTTGTTCTATTTTCTTATTCTTAAATATCTGACTGGACTATAATGTTGGCTCTTCCCTCAAATATCAGTGATTCCAGGTGAATAATACTGCATCATAATTCTGTCTCAATTTATTGATTTCCATCAGGTATTGTACTGTTTCAGGACAAGGTGCTATATAATTTTTAAGTATTTCTCCTGTCAAAAATACAATGTTGGAAACAAACTAGATGCTCAATATTTAAAAATCGTTAACCATGTGCTGTAGGAGTGAATTTTCTAGAGAGAATGATAACGAGTGGAGCAAGCATGCAGAGAAAAGCAGGTAGGGGAGGCTTATGTAGAGAAAGAACTTTTGTCACCAGCTGACCCCAAAACCTTATCTCGACTGCCCACAAGTTTCTACCTGCAAATCTTTGCCCCACATTTTTTCTTAAGCTCTTCTTTCCAGCCTATCCCTTAATTTAGGGAAAAGACCCAACAGGCATAGCGTCCCATGATAACACCAAAACTATGCCTTTACACAGTAACAATTGCCCTGACAAAGAGCTCCAGCCAGCCAAGACCACCCAAACCAGTTTGAGTTCAACCCCTGATTGACACCTCCACAGAATGGAGTATGCAGTGAATAACCAAGTTACCTTTACCTCATTATAATACTCAAATCTCTACCCAAGGAAGAGCACAAACCCCATTTATGTAATATACAATATATATCTAGGCACACCTGAGACCTTATGCCTGCCTCTACATATGATGACAAAACACCTCTTTCTGATGCATCCTAACCCTCAATAAAAGGAACCCATTCATCCTTGCTCTGGGAGTCACTCTTTGAAAGTCGTTCCCCAAGTCTCCTTATTTGCTACAAATAAAGTTTCCTTTGTATGACAACCCTATCTGGCATAGTTTCTACCTGTAAACTCACCAAAGATTGAAGTCACATTAGTTCCATTATCCTTCGGGCTCATCATTTTCTAATGTCCTCACTCATTAGAAAGCACAATGCTGACATTGGAATATGGAGCCGAGCAAAACAGAGACAAACCCACTCACAGGAGCCCCCACATCCTGTGTCTAGACCTCTGCATCAATATTAGCTGCAATTTTTACTCTGGTGCTGTGAGAAAGCATTATATCCTTCTAAAATGCTCTCTTTGTGACCTAGCCTGTTGTGAAATAAATTACTGTTCCATGCTTAAGACAATAAAGTTGGAAATAATCAAAATTCCTGTGTTTTTAGGGATTTAAAATATCAATTTCAATTTATAAACTAATACCATTTATAGATTTTTATTATATATAGAATCTTTGTCATTTTATTTATATATATTATAATATAGTTATTTATTATATTTTAATATATATTAATGCATAATATGGGATATATTTATTTATATATATTATATATTATATATATAAGTATATATCATATATGTAGTACATATAAATGTATACATATAATTTATATATTTATATAGAACTTATTTAAATATATCTACATTTTATTATATATAATTTTTTTCTTTTACATATATAATTTTAAATATAACTATATATTTGTTTTTATATATAGTTCGTGTTTTATTATTTCAACTATGTTTGATATTCTGTTGAGTTTCTTCATCTGAAATAATTTTACTTACTTTATACTGTGAAACATACACCATTTATGTTTGGGAATTCCAGCCAAGCAATGTTTCAGCTCTATAACGTGAGGCAGGCACAACTCTTATTAATAACTTAAAATTTTGAGGCACACCTGGGTGGCTCAGTTAAGTATCTGGCTCTTGATTCCAAGGCAAGTCATGAGCTCATGCTTTATGGGTTCAAGCCCTACATCAGGCTCTCTGCTGACAGTGCAGTCTGCCTGAGATTTTCTCTCTCTCTCCCTCTCTGCTCCTCCCCTGCTTGAACTCTCTCTCTCTCTCTCAAGATAAATAAATTAATAAGTTAAAGTTTTGAATCACTAAGATTATATTCATCATAGCAAAATGGAAAATGTAGCTAATGATGCTTAATTTTTTAATATATATCAACTGCCTAAGAAGTTCTATGATACTATTATCCTATTTCATTTTTATGCTCAGATTTCAATGCACAGATAGTTTTCAGATTTGTGGGGTATTTTCCCCTCTCTGTAAGATTTTCCAAAATAACTTAAATAAGTTTTATCTAAACTAGCCCAAGATTATGGGAAAAAATTACTTTGACAGTGAGGCAAAGGGGAGGAGTGAGAAAGATGGACAGTGATTGATGGTCAAGTAGCATTTCCTGTTTCCATTTCATTAATTTTAAACTGTACTAAATTGCACTTACAATGCCGTTAACTCTTCCCCATGGAGTCTTCCAGGTGACTGCTTAGGAGCTCAACTACTGAAAGTCTTTACAAGTGACATGTCATTTTGTACTTTGACATACAGTAGAATTTGATTTTCAATCAACTTACGAAGGCTTGTCTGAAAATTGCTGACGATTCTTATTTTCATGGGTTACCAAGGGCCTATTTCTTTGCTTACTGCTGTATAGTATCTTTCTTACATTTATTTAATCTAAGAATATGCATTTCTGACTCCTATAATAATAGTCCTGTCCTAAAACAATAACCCTCTTTGTTCATATCACTTTCCCATCTCAGAACTCTTAAACCATTATTTAAAACATTTAGCACATGTAGCTTGCAGTATCTATTTTTTTCAGGGTGCCTGGGTGGCTCCGTCGGTTGAGCGTCCCACTTTAGCTTAGGTCATGATCTCGCGGTTGGTGGGTTCAAGCCCTGAATCGGGCTCTGTGCTGACAGCTCAGAGCCTGGAGCCTGCTTCAGATTCTGTCTCCCTCTTTCTCTGCCCCCCCACCCCCAGCGCTTGCACTCTGTCTCTGTCTCTCTCAAAAATAAATGTTAAAATAAAAATTTTTTCTGGCCAGTTTTATCTTCACAAATACATTTCAATTCTTTAAACAACACAAATCATGATTTACACAAAATGTGGTCTCCCCGTATATCTCATCAGTGCTTATGACATTAACACACCCCATATGTAGGGGAAAAATAATTTTCGCTCCATTCTTCTGAGTTCTTAGCTGAGACAACTGTAATAAAAGATTAACAGAAAAAAAAAATAAATGGAAGTTTATTAACATGTATATCTCTTGTATACATGACAGCTATCAGGGAAAAAAGAGTAACTCAAAGAGGTAGCTTAGAATTCAAACTTAAATACCATTTTAATCAGGGAAAGGGAAGGGAAATGAAGGAATGAGCCCTCAGAAGAATAAATAGGAGGTATGGTAGTTTGTGACAAAGCTTGTCTGGTTGGTTGGTGATTTTTAGCCTCCTTTTTTGTGTTCAAAGTCCATCTTGCACGGTTGATGGAATTCCCAGAGAGAGAAGCTACTACAGTTGAGTTCCTTTTGGAAGATCTGTCTTTAGCAGAGAAGAAGAGTTCAAAGAAACGTTCTCCCTGCATTTGCTGCTTTTTAAGTGCCTATAGTTCAAAATAATCAATACAACAAAGTGGCATATTTTAGGGGGGTACATTCTGCTTTTCTTCTTATGCCTCATGAATATATAACAGGACTGTCTTTGAAATACCGTCTCTAAACGTGCCATTTGAGAAATTCCATTCAATTATTTGAATATTCTTAATTAGCCCACAAGAACTATTCTAGTAATCATTTTATATACATTACAGTCTTAGAGCATATACAGCAAAAAGGAAAATCCATGGTTATAACCAGACTTTTAATAGGATGACAGAGGAAGAACCATTTGATGCATTATATTCTTAATACTTTTATTCATATTTCTTTTAGCTACAATTTATAATTTTAAAACTATTTTGAAAATAAATGTAAAGGGACCTTAGAAATAATATTCTTCAGCAAATACATTTAAATACTACACTGAACAAAATTTCAAAGTGTACATAAACACAAACACACAGAGACAGATGTCTATTTTCAAAACTTTTTGACCAGCCATAATTCTAAATATATTTTTGAGAAATATTTAATGAGGCCACCAAGAGGAACCCTTCCTTCTAAAGAAAAAATGGTTAAATAATAGCATAATATTCTAAACATAAACAAACAAAAATAAACACAAATCATATTTGGAGTTGGAAAAATACCCAGTAGGACAAATATCAGATAAACTGGTCATTGTACAAATAAAACAAAAAGGAATCGATGAATGTGCTTTGTCTAATGTTATTCAGATATAGGGCTAAAACTAGAAACCATTTCTCCTTACAGAGTTGCCTATTACACTTTGTCTCTGTCCCTGTCCCTCTCTCTTTTCCTTCTGTATCTTTACTGAAATGAATAAAAGTTAACAGTGTATGTTTCATTATCTGAAGTATAGAATTCATGAAACACAGAGCACTGTTCTATATATAAAATATACAATAGAAACTTAGAAATATTATTGAAATCAAGCTTCTCCAATGAATAAGAATGAAAAAACTTATCTAAAATCAGCCAATAATTTGACTTTTTAATGCTGCTGAGACGCAAGTTTTACCTACTGAACGCAAGTATCAATAATCAATTTTTAAACTATTAAAAAATAACAGGGGTGCCTGGGTGGCTCAGTCGGTTAAGCTGCGGACTTCAGCTCAGGTCATGGTCTTCCACTTTCTGAGTTCGAGCCCCGCGTCCGGCTCTGTGCCGACAGCTCAGAGCCTGGAGCCCACTTCGGATTCTGAGTCTCCCTCCCTCTGTGCCCCTCCCCCCACTCACACTCTGTCTCTCAAAAAATGGTAAGTGTTAGAATAACAGTTTAAAAAGAAGGAAGTAGAAAAGACTAGCAGTGCCACCAAGAAAGTTAGTTTTAACCTGGCATAAAATCTCCTAACGTTTAATTATTTCTAAGTTGAATGAAAGACGTTATCCAAGGGGCAAATTCATTTGTGAGTCTCTTTGAACAGCAGTCATGTTTTCTGCACTTAGGAAATAAGCATGACAGTATGGTCAGGTTTTTTCTTTCTTCCTTTTTTTTTTTTTTTTTTTTAATGTGGACATCTGTCTCTCTATTCTGGAGAACATAAATACAGCCCACATGATATGTTCCAGATGGTGAGCTTTTTTAGTTACTGTGGCCCAAATACACTGCTGAGGTGGGACACCAATGAACTTGCTGAATACGATAGCAAGTGAGGAGCTGAAACTTTCAGAATTCGATATAAATGACAAAGAGATGTAACGTTTGCATTTGGAAATGCTTGGGATGTTTTCCTCGTGTGTAATATGTTGTGTTTACATGCTGTATATAATCTGTCCATATTTAAAACGCCACTATTAGTTGCTTCCGGATAGCACATTTTCTTGCATAATATCCCTTCGTTCCCTTGATGTTTTCTAACTAAACAACAGATCATTTTCAAGCATATGGATTCTAATCTTACATCACCGTTTGGCATTTTGCAAAGCCGTATCGTAATTTGCTAAATGAAAATGAAACACCGAGTTTATACAGTAATTGGAGTAAAGTATTACAATCTGCATCGTCTAAAAACGCCTCCCTTAAGAAACACCTAACTTTTTACAGAAAACTAGTCAAGGGTATCTATAACTGAAGGGCATTTGTGGGGAAAAAAAATGCTTTGCGAGGCATTTCTTTTGTGGTGCTGACATTCGTGGGCTCTTTCAAGGCTTCTATTCCCTTTGAAATTTTTAGGTTCTGAACTTAAGCATCAGTAATCCAAGATGAGGATCCAAGAAATAATGTACCAACAATTACCTGCCATAGTCGCCTCATATAAGTGAGTGAACACTGAGGATATGGGCATTCTAAACACAGGTGAGGTGGGGTAGGTCTTTTGCAGGAAAGAAGAAATTGTGAGGTAGCTACTTAGTAGAGTCAGAGGGGACTATTCTCCCTGATTACAATACCTGGTTTATGTTTGTTATTTAAAACTCCCCCTGTGTTTTCCGGAGGAAAAATACTACATTACCACAGTGAGGCTATGCACAAAAGAAACTTGTTTGAAATTAAAATTGTGGTCAAGGACTTGAATGTTCAAGAAAGGTAATTTTCTTTAGGCTATTAATATTTGAAATGAGAGAAAACTATATATAAAAGTATATGACCATATACATTTAGATTTTGTGCCATAAATACATTCACACTGGGCCATGAGTTTGTAAAATATTCTGTGGGCTTATATTGTTTTTTAAATGAATTAGAAATCTTATTTATAAAAGAGTCCAAAATATTTATCTCCATAAATACTGTTATTAACCTAGCTGGTTAAATAACCTAGCTGGGTATTTAGTCATTAGGTTAGTCATCTTTATGTTGTTTTCTAGATTAAAATGAGTGAAATGTGGGGATTACTTTTGAAAAAGAATTTTGAAACTCGTTGATGCAAACGTTATATTCACCTCAGGACTGCTTAACTTGAAGATTCTTGTGTTGGAAGGCTCAGTATTTGTGCAAAATGTGCTTCAACTTAAGCCCATATTGCAAGCCTAATAGACTTCTATTGATATGCCACACTATGGATTCCCAAGGAATCTAAAAAACAAAACAAAGAAACCAACTTCTAGAACTAAGAAGTGAATTCAACAAGGTCACAAAGACTCAACATAATACAGATACCACTCTTTCCCAAATTGATATATGGATTTAAAATAATTCTTATCAAATGCCCAGAAAGATTTTTTAGATATATATATATATAGATGAACTTTTACTAACATTTGTATGTCAAGTCAGCAGTATTCTAATAGCTCCAACAATTTTGAAAAATAAGAATAAAATGAGGGAAGCACCTTTACCCAATTTTTGAGACCTATTATAAAACTATGGTAATCAAGAGTTTGAGATTGGTGAATGTATAGACACGTAGATCAACAGAACCATACATAGGTATCCCTTGCTTTTCAGAAGTTTGAATTATGCCACTTGACTTTTACCAAAGACCCACATTACTATCTATTTTCACCAACCAAAGGAAATCCGAAGAGGATTTTTATAAAGACAAACAAGCAAAATAGTATTCAGCATTTGTTTTGCAGTGAGCTGGTCCAGCTAGAGGCAGCAGGTACCCAGAGCAGTGAGAGTGGCCCTGCCCAGCTCCTTCCTGGGAGCTACACTCAGCATCTCCGGATCAAGTCACTAGAGCTTTGAACTGTGTTTGTGAGCATTTGTACTTTATCTAAATTTATTTTGAGCATCTGTTGACAAGATGTATCCTAAGTTATCAGAAAAGCTTAAGAGGCATTCTTTTTCAGGCCAAGGAACACTCAAAAATGTTTTCTTATGATGGCATTTGCTTCTTTGCTGTATGTCATTTCAGTTTATGAAGAGTTTCATAGGAATGCTCTACTTTTGGATAGCAGGAGAAACCTATAGAGAACACAGCTAGAAACTAACATAAACAGGCCACACTGATTTTTGACATAGGTGAAAAAGCAATCCAACGTAGGAATGATAGATTTTTAACAAATATTGCTAAATTAACTGTATAACCATAAACAGAAACAGAGAGAGAGCATGAAGGAGGGAAGGAGGTAGTGAGGGAAAGAGGAAGGAAGGAGGGAAAGGAGGAAGGAAGAAGCAATGTACATAGGTAGATGATAGATATATAGGCAGGTAGATATTTGATCATATTTTGGAATGATAAAATGGTAGAGAAATCAACAGATTGATAGCAATCTGTTGTGTGTGTGTGTGTGTGTGTGTGTGTGTATATATATATATGCACATACATACATACAGACAAAATGTGAATATCTTTATATTTACCAATAGCTTGCATATGAAGAATACACAGAAAGATTTTGGCTAGTAGAATCAGGAGAGAGAATTGGAGGATTGTGCTTTCAAACCACAAAGGTATGATCACTGGAAAGGGAACTGTTGCAATTTTTTTAAGTTCATTTATTTATTTTGAGAGAGAGAGAGAGAGAGAGAGAGAGAGAGAGAGAGAGAGAATTCCAAGCAGGCTCCTTGTTGTCAGCACAAAGCCCGATGCAGGGTTTGAGCCCATAAACCATGAGATCATGACCTAAGCCAGTATCAAGAGTTGGAGGCTTAACCCATTGAGCCACCCAGGCACGCCTGTGGCATTTTAAAACAGGCGACCCACTACAATCAGCTGCCCACATAAATTTATTAGGACTGAGTAAGAGCTTTCTCTAAGCCTAATAATGGTAGTCCCTGCCAACATTAACCTTGAGATCTGGAACCTTGAGATCCGTGAGATCCTACCCACGTTTGCTTCCTCAAACTATACAAGGTTTACTTTTTAAGTTGCTTGTGATGGAAAGGCTACTCAATTCAGCTTAAGTATAAAGAGAATCGCAATGGCTCATTAGATGGTAAACTTTGTCCCAGGAATGATTCCTTTGTCTCTCTGCTTTTGTTTGATCTAGGTTATGATCTCTCCCTTCTAATAGGGATGGTTCTATTTCAAATAGCAAGAGGCGTTAGTGACACAGAAAAGAGAACTCCCCTCTTGCCACTTCATTAGGTTTACATTTCAGGGAAAGTATCTGATTGGTCTGACATGCAAACAATGCTTATGCTTTTTGACACAAGATTTGCCCCATGGCAGTGGGGCAGATATTATCTTAGTCCAGATCCTAGGGCAGAAGGAGCTGCCCAAAGAAGTAAAGAAAGGCCTGCTGCGCTGTCATTCTCAGTTGGTTTGGCGTCTTTGCCTCTCCACCCTGGTATCTAGCTTGGCCCGTTGTTCTCTTCAACGTAGGACACACATTGACACTAATCATAAAGGGTTAGGATAAGAAATGATTGAGTTAAAGATGTACTTGTTGAATTGAATCTGAATTTATGTCTGTCGCTTATACATGGTCCATCTCTAAGGGAAGCATATCACTATGAGATGGCACCAGAATTTTGTATATTATGTATTTTACATATGATACATTGCCTCCTCGTTTAATATAATATTTTCCCCAACAGGTGCTGAAAAAAATAACACGACAAATAAGTTTACCAAAAAAAACATTTTTTATTTCCTTATTCATTTGCTATTAAAAACTTGACTCTTCAAGTCTTTTTTTGTGTGTTTATGCAAAATGTATAAAACTGAATTATCTCATGTTCTGTATATGAACTTTGTTATGGCCTTGAAATTAAGCAACTCCTTTTGGCAAGTGGTAAATCATTCTTTATAATTTTCAGAATCTGTTCAATTTAGTATCTGACATATATCAGAAGCAGGTTTAGTTCTAGAAAAAGTAGATCATATATACATTCATGAAAACTTACAGCACAACTAAGAAGGGTATATGTAATACAATGATTTTAATTTTTTTTAACATTTATTTATTTTTGGGACAGAGAGAGACAGAGCATGAAGGGGGGAGGGGCAGAGAGAGAAGGAGACACAGAATCGGAAGCAGGCTCCAGGCTCTGAGCCATCAGCCCAGAGCCTGACGCGGGGCTCGAACTCACAGACCGCAGGATCATGACCTGAGCTGAAGTCGGACGCTTAACCGACTGCGCCACCCAGGCACCCCTGTAATACAATGATTTAAAAAACCTTCTTGTGAGGGTACCTGGGTGAGGGTGTGAGGGTGGCTCCATTGGTTTTATGTCTGACTCTTGATTTGGGCTCAGGTCACGATCTCATAGTTCAGTTTGTGAGATCGAGCCCCACATCAGGCTCCAGGCTGACAGCATGGAGCCTGCTTGGAATTCTCTCTCTCTCTCTCTGCCCCTCCCCTGCTCATGTACCTGTGCACTTTCTCAAAATAAATAACCTTTAAAAAAAACCCTGTTGTGTAAAAGATAAGGTTCTATCAACAGATACCTTTGGGGTGTGGCATATTAGACCCAATGAAACTAAATATATCTTAACTTGAAATGGATTTTAAAATAGAAACATCTGCTACAATGACTTTTTGCCTATTCACCTCTCTTCCTTAATTCCTATACTTCCCTTATGACTACGTTAAGAATGGACTATCTCCTACCATTGACATTCCAATGAATGGCTCAGCTCCCTATTGCAAAAGAATAGGAATAAGGATACCTACTTCAAATTAGTAGGAATCAGGCATAAAATGTAAATATCAGAAAAATGCATACTGTGAACACAGCTATTTTGTAAGCCTTTTCTATTATCTGGAAATAAATCTCTTACTGTTATTGACTTTCAAAATGGGGATAAGTATAATTTAAAATTTAATATATTTGCTTACTGATTTTTAAAATTACACTGTTGTCTCTCCATATATCTGTAATGTCTTTCTTTTTCCTCAGAATCTGTTAATTTTCTTTTTTCTTATTACAGTGTTTCATCACTCATTTTGAATCCAGAGGGTTTTAAATGTTAACCTGGGTCAAAGCGTTACATGTGACTGATTATTAGTTAGAAACTTATTCTTGAAATATTTGTCCCCTAACAAATCCTTCATGATTATTAACAGTCTCAATTGTGAAACACTGCCAACCACTAAATCATGCCATAAAGAATTTGAGAATTACATAATATAAAAATCATTATTTCATATAGCATACAACTTTCCTGTGATATGTTTCCTGAGTAATAGATTCCATGACTTATTAATGTATATAAAACATGACTAACACTTTTAGAATAGATCATAGATAGGTAAGATGTGGACTTCACTTAATTCAAAGCAATTCAAAGAGAGATTTTGGTTAAATTGGTTACCCATAGTTTTGAATAAAACCTGAATCTTGCTTAAATGACATAATATTTAATTTTATTAAAAAGGCAAACATCATATCAAACTGTAATCATAAGAGTGATATAAATGGGACTTCAGAGCCAAGTGGATTTAACAAAAATAAGAAGGTGAATATTTATTAATGATTTATTATAAGTGTATATAATGCTGTTATTTGTATATAATATGTATTACTACATTTAATATGATGTTATAATACGGGTACCATTGTATCCCATTTTACAGATGAGAAAACCTGAGAAGCTGTGTGAACTAACCAAAGTGAAAGTTAGTAAATAATGAAAACAGGATTACAACACAGGAAGTTGGGTTTCCACAGCCTGTTCTATGCTATCAGTTCTA
The DNA here is from genome assembly GCF_018350175.1 of Felis catus. Lineage (NCBI taxonomy): Eukaryota > Metazoa > Chordata > Mammalia > Carnivora > Felidae > Felis > Felis catus. The sequence goes on along the minus strand of NC_058376.1, from coordinate 118,283,037 downwards.
CTGAGAGTTACAGGTATGAAAATGTTTGGCCTCTTAAAGGATTTTCATTTATTAAAATTGATCAAATTAATAATCCAGGTATTATTGAATAGTTTAATAATTATTAAATCCATAATTTATTATTTTTAAATGACCCACGCCTTTATTTAAAATCAATCAGTCAATACAGGCTTGTGGCTTTAGCTGTTTCTGGTTAATCAATTCATTTACTAATTATACCGTTTGAATTATACATGTTTATGCAATGCATATATATCCACATTAAGCAAAATACTTTTTCTCTTTTTAAAAAAATTTTATCATTAGCTTTTAACTTCTTGTTTAGTGTATGTATTGATAATTAGAATATTCTATAAGAGAATTTGTCGAGGGAGCTTATATAGTTTTTTAATGTTTTTTATTTATTTTTGAGACAGCACAAGCAGAGGAGAGTAAGAAAGAGAGGGACAGAGGATCTGAAGCAGGCTCTGTGCGGACAGCAGTGAGCTAGATGTGGGGCTTGAACTCACCAATCACAAGATCATGCATGACCTGAGACAAAGTCAGACACTCAACTGACTGAGCCACCCAGGTACCCTAGGAGCTTATCTTTTTAACTGATCAATTTTGACTCTTTAAATCTCCATTAGAAGAAACTAACAAACTTCTGTTCTTCAAAAGTCAGTGCACTTTGGTATTTCCAAGTTTCAAGTCAACTCTCAAAGCCACATGGGAATAATTTCTATATCTGTTCATGCTTACAGTGGAGTAAAGCATTTAAACATTTTTTGTCTTCAGTTTATTTCCAAATCTCTAACACAAAATTTTTTTTACTTTTCTTTGTCACAAATTTTGCACTGTTCATTTTAAATGCCTCAGGCAATTATTTGGCAATTTAATGCCAAACTTTTATTCACTTTTTCTCTAATAGCTTATTTTATATAAATGTAAATCATGACCTAATCCTTAAAACTGATATTTAAGCAAGTAAACAATGAATAAAATTGTTTATTTGCAAAATATTATTTGTCTAGAATTCCAGTTGAAATCAATAAAACCATGTATTATTTTCATCTATATAATTTTATTTTCAAAGATAATTTTTACTTAATACAGTTTTATAAGTAATTCAATAAAAACTTAGTGAAAAGCCCATTATTTGTCATACACAGGCTCGGGGCTGAGAATACAGAAATGACAAAATATAACCCTAATCTGGAAGAATCTAGGACTACTTTAAATGTAGTAGTGAAGCAAAATGGACAAGAATTAACTGAATGGGAGATAAAACAAGAAATGCATAGTATTAGGAAACCATATATATTTCTGTTCAAATGTGTGGAAAGAATCTTATGAGCAATCTTTAAAAATAATAAATTCCTAGTGGAAACTGTACTAGGGCATTAATTCTTTCAGAGCATTAAGTTTAGTCAATGCTCATGTATGCTAATCCTCCCATGCTATTTAAATAGCTTATATAAATGTGACCTGGATCATTCATGGAATTACCCTTTTTATCTGTTATTTCTATTTGTCAGCTCTCAAGACACTTAAGTAGAACTTTGGTTTTAACATGTGTACAGATAGATACACACACATACATATATGTATCACACATAACACATGCACACAAGCATGAAGACACATATTTTTAGGTCCTGAGATTTGATTTTGTAGGTTTAAACAAGATAGAATGAATAAAAACAAACCAGACTGCAGTTTCGGTTGTAATCGCACAGACACCCATTATAATTAACTTACACAGAGATAGAGACGGTGGTTCCCTTTGGTACCTATGTAAATCATGCAAAAATTAGCTATGATAATAAAAATCTATTTCTTACCATTCATATGTAAATTTAAAATCAAGGGTTTAATTAGAAATCATTTTAATATAAAGCAAATATTGCTGGCTTTGAGTACTTTCTAGAGAATTAATATTTAGAAATAGCCTGAAAGCAAGTACCAAGCTGCTTTTTAATTAAATGGAGGAGCTAAAGAAAGGAGTTTGAAAGCATCATGTTCAAAAACGACCTCATGAGATAAATTGTTGGTAATCTTGGATGAGTAAGTTAAAGGAGGAAAATGTCAACTAATGTAACAATATATAAAAACATGCAAGCTTTCTTACTTTCTTCACTACTACCCGAAAGTACATAATTCAAAATAAAATAACTGACACAATAGAATAATACCTAGAAGAGCTTATTATTTTGATTGACTGTTTTAAAAAGGTAACAAGGAAAAAATTAAAGTTTCAATGTAAAATCAGATGCATGACTAATTATTGTACTGGCTATGAATAACATGTGTTTGGACATTATATTTGCAAAATATGTAAATATATCTGGATGTAAACAAGAAATATACAGTTGCTAATTTAAATAATTTTAATAAAATTTCCTAAATTTGGGGTACCTGCGTGACTCATTCGGTTAAGTGTCAGCCTTTTGATTTTGGCTCAGGTCACGATCTCACAGTTCAGGGATCGAACTCTGCATTGGGCTCTGCCCTGACAGCATGGAGCCTGCTTGAGATTCTCTCTCCCTCTCTGTCCATGCCCTGTTCCTGCTCGCTCGCTCACTCTCTCTCTCTCTCTCTAAATAAATAAATAAATATTTAAAATAAATTTAATACATGTGTGGAAGTGTAAATGGTGTCTCTAAGTCATGGTCATAGAGGTCATAGAATGTTAACAAATCAATGCAGGAATTGTCTAATTTGCATAAGCAGAAAAACTTCAGCTGCCTTGTGACTATACAAGAATCATTATATGTGTCTTAGGCATATTTAGGAACGTATTTGTAGCCAGTCACAGTAAAGGTGTGAAAAGCAACACTCTTTGGAGGATCGACCATTAACAAGGAGCTCTCCACTACAGAACTTAAGACTCCTAGCTTTCATGGTCCAGTGTCACTTGTTGTCACTGCAGATGTGCATGAGGGTCTCTCAGCTTGAAGACTGAGTCTCAGCCTGAGGCAGAGCAATATCCTTTGATGGGATACTACCCACAGTGGTAGTGTAGCAGTTTTCAAAGAAAAAGCTCATCTGTATTTTTAAGGCAACCAATGATGAACTATCAAAGAAATCCACCTAGGAATGAGTGTGTTAATAGGAAGGATCAACCTACATAATTGAAAATATTCGTATTGTATATATTTGTCTTGTTGGATATATGTCTATAACAAATAAGGGTGGAAGGATTCCTGTGGCCAGTTTCCACTTATAACATGGTTCATTATAGGGATTGGCCTTCCTTGCCCAATTTTGATACAGACTTCTAATATCTGTTCAATTCAAAAAGAAATTAAAATATACTAAAGAATTCCAAAATATTTCTGACACTAGTAAACAATGGTAGTCCTCAGAACTTTCTACTCTTTTATGTCCATAAGGAAAAATGTGTAAAGAGAGAAGAGGAAAACTTAAAACTTTTCTTATATAAAGATACCAAGGGGCGCCTGGGTGGCGCAGTCGGTTAAGTGTCCTACTTCAGCCAGGTCACGATCTTGCGGTCCGTGAGTTCGAGCCCCGCGTCAGGCTCTGGGCTGATGGCTCAGAGCCTGGAGCCTGTTTCCGATTCTGTGTCTCCCTCTCTCTCTGCCCCTCCCCCATTCATGCTCTGTCTCTCTCTGTCCCAAAAATAAATAAACGTTTAAAAAAAAAAGATACCAAATTGTCCACTAAAATAATGGAGTCTAGCAAGATTACATAATGTCATCATAAAAATTAATCATACTTTTATATGCTGACAACAGAGTTAGAACTGGAAATTTAAAATAGGATTTAAAATATCAAAAGCATGAACTTAAGGATACATTTTTAAAAACATGCAAGAACTATACTTCAAAAACTATGACAGGGGCACCTCGGTGGCTCAGTCGGTTAGGCGTCTGACTTCAGCTCAGGTCATGATCTCACAGTTTTTGAGTTCCAGCCCCGCATGGGGCTCTGTGCTGACAGCTCAGAGCCTAGAGCCTGCTTCGGATTCTGTGTGTGTCTCTCTCTCTGCCTTCCCCTGCTCATGCTCACTCGCTCTCTCTCTCTCTCTCTCTCAAAAATAAACATAAAAAATAGCGGCGCCTGGGTGGCGCAGTCGTTAAGCATCCGACTTCAGCCAGGTCACGATCTCTCGGTCCATGAGTTCGGCCCCGCATCAGGCTCTGGGCTGATGGCTCAGAGCCTGGAGCCTGATTCTGTGTCTCCCTCTCTCTCTGCCCCTCCCCCGTTCATGCTCTCTCTCTGTCTCAAAAATAAATAAACGTTGAAAAAAAAATTAAAAATAAACATAAATAATAATAAAAAAACTATGACATATTACTGAGAGAAATTAAATAAGACCTAAATAAATAGAGGTCATGTCACATTCATGGTTTGGAAAGGTCAATACTGTTGAGGTCAATCCTCAGTTGTACTTCAGATTTATTACAATCAAAATCAAAATTCCAACATCCTCTTTAAATATAAATTTTCAAGAATATTTTAAAATGTATATATAAATTGCCAGGGCCCAAAACAGTCAAGACTAATTTTAAGAAAATTAATGAAATTGGAACATTCACATTATCTAATTTTAAGAATTAGTATAAAAGTACAATCAAGAGAGTGTTATTGGCAAATTGTTAGACAGGTAGATTGATAGACTATACAGTTCAGAATTAATTCCAAACATATCTAGTCAATTGATTTTTGACACAGCGCCAAAGTAATCTAGATGGAAAGCAGAGTTGTCTTTTTTTTTTTTTTTCCAGCAAATAGTGCTGGGAAATTAGATTGCTTTATGTAAAAGAATGAACCTTGACCCTTTACCCCACTGTAATAAAAAAAAATTAACTCAAAATGCATCCTAGACCTAAATGTAAGAGTTAAGACTATAATATTTCTGGAGAAATATAGAGCAATAAATCTTTGTGACCATTAGTTAGGCAAAGGTTGCTTAGATTGGACACAAACTTGTAAGATATTATTGGAAAGAAAGAAATTACCAATATGAAAATTAAAAACATCCGTCCTTCAGAAGATACTATTCAGTTTTTATAAAGAGGAACAGCAGATGTAAGAAAACATTTTTTCGAAACTAATTTCTGTAAAAAGCTTGTATTCATAATATTTAAAGGAATCTTTAAGTAATACAAAGAAAACAGTCCAGGGGACAAAAGGTTTGAACTTCACTTCACCAAAGAAGATATATGAATGGCCCATCAGTACAAGAAAGCTTTTCAAAAATGATGGTCATTCGTAAAAGGCAAAATAAATTGATAATGTATCATTACATATTTGTTAGGTTAAAACAAAACAAAACAAAATGAGCAAGAACATACAAAAACAACACCCTGACAATTCCAAGTACTGACTATGATGTCAATAAACTAGAAATTTCATACATTACTGGTGGGAACACAAGTGGTATAGCCACTTAGGGGGAAAAATGTTATTAGTTTTTTTGTGTGTGTGTGTTGTTTTTTTTTGTTTGTTTGTTTTTTACAAATGCTACATGGCACTATAATCCTGCTCCTAGGTGCATACCCAAGGGAAATGAAAATTATGTTCACACAAAACCCTGTATGGCAATATTTATGTAAGCTTTTTTTCATAATCATCTAGAATTGGACACAGTATTATGTGATTTCATTTATATGACATACTGGAAAGTTAAATTTATTGGCATAGAACAGGCATGGGGGGGTGAGAACCACAAAGGTGTCACACAGGAAATTTTCAGACTGATGTGATTGTTTTAGATAGTGGTGGTAGCTAGATAACTAGCTCTAGATTTGTCAAAAATTATGTAACTGCCACAAACAATAAACTTTGCTACAGGAAAATTAAAACCAAATCATTTGGGGGTATTACAAGAAGGAATGCATGGTGTGACAAATGAATCTAACTACATTACAAATTGTATATATATTGCAATATATATACACAACTGTATATATATTGAATATACTTAAAATATACCTGAAAATTTCTATTCAAAAGAGGCTGTTGGAATTTTGATTGTGATTATAATAAACACGCAGATCAATTTGGGAGGACTGGACCTCTTAACATGTGTTACACATATATGACAAACTCCATGAAAAGGCAGGAATGAAGTAGCTGACCTTATTAAAGCAATATCCTTTGATGGTTACTTATAAGTAACTCTGAGAAAGTGTCTTAACTGGACACTATGAGGTAGCAGACAGAAAATAAGTTTACATAAATACTATATTCTAGGTTTTATATCTTTTTATTTTTTCTCTCAAAGCAGTGCTGGTTAACAACTAAACAATCTTACATGGATACTGGGGTCAGAGACATTAATACTTAAAAAAACAATACAAAGTAATTACTATGAGCCAGGCATTTCACTGTCTGAGAAAGAATTTAAAAATCAGCTTACAGGGAGGAAATAATGCTAGAATAAACCCTGTGGTACCAGATCAGAGGTACCAGGTCAGATCAGAGTAGAAGATACCTGTATCAACTTATATTTATCTCAAAATATCTGCAGATGGATAGACCTAGAACTAGAGTGTTTTGTATGCAAGACTGTGTACACACTGGATGTCCTAGTTCTACCTCGAGACAGACTAGAAGCAGCAACACCTTAGAAGTAACAGGCACACCTACAGCCCAGATCTTAATTTCTCAATGTCACTCTCCACCAGAAGGAACCAAAGCGCTGGAGACAGATGTCTACTTTTAGGGCTGGAGCAAAGGAAATACAAGATAATCCTGGAGCATCTTGTAGCATGAGAAAGTAAGGAATATTTAAAAATAAAATTGGGGGCATATCAAATGACATAGAAACTAACTTGAAAGAGCCTCTCATGACCCAATGTAACAGTTTACTTTTGGGGGCTTCCCCCACTCACAGTATACATACTAGAAATCCCTAGTTTTAAGAATCTACCAGAAACAGGGACACCTGGGTGGCTCAGTTGATTAAGCACCCAACTTTGGCTCAGGTCATGATCTCACAGTTCATGAGTTTGAGCCCCGCATCGGGCTCTGTGGTGACAGATCAGAGCCTGGATCCTGCTTCTGATTCTGTGTCTCCCTCGCTCTCTGCCCCTCCCCCACTCACTGTCTCTCTCTCTCTCTCTCTCTCTCTCTCTCTCTCTCTCTCTCTCTCTCAAAAATAAACATTTTTTAAAAAATCTACCAGAAAAATTCAAAAGGAATTAGGTGTGAACTGAAAACAGAAGAGTTGGAAGTATGCAAAGTAGATATGCATTACATATACTAGGTTAGTTCTACAGCTATCTATCACTTTGCCCTACTGGGTAATGTTTGGACCTATACTGAACACTCCTTGAGACCAGATAAAGTGCCCCTCCTCCACCCACAAAATCCCTCCTAGTACCTTAGGAAAAGAAAAAAGAAAAAAAAAAGAAAATGAGTTTATTTTTGCACTTTACATAGAAAATCTAGATTATTTTACAAACTTATTTGCCCAGTGAATTCACATTACATTAGAAGAAATTTTAAAGTTGTTTAGTCATATAAATCATGTATATAATGCATAAGTATACATTATTATATAGTGCATTATTCAGGCTTTTATTCAACATCTCATGATAATCTTTTTTCTGCTAATAAATATATAATAATACAAGATAAATAAAACATACATTAATATATATTATTTAATTAATTTGCGTTTTAAGGAAAAATGCAGATACCTATCCAAATTCTTTATTTCATGCCATATAGGTATAATACTTATAACATGAAATACTTTAAAAGCATTTTCATAAATTTCATTTCATCTAGTCTTTGTTTTTATTGTGGAAAAAGAGCCTTAAATATTAACCACCGTAAAGTATAAAAAATCATTTTTATAGGTCTTCTATTGATAAAGGTTTTATTATCATTGTCCCTCCTTATCTATCCCAAAGCACAGACCTACTCTGGTTTCCGTTTAGTATCACAGTGCTCCTTGTCAACACCAATTAACTCAGGAGGTGAACTGTTTGTTTTTCATTGTGACTTCTTCAGGCAATAAATAAAGACCCGGAATAATAAAATCTGAAATACTTATGCTGGCAGGTCTATTGCCATGATTTATGGTCAATGTAGATTTTGCTCTTACAGTAAAGTCTTATGCCAGAAATATTTTGTCATAACAATATTACACAAAATACAATCATAGTGATATTATTGGAAAAATGTATTGGTGTCTAGAAGCAGACTTTAGCTCATCAAGGAATGTTATTATAATACCATTTTGGTAAAGAATGTTTTAGCTTCATGTTTGTCAAAGTGAAGGGAGAACTATTTGGGGCTCAACATTTTCCCGTTACCACATGTATTTCATGCTTTTTGTCATGCTGGCTTTCCATTAAATTTATTTATGCTCTATTGCTCTTAGGAGAAAATAATATTCATGCAGAATTTTAGTTGATCTGACTCTAACAAATTTATTCTGTTTTTTTTCTTCTTTGGTGACTTTCCCATGCTACTGTTTTCTTACATAAAAAAAAAAAACGTTAGTAAAACCATGGAATTAGATTTTGATCTCTTACATTCCTTATCAATAGTATTTTAACAGTATTATTGAGGTACGATTGACCTATAATATTTGTACAATTTTGCTTTAATAGATGTGCATATTTATAGAACCATCACTATAATCAAAATAATGAACTTATCTATCACTTCCAAAAGTTTTCCTCGTGTCTTTTTTTACGTTTATTTATTTATTTTGAGAGTGAAAGAGAGAGAGGGAGAGGGAGAGAATGAGTGGGGGAGGGGCAGATAGAGAGAGGGACAGAGGATCTAAAGTAGGTTCTGGGCTGACAGCAGAGAGCCTGACATGGGGCAAAAACGCATAAATCATGAGATTACGGCCTAAGCTGAAGTCAGATGCCTAACCAACTAGGCCACCCTGGTGACCCTCCTCATGTCCTTTTTTTAATACTCCCTTTTGGTCCCTCTTCTTTGCCCCAACTCTTCTCTCCAGGAAAACACAAATCTACCTTCTGTGGCTATGTATTTTCATTTCCTATAATTAAAAAAAAATTTTTAATGTATATTTATTTTTGAGACAGAGAATGAACGGGAGAGGGTCAGAGAGAGAGGGAGATACAGAATCCGAAACAGGCTCCAGGCTCTGAGCCTTCAGCACAGAGCCCGACCCGGGGCTCGAACTCACAGACGGCGAGATCATGACCTGAGCCAAAGTCCGGCGTTTAACCGACTGAGCCACCCAGGCGCCCCTCATTTCCTATAATTTTTAAAAGTGGAATCATGTCATACATACTTTTGTCTGGCTTCTTTCACTCAACATTATTTGGCGATCTGGCCATATTGGGTCATGTAGTTTCTTTTTGTTGCTGAGTAGTAAGTATTGCATTATATATGCATATATCAAAATTTATTTATTCACCTGTTAAAGGACATCCCAGTTTATTCCAGCGTTTGGCTATATGAACCAAATGTGATAAATCTTTGTATGGACATATGCTATCATCTGTCTTCCTAGGCAAATACCCTAAGTAGAATTGCTGGATCACACTGTAGGTACACGTTTCGTTCCCAACAAACTGCCAGAGTATTCACTGAGACTGTAAGGAAATTTGAGGAGTAATTGACATAGTCAAAGTGATAGCTATAATTCCTGTTGAAAATTTATGTCTTTATATGTGGTGGTAGAAAGATGAGAAATTTTTCAGTCATAAGAAGAGTAGCTGTATTTCTTTAGGTATAAATATAACATTGTTTTGTTGTGGTATGAAAGTTCCAATGAAGATAAAAAGATGTTTATGGGAAGTGAGCACCCAAGTTAGCAATTTATTACCTCTTGGCTCCTAATTCACCCTTATTGCCTCCTCTGTGGTAATGAAGATGTGGTTTGTAAAAAAACTACTTTGTCACCTGGTATAATGTTAATCCCGGACAATAGAGGAAACCAACATGAAGGAAGAAGGGGTGTTTCTTCCTGGTTCTTATGTATCTTGTTTGCTCACTAGGCTCCTGGAAAGTCTTATTACTTACTTACCAGGCTCCTAGGGAGTACCCTGTCTCCAAGTACCATCTCCTATGCACATGTAATTTATCCTATGCACATGTAGATTTCTACAGACTAGATTTTTCCATCACTTGATTCCTCAGTGCATGCTTCTATCTTTATGTCCCTTTTTTGTATCTGGAATAATTTAATCAATGATCTATATTACTTGACATTCAAAATATACTTCCATGCTAAATAAATGAATGAACAGTTTCACATTGGAAAGTCTTTGGATTGAGGAGTCAATATGGCAGAGTAGTATAGAGACTCTGAACTTGTCTCATCCCTGAAACAGATAGATCAGCATCAAACCATTTGAACACCTAAGAAATTCATCTGAGGAATAATGCAACAATCTGCATAACTGGAGCCAGAGAAATTGACAGATATGCAATGCAGACAGGTGCATTGGGGGAGAGAAAAGCTGTGGAGACAGGGAAGATAGGGACCCATTTTTGTAGAGAGATGACAGAGAAAGAAAGGGGGAGACCGCAGCACATTGGGATTGCACAAAAAAAGCACCCCCCTGAGAGTACCTGGAGAGAAAGAGTGAAAACACTCACAGGGTACTGGAAAAAAATCTGTTCACCAAAACCACTGATGGCAAGAAAGAGGAGGGATTCAACACTGCCAGTATTCTATAAACAGTGGAGCATGGAGTCTGAAGTTTCAGAGCTCAGTGCCTGGTGGTGCTCTGGCGAAGAAGCAGGGTGAATCCCCAGGAACAGGCAGTGCAGTCTGAGGGATCCATGTGCCACATAGGGAGAAGCAGTTCCCCTCTGATTGTGCATTTGGTAGAGGCGATATGGCCTCCTTGTAGGCAAAATCTCAGTGGACCCCAAAGAGCAGCCATGGTTACTGATACTGGAACAAAGACACTAGAGGGCAGAAAAACCTGGCACCAGCTGTGTCTTGTGATTTGCCATCAACTCTAGATCATGCTGCTGCGTGATCACAGGAACATTTTCTCGGACAAGCCAGCACCCACCTATTGCGTGGCGAGACTCTTCCCCAGAGAGTCCACATGGGTCCAAACCGCAAGGGTCTCTGAAGTGTGGGGTTTGAAATAGAGCCCTATCTGAGATAAAACTCTGAAGGGAAGTGCTGCTGGGCAGGTAGATGGCTTAGACATGGACAGAGTAGAGGCAGGGAGTGGAAGGAGGCCTGAGACAAAGGAGGAGTGCTTGATCGTGGGTCGGTGAGGTCATAGTGTTCCTGTGCCAGAGCCCAGGGAGCTGGTTGAAGGAATTTCCACCCCTCCTACCCACAGGGATGCGCGCACACACACTGATGCACTCCAGTAAGCTAACCAGTGCCACTAAGTGGAGAAGGAAACCCTTACACCAAGCCCCGCCCAGCTGCCCTCTATGGACATCCCCCAGAAAACCAGCACAGATCCCTTCCACCTGCTTATGGTCTACAAATTATAGTGTGCTGCAAAGTTTCAGTTCTAGGGGAAACTAGATGTAACTCCATTCAGGTTTCATTCTATTTGTTGGTTCATTTATTTGTTGATTTTCTTTTTCTTTTTTTTTTTTTTTTTTTTTTTTTTTTGCTTAGGGTTTTTTTTTCTCTTTCTTGAATAAAGACCAAATACGATTTCTTTGTCTATTCTATTATTTAATATTTTTATTTTAAAATTTTTAACTATTTTTTTCCTTTCTCCTTTTTCTCTAGTCTATGAAGCTTCTCTCAACAAGCAGACCAAAACACACATGGAATCTAGCTTCCTTCATTGGATTTTTTTGTTTTGTTTTTAGTTCTTTAATTTCAATTGTTTATTTTATTAATCTTTTTCTTCCTCCACAATGACAAGGTGAAGGAGTTGACTCCAAAAGAAATAAAAGGAAGAAATGAGGCCAGGGATTTAATCAACACAGATATAAGTGAGACGTCTGAACTAGAATTTAAAACCATGATTATAAGAATACTAGCTAGGGTTGTAAAAAGCATAGAGGACCAGGGAATATATTTATGCAGAGATAAATGAACTAAAATGTAGTCAAGCTGAAATTAAAAATGCTATAACCAAGATATCTCGAATGGATGCCATGACAGAAAGGGTGGATGTTGCAGAGCAGTAAATCAGTGAGATAGAAGACAAAATATGGAAAATAATGAAGCAGAAAAAAATAGGGAAACAAAGGCAAAAGATAATGAATCAAGACTTAGAGAATTCAATGACTTATTATACAGTAATAACATTCAAATCATAGGCGGGTCAGAAGAGAAAGAGAGAAAAAGAGGCAGAAGGTTTTTGTGAGCAAATTATAGCTGAAAATCTTCCAAATCTGGAGAAGTTCCCAGACATCAAAATTGAAGAACCACAGCAAACTGCCATTAGATTCAACAAAAAGTGACCATCACCAAGACATATCACAGTCAAATTCACAAAATACACAGACAAGGAAAGAATTATGAAAGCAACAACAACAACAAAAAAAAGTCCTTAACCTACAAGAGAAGACAGATCAGGTTCACAGCAGATCTATCCATAAATACATGGCAGGCCAGAAAGGAATGGCAGGGTATACTCAACATGTTGAATCAGAAAATTATGCATCCTAGAATACTTTATCCAGGAAGGTTCTCATTCAAAATAGAAGGAAAGATAAAGAGTTTCCCAGAAAAATAAAAACGAAGAGTTCATGACCACTAAACCAGCCCTGCAAGAAATTTCAATGGGGACTCTTTTGGGGGGAAAGAAGCAACGAAGACTAGAAAGTACCAGAGAACATCACCAAAAACACCAACTCTATAGGCAATACAATGGCACTAAATTCATATCTTTCAATAACCGCCACAAATGTAAATGGATTATATGCTCCCATCAAAAGACATAAGGCATCAAAATGGATGAAAAAAATAAGACCCATCTAAAAAAATAAATAAGACTCATGTATAGACTGCCTATAAGAGACTCATTTTAGACTTCAAGACACTTGCAGATTGAAAGGGAGGGGATGGAAAACCATCTATCATGCTAATGGATTTCAAAAGAAAGCCAGAGTAGCCATACTTATATCAGAAAACCAGACTTTAAAGCAAAGACTGTAACAAGAAATGAAGAAGGGTGTTATATCATAATTAAGTGGTCTATCCACCAAGATCTAACAACTGTATTTATGTCCCCAACTTGATACAACCAAATATATAAATCAACTAATCACAAAATAAACTCATTAATAATACCCTAATAGTTGGGTTCTTTAATGCTCTACTTACAGCAACATATCAACTAAGCAGAAAATCAACAAGGAAACAATGGCTTTGAAAGACACAAGAGACCAGATGGACTTAACAGATATATTCCAAACATTGAATATATGGTCTGTATATTCTAAAGAAGTAGAATACACATTCTTCTCAAATGCATATGGAACATTCTCCAAAACAGGTCACATACTGGGTCACAAATCAGCCCTCAACAAGTACAAAAAAGACTGAAATTATACCAAGCATGTTTTCAGACCACAATGCTATTAAACTTGAAATCAAACACAAGAAAAAATTTGAAAGACCACGAATACTTGGAGATTAAAGAACATTCTATTAAAGAATTAATGGGTTAACCAAGAAATTAAAGAGGAAATTAAAAAGAACAAGGATGCCAATGAAAATAAAAACACAACAATCTAAAACCTCTGGAATGCAGCAAGGGCAGTCAAAAGAGGGAAGTATATAGCAATCCAGGCCTTCCTAAAGAAGGAAGAAAGGTCCCAAATACACAACCTAACCTTACACCTAAAGGAGCTGGAAAAAGAATAGTAATTAAAACTCAAAGGCAGCAGAACAAGGGAAATAATAAAGATTAAAGCAGAAATCAATTATCAAAATTGATAAACCCCTAGGTAGATTGATCAAAAAGAAAAAGGAAAGGCCAAATAAATAAAATCATGAAAGACAAGAGATCACAACCAACGCCACATAAAACAAACAATATTAAGAGAATATCTGAGCCATTATATGCCAACAAATTGGGCATTCTAGAATAAATGGACAAATTTAAACATAAACTTATAAACTACCAAAACTGAAACAGGAATAGAAAATTTGAACAGACTCATAGCAGTAAAAAATTGAATCAGCAATCAAAAACTTCTCAAAAAACAAGAGTCCAGGGCTGGATGGCTCTCCAGGGGTATTCTACCAGACATTTAAAGAAGAGTTAACACCTATTCTTTTGAGGCTGATCCAAAAAATAGAGATGGAAGGAAAACTTCCAAACTCATTCTACGAGGACAGCATTATCTTGATTATAACCAGACAAAGACCCCACTCAAAAGGAAAATCACAGACCAATCTCCCTGATGAACATGGATGCAAAGATTCTCAACAAGATACTAGTAAATCAAATCCCACAATACATTAAAAGGACTATTCACCACAATCAAGTGTGATTTATTCCTGGGCTGCAGGGCTGATTCAATATCCATACATCAATCAACATGATATAGCACAATAAAAGAAAGGATAAGAACCACATGATCCTTTCAATATGTGAAGAGAAAGTATTTGACAGAATACAGCATCCCTTCTTGATAAAAACCCTCAAGAAAGTAGGTATAGAGGAAACATACCTCAAGGTCATAAAGACCATATATGAATGCACTACAGCTAATATCCTCAATGCAGAAAACTCAGTTTTCCTCCTAAAATCTGGAACATGCCAGGGATATCCACTCTCGCCGCTGTTGTTCAACATAGTGTTTCAAGTCCTAATCCCCGCAATCAGACAATAAGAGATATAAAAGGCATCCAAATCAGCAGGGAAGAAGTCAAACTTTACTCTTTGCAGACAACATCATAATTTATATGGAAACCTGAAAGACTCCACCAAAAAACTACTAGAACTGATATATGAATTTGACAAAGTCTCAGGATACAAAATAAACATACAGAAATTGGTTTAATTCTATACACCAATAATGAAGCAGCAGAAAGAGAAATCAAGGAATCGATCCCATTTACAATTGCACCAAAAACCATAAGATAACTAGGAATAAACCTAACCAAAGAGGTAAAATATCTGTATGCTGAGAACTATAGAAAGCTTATGAAAGAAATTGAAGAAGATAGAAAGAAATGGAGAAACATTCTATGCTCATGGATTGGAAAAACAAATATTTTTAAAATGTCTATACTACCCAAAGCAATTTACGCATTCAATTGCAATCCCTATCAAAATACCAACAGCATTCTTCACAGAGCTATAACAAACAATTCTAAAATTTGTATGGAAACAAAAAGTACCCCAAATAGCCAAAGTAATGTTGAAAACAAAACAAAACAAAACAAAAACCCAAAGCTGGAGGCATCACAATTCCAAACTTCAAGACAGTAGGGTACTGGGACAAAAACAGACACAGACACATAGATCAATGGAACAGAATAGGAAACCCAGAAATGGACCACAAATTCATGGCCTGCTTATCTTTGACAAAGCAGGAAAGAACAGACAATGGAAAATGTCTCTTCAGCAAATGGTGCTGGGAAAACTGGAGAGCAACATGCACAAGAATGAAACTGGACCACTTTCCTACACCATACACAAAAATAATCTCAAAATAGATAAAAGACCTACATGTGAAACAGAAAACCATCAAAATCCTAGAGCAGAACACGGGCAGTAACCTGTTTGGTTTGGCTGCAGCAACTTCTTACTAGTCATGTCTCCAGAGGCAAGGGAAACAAAAGCAAAAGTGAACTACTGGGACCTCATCAAGATTAAAAACAAAAACAAACAAACAAACAAAAACCTATCCACAGAAAAGGAACCCATCAAAACTAAAAAGCACCTGAAGGAACGGTAGAAGATCTTTGCAAATGAGTTATTATCCCATATCTATAAAGAACTTATCAAACTCAATACCCAAATACAATCCAATGGAAAAAAATGGGTAAAAGACATGAACAGACATTTTTCTAATGAAGACAACCATATGGCTACAGAAACATGAAAACATGCTTAACATCACTCATCATTAGCAAAATCCAAATCAAAACCACAATGAGATACCACCTCACACCAGGCAGAATGGCTAAAATTAACAATTCAGGCAACAACAGATGTGGCTGAGAATGTGGGAAAGAAGAAACCTTTTGCACTCCTCATGGGAATGCAAACTGGTGCAGCTATTCTGGAAAACAGTATGGAGGTTCCTCAAAAAATTAAAAATAGAACTACCCCAGGACACAGTAATTGCACTACCAGGTTTTTATCCAGAAGATAGAGGTGTGCTGTTTTGAAAGAGCACATGCACCCCAGTGGTTACAGCAGTGATATTAACACTAGCCTAATTATGGAAATAGCCTAAATATCCATCAACTGATGAATGGATAAAGAAGCAGTAAACACGCACACACATGCACATACAAACACACACACACACACACACACACACACACACACACACACACAATGGAATACTACTCTGCAATGAAAAAGGATGAAATCTTGCCTTTTGCAACAATGTGCATGGAGTAAGAGTGTATTATCATAAGGGAAGTAAGTCAGAAAAAGATAAATATATGATTTCATTCATATGTGGAATTTAAGAAAAAAACAGATGAACATAGGGTAAGGGAAGGAACGATAAGATAAAAATGGAGGGGGCGGCAAAACCTAAGAGACTCTTAAATACAGAGAATAAACTGAGGGTTGCTGGAGAGGGGAATGGGGATTGGGCTAAATGAGTGATGGGTATTAGAAGGGCACTTGTTGGGATGAGCACTGGGTGTTATATGTAAGCAATGAATCATTGGGTTCTACTCCTGAATCCAATACTACACTCTATGTTAACTAATTGATTTTAATTAAAGAAAATTACAAGCTAAGGTGGTTACAAGCTAAGGTGGTTACAAGCTAAGGTGGTTTAGTCTAGGGTGTACATATCATTAATACAAATTGATGAAATATATATTTTGGAAGTAGAGGTGAACATACTGAATATTGAATGGCATATGAAAAGTGAGGGGAATAAAGTCAATAAAGCTATTCATAGATCTGTGGCTCAAGTAAATGTGCTATTGACTAGACACTGGAAGAGGGGTATGTTTGATGGTGCAGGACCTCAAGATTTCCATTTTATCTTTGTTAAGTTTAAGATGGCTAAAACACATCCATGTGAAAATATACAATGCAGTTGGAAGTACCAGAGCAGTTCTCAGAGAGTTGAGTTTCACAGATAGAGATATAAGGGATAACTACAATGTTGATGGTGAAGCTGAGACACATACTGTTCACCAAAAATCTATGTGCCCTCCTAATTTACCAGCCCTCTTGGATTTAGGCAGGGCCACGGTGATTAATTGTGCTGAAGGACTATGATAAAATCACATACATCATTTTCAGACCAAATCAGTTAAGAAACATGTGACCATTTACCTCCTCCTTTGCCCTGCTGACTTAGATGGCCAAGTTTTTATATGATGCATTAAAATATGGTAAAATGTTTACAGTCTACTTTCCTGAATATTAGGTTTTATATGTCTATCAGAACCAAAATGAATACATCAAGAGAGTACCTGAATATATAAGTCCAGGGTTCAAAAGAGAGGTCCATTCTAAAGATACACATTTGGGAATCATGAACATGTAAATATTTTTAAGTGCTGACAGGGATTCTTTGCTTGAACAAACTTGAGTCAATCTCCTAAATTTTCTGGGCCTATCTATGCACTTTGTAAATCTAGTTTTAGCAAAAACACTCCTAAGTCAGTTTAACCAGAACTCCCCACTCTTGATACCTCATCACCCTTTGTATCTTCCTAAGTTCCTCATCCTTCACCATCCCCCAGATGAGATCTAATCACCCTGGTTTGTCTGCATCAAGAATCCTGAATCCTGTTAGGTCAGTTTAGTCAGACCCCACCGCCCATCCCTGATGTTTCCTCTTAGTGATTTCCTATCCACCTACCTCCACCCTGCTCCTTGGGGGTAAATTTCCACCTGTCGATGCTCTATTCAGAGTTGACCCTCTCCTCCAAGTAAAATCTCATTCAAGTGGTGCCTGTCGCTATCACAATGGTCCTGAATCAAGTCTATCTTACCATCCTTAACAAATCACATTGAATTTTTTTTGGGGGGGGAACAGTATCCAGAATGAATCAGATGAGGAAGTGAATAATGTCAAGAGGCCAGAAACATTGGAAAGAGCCAAGACTAAGGGGATGTAAAAGTAAAAGAGCCTGAGAAAGAATAGTACTTGAGGTAAGATAAAAACCAAGAGGATAGTATTCTGAAAACTACACATAGAAAATATTTTGAGAAGAAACCAAAAAACTGCTTTGTTCATCTATCAAGTAAAATTTAGATTTGTATTCACTAATGCCTTTAGGAACATGGAGGAAATTTGTGACTTTAAGACATAAATTTGGAAGAGCAATGAGTATATACAAAACTAATTGTAGAGGGCTTTAAAAAGAATGGGAGGAGAGAAATTATGTTCAAAGACTGAAGACAACAACTTTAGAAGATTTT